>NC_030833.1:35623848-35927728 GCF_001704415.2 Capra hircus
ATAAATTAGCCCTACACTGATGGCTGTTCTGGAAGGACTCTAATGATGATTAGATCAAAAGGATCAAAGCAATTCCATACCACCAAAACATATTTATTTAAAGGAATACAAAGAAGTCCAATACCCAACCATGTAAAAACACAGTATCTCATATGCAATAAAAATTATTAGGGATGTAAAGAATCAGGAAAATAAAAGCCATAATGAGAAGAAAAATCAATCAGCAGAAATAGTGCAAAAATGTCAGATAACAAGATTAGAACTCAAGGACTATAAACCTGTTATACTCAAGAAGAAGAAAGGAACATAATAAGAGAAACCCAAGATCCAAATCCAATGTCTACAGATGAAAATTTCTAGAATGAGAAATTCAAAAGATAGGACAGCAAATTATATACTACAGAAGAAAAAGTAAGTGAACTTTAAGATATAACAATATAAAACTGTACAGAGAGAAGAAACCCCACCCCCTCAAAAAAAAAAAGCAAACATAAATGAGCTATAGGACATGGAAAAATATCAAGTAACATGTTTAATGTACATCGCAGAAGAAAGGAGGGAGGACAGAACAAAAAGCTGTTGAAGAAATAAAACTAAAATTTTACCAAAATCAACAGAAAACTATAAATGCAGAGATATATTAAGCTCAATGAACCCCAAACAGATAGAACATGAAGAAAACCACACCAAAGCATACCATAATCCAATTCATGAAAATCACACAGAACAAAGTCTTTTATAAAAGCATTCAGAAGTAAACGAATTCACTGAAGGCTGAAAAAGTCAACATACTTGAAAGAAAGGAAAAAGCCTGATCCTTAAAGGATGAGGCAGGTGAGAAGTAGAAATAGGATAACTGCATTCCAAATGTGGGTAATAATGAGAAGACATGGCTTAAAAGAAAAGTTTAATTATAAAAGAGTAAGGTGTAAAGAAATATTTATCCCAAACACTGTTTAGAACAAAACTTTTTGCATTGTATTTTTATGAACTTCTCCTGGAAGGAAGTTACCATTCCTGGTTAAAAGCTTAAATCTATTTTAGATGAATTTTTTAAAGTTTAAGAGAGGTCTGGGAATTTGGCTATTACCTACCCAGATGGTGGCTTAGAGGTTAAAGCGTCTCCCTGGAATACAGGAGACCCAGGTTCGATCCCTGGGTCGGGAATATCCCCTGGAGAAGGAAATGGCAACCCACTCCAGTACTCTTGGCTGAAGAATCCCATGGAGGGAGGAGCCTGGTAGGCTACAGTCCATGGGGTCACAAAGAGTTGGACACGACTGAGCAACTTCACTTTCACTTTATCCAGATGTCAGTCAGTCAAGAGTCTAAAGATCTTTAGTCAGAATTCTTTACCCAGCCAGGTATTCTTTCCTTGCTTATCTAAGCACTCTCTGAATTGGCCTTGTTCATTCACCTGGCAGCAAGACTGAAATATTAATAAAACTTTGATATGTTCTCATAACTAAAAACTTTTTTTTAATACTAATGAACAATGAATATAGACATATTTACCAAATCCTAAAAAAAAAAAGAGTACTGGGATCACAATTCTTTAGTATGAAGAAATGTAACAAGAATAAAAAAAATAATGTACTTGTGTTCAGCTTTTCTTCTCTCATAATATCTAAAAACATATTCAACCTCTACCTGTTTGGCTCCAGATCTTTTTATTACACTCATCAGGATAATGGGTGGAAAAAGCTGCAGACTAGGAATGTGACTTTAAATAAAGTTAGGAGTTTTTATACTGGAAGGAAAGAGAAATCTAGAAGAAGAAGAAAAAGTTTAGGTCCAGAGAGGCCAAGAAGGAAAAAAAGGAGTTAAGGACCAGGTAGTCTTGGTTTAGGGAAGGTGTCCTTTGTCTGATAACAAATCAGAGACTTTATCTTGAAGAACAGCAGCTTTGTGGAAGGCTAAGATGGGAAGGGCAAAAATGGAAATGGAAGAGTTCAAGATTTTTTCCTGGGTATTAAGGAGATACATATATATATATATATATATATATATATATTTGTTTTGTTTTTTTCTTTTTTTTTTTGGTTGCACCATAGAGCATGTGGGATCTTAGCTTCTTGACCAGGGATCAAACCCACACCCTCTGCAGTGGAAGGGCAGTCTTAACTACTAGACCACTAAAGAAGTCTCAAAAATATACTCTTAATAACAGTAAACCAATTGGTTAATAGTAATTGCACAGCAAAAAAGACAAATATATCTTAAGTGCATATTAAATGTAAAGAAATGAAAACTGTTCTATCATGTGAAGGTAAGACAGAGGAGGGTGGGAGGGGGTGGGCAAAGTAAGTGATGGGGATTACGAAGCACAAATCTTTGGAGAAGGAAATGGCAACCCACTCCAGTATTCTTGCCTGAAAAAGTCCATGGACAGAGAAGCCTGGAGGGCTGTAGTCCATGGGGTTACATGACTCAGCACACATGCATGAGGGTGGAGGGAGATGGGTTGGTAGCAATAAACTGGTAGACCTTTAAAAAAAACAAAAACAGAAGTACAAATCTCTAATTAAATAATAAATAATTCACAGGGATATAAGAAATATGTCAATAATACTGCAATAACTGTATCAGGATGGATGGATAGTTATTGTTATCCAGATCATTTCATAATGTGTATAAAAGTATCAAATCATTATGCAGTACACCTGAAATATAACACTACATCAACTGTATTTCAATTAAAAAAAGATAAGGCAGAGGAAGGCTGACACAGTAACAGATATATTCTGTTATATATATTTTATGTTTCATACACTGGCTCATAGAGACTTAAAGAAAATATGCATAAATCTTGGAGATCAACAATTCTTCCTTATTTATGTTAGGATTCATCCCTGGGATTAAAAAGAACTTTCTAAAACCAATTTCTTCAATTTCTTGATATCTTTTAAGTGAAATACTAATAAGAAAAATTAAATTTAGGTTTAAAATACAGTGTGCCTGATGAGAAATACTTACGATGGTCGATCCTCAAGAATCAGGGCAGTGGTAGAAAGTGGCTCAAATTCAAAATTCTTTCGTCTTGAAGACTGAGGTGGTGGTTTACAGGCTCTCCCTGTCCGTGCTTCATATTCCTAGAGTAGATAAAAATATACTTATGCAGAGACTTTTCTAATTAAATCTGTATCATTTAAGATATTATGCTATAATAAGGAATACATACAATTCATACATTAATTTGGTAAAAATATCAGATAGGCAAAAAAGTCACTTTTTTGTCCTGAAGCAATCTAAACTATTAATTTATGTAATATATAAAGTATGAAAGTATGTTAAAAGAGGGGAAGGTACAAATGTACTAGATTAATTAGGCAAGGTTTAGGAAGATGTTCTTGTTTGCATTCTATGATACCAGTTTCCAGTTTCCAAGTCTATGATATCACATCCATTATTCAAAGTCCCGCTTTGAATAATCTACATCAGATAAGCCTACTTTCTAAACTTTCAGCCAGATCAATGATAAAAATATTGACACAAGAAACAGATAATACTGTTTTAATGCTCTGAAGATCTCAACTGTGACACTGAACCTCATCATACTGGTTTTGGATTTCAACCTATTCTGAATCTAACTACTATAAATCTACCTACTTATTTTAAACTGAAATAATTCACCAACATATCTTATCCAAAAAAAGACCAAAGACTCAAATATTTCACTAAAACTTAAAAAACTGGTATGAATACTATGGTATTTTCTCATTCAACTGAATTGATAATTCTCTTAAAACTGGTATGAATACTATGGTATTTTCTCATTCAACTGAATTGATAATTCTCTTAAAAGAAATGAAGTTGGTTTAACATGATATGTTTTTGTTGGACATATTTAAATTTCTACATTTGAGCATCTTTCCATAAATGTTCACAGCTTCTGCTGAAATTTCTAGAAAGTTGCAGATCAATACCAAGATTGTGACTTATAATTTCCAGAATCCACATCATTCCCTTTCTAAAACAAAAAGAAATCAAGCTAGTATTTGATCATCTCCAGATAACAAATATATTTTTCACGTTATTCTCAATGATTACTCATGAGTACATCTTCAAGTTCACTGGCAGATAAAGACTTTAACTCAAATGAAGAAAATTAAATGCACTTAAAGTGATCAAGCGTTTCTCTTATTAACTAGCTGTTTTCCTACCATGGCATATAATTCTTTTAAATTACTATTTTTTCTAACTCAAAGACTGATTCTCACTACTGAATCTGATGGTTGCAAAATACAAACGATAGTTCCATCCCTCTTAAAAATCTGATAATCTTGTTGAAGCTTCATCTTATTTGATATTACTTTAAAAAACAATTTATGATGTCAATCATTTTCTATAAGCTTCAAGCTTTACTTTTGGTTTCTGCCACTGTTTACAATGGTTTGTACTATTCTTTTTTTTAACATTTTTTTTAATGTGCACCATTTTATTGAATTCATTACAATATTGCTTCTGTTTTATGTTTGGGGTTTTTGGCCACCAGGCACATGGTATCTTAACTCCCAGACCAGGGATTGAACCTGCACCCCCTGCCTTGTAAGGTGAAGTCTTAGCCACTGGACTGCCAGGGAAGTCCCTATACTATTCTTTTATAATTGTCTTTAGTTCTACATATCCTCTTCCTTCTACTAAATCTAAGCTTTTAGTCTGGCAGTTCCTTTGCATGACTGCATTGGATTTTTAGAGACTTATTTCTCAAATTATTTAGAAATGTGTATGTTCATTTTTACTAACTCCCATCTCAAAGAACTGTACAGCCTTTCAGTGTCAAAAACAGTAGAGTCACTCATTTTTTTGTTTTCAACACTTTCTAATATCTAGTATATACATGTTATTATGATCAAAATTTCTTCAGTACAAACTCAAGTGTAATCCCCTTTTCTGCTAATATTTTTCTTATTAAAAACCATAGATTCTAAATACATATGAGGTTTGTTATCACTTACATGGCACTTTGTTTTCCTACAATGTGACCTGGACTCACTGCCAGACAGAATGCCATGAATACTACCCAATAATGCATGTTCCATGCAAACAAATGCCAGTACACAGAGAGCAAAATAAAACTCCTAAGTCAACACATTAAAAATAACAACTAGCATTTACTGACACTGACAACGTACCCCACAGTGTTTAAAACACTTAATATATTTAATTCTTGAAACAATCTTGTGAGACACCTAACTCATAGTAGAGGAAACTGAGGAACAAGTTGTTATTAGAAGACAGTCAATTAGCTATTTATAATAATTTAAAATGATGAAATAGATGTTATCATTCATTTAGAGGCTAATAGGGAACTTTAAAATGGGAGGCTCAAGCTAACAATACCTCAATCACCAATCTATCCGCACATTATTTTAAAAGACCATCAGGTAGTATGCCTTTCCTGATGCAATGTGAAGTACATATCATCATTCTTGAAGTATTTTTGACAAAAGAAAAATCAAACAAATATGATTTAGTCCCTAGAACTGTACTTTCCAATATGGTAGTCAAAAGACATAATAACCAAATAAGTCATATTACGGTCAAATATACATAGAAAAACATCAAGGAATTTGAACAATTAGGTTTCCCTCTGGAGGGTTGGACTAGAAGGGCACTCGTCTTACTTTACTCAGTGTTGTCTGACTTTTCTTACAAGAAACAAAGTAGCTTATTTATAAGACAAAAGTGAAAGTGAAGTAGCTCAGTCGTGTGGGACTTTTTGCGACCCCATGGACTGTAGCCTACCAGGCTTCTCAGTCCATGGGATTTTCCAGGCAAGAGTACTGGAGTGGGTTGCCATTTCCTTCTCCAGGGGATCTTCCCAACCCAGGGGTCAAACCCGGGTCTCCCACACTGTAGGCAGACGCTTTACCCTCTGAGCCACCAGGGAAGCCCATTTATAAGAGAGGCCATTTTATATAAAGTTACTGTGGATCACTGACAAAGATTTTACTTAAGAGCTGGGATCAGAACTAAGGCAAAATGATAGGCATTAATAAAATAGAAAGACTTGGAAAGAACAGGTGAGGGGGAATAAGCAAAAGTGTGGATTAGGGAAATATTAATCTCAATGAATATGAAAAAGGATGGGAAATAAAGCATAGACTAAATTATAGGGCCTTTCACTGGCAAAAATACTTGGAATTCATGCTGAGCAAAATGGAGAGCCACTAAAGAATGAATAAAAAGTGAAATCTTTCATTAAAAATTAACTAAGTACATGTTTAACATAAAAGGCAACACAAAAGCAAGTTCACCAATATCATTTATGTATTCACCTTACAAATGAGCTTTATACAGAATTGTCACTCAAATATTTTTCACATGAGAAGAAGAAGGAATTCATACTCAAGTATTTCCTATCACAGATGTTTAGCATAAAAATGCTTTAAATTTCTAGAGGGTGATTTTTTTTAAAAGCTTAAAACATGGTATCAATCCATCCTCATCTGAAAATAGGATAGATTTACACATATTTAATGACTCAAATATTTGCCAAATAAAGATGCTCATCTAACATGATTAAAAGTACAAATTGTATCAGAAATGGTAAAATATCAAATATCAGTACTTTCAAAGTTAATCACAAAGTGGTATCAAATACATTTAGGCAAATGTATCAGACCACAGGACTAATATTCCATATATTTAGGTCTCTGTAACAACTCTCTATAACTTTGGTTTCTGTTTGACCAAGAGGCTCATAGCACTAGTCGGAGACTTCCCTTCTCCACCACTCTCTTAGCTATGCCTTCCTCCACGTGTGGGCTTCATCTTGAGGATGGCTTGTTGATCAGAGAAACGACTGTAGCAATGCCAATTGTCACATCCTCAGAGCACAACTTTCAAAGATCCTCTAACTATTCTTCTAATAATAACTTTCACAAAAGACAAACAAAGTACCTTTCCTGGAAGGTCCCAGTAAACACTTCATTCAACATGCAATCACAATGACCTGAGAAATAAGCTTATCAATCAGTTAATCAGGGCCTATCGTAGCTGAGGAAAATCACATAATTCTTAAATCACTCAATTCCAGGACAAGAGAGAGAGATAATAGTGTTCAAGTTATTGATATGTAGTTGATATCCACAAGACACCATTTAAAAATACAACTGAATAGTACCTCATGGGGAGATTCCTGAAGCCATTTTCACTTTAAATCCATGTGTGTCATGTCATTAAAAATCCCCTGCATATTCCTTCCATAGAAGTTTAATAATGAACAAAAAATTGATAATTTTATAAGTCATAAAGAAATCTTACAATATTAAAAAACGACTGGAAATATCACAGTTCAAGGATATCAGTATATAATGCTAGCTATAGAACACTCACTGAAAATACCGCATCAATCTGCCTCATTTCCTAACAACAAAAGTTAATTTTTTTTCTGCAACACTATGCAATTCACAGGATCTTAGTTTCCCAGGGACCAAGGATTGAACCAGCACCCCGAGCAGTGAAAACAGAGTCCTAACCACCAGACTGCCAGAGAATTCCCAAGGTCAGTTTTAACTGACTTATTCTGAGTTGTTGGAGCTACCTACCAAATGTTAAGATAAGAAGCATCTAGTTTTTCTCTTAACTTAGGGAATATATTTCTATGAAGTATTGCAACGAACCTTATTTATTTTGTCAATTTAACTTATTTTTCATCTTTCACTCAACTATTGTTCTATGAAAGCTACTTAATTGGATAACTAGAATAGAAGATGAAAACAATGCTAGAGGCAGGCTGGCAATATCTGTAGGATGATTTATTCTAGCTATTGGTGGCTCAGATGGTAAAGCATCTGTCTGCAGTGTGGGAGACCTGGGTTTGATCTCTGGGTTGGGAATCCCCTGGAGAAGGAAAGGGCAGCTGACTCCAGTACTCTTGCCTGGAAAATCCATGGACGGGAGAACCTGGTAGGTTACAGTCCATGGGGTCTCAAAGAGTCGGACAATGACTGAGCAATTTCACTCACTTCTATTGTAAGAAAATTTGAGGCAAACAGGCAATTAATTCTAAGTCTGGTCAAAAGATGGTAAGCAACTCATATCATCTCCATGAGCACAGAGTAGAAAAAATTACTTATTATTCCAAGGCAAAGAAATACTAGATTCACATAAATGAAATAGATGTTTTTCCTCAAAATAATCTCTTAGAAAAGAGAAAGCATATTTGCTTAACATCTCTCATATTATGGGTGCTTTCTCTATTAGTCTGAATGGCAAGGCACTATTTGGAGGAGGTGCGTCATCCTGAAATTATCTCAGTCAATACTGAATCTAGTTTGGAAGGTGATTTATTTTAGTTATTTTTTGCTGTGGCATGTGGACCTTCTCTGACCAGGCATCAAATGCATGCCTACTACAGGAGAAGCATGGGGTCTTAAAGACCACAGGAAAATCTTAGAAGGTGATTTTTTGTTCAATTTTTTTGTTGTGGCTTTGTTTAATTGCAATAGGAAAGGAAGAAAATGGACATGAAGTAATGAAGGATTCCCAGTTCCTGGAGGTATAACCATTCAATTGCAAACACTCATGAAGAGTCTTTAAAACATTACTGTAAAAAGACTAGGTCATAGAGATCATAATTTTATACTTATAGAACAAATAAAAGAAAAAATATAATGCATCTGGAAGTTTGTGGCTTGAGACAAAATTTCTAGTAACAAGATAGTACACTTAAAAGGCACTGTACCTGCTACAAACTTGGAAAAAAGTGAAGATGCTCTGTTCTGGGGCTAAAGACCACAAAAATGCTCAATGATGCTAAATATATTGACATCGAAGATGTATGCAAACAGATCTGAATAAAGAGGTACTATTTCTTAATATACTATTATATATGCAAATTGAATATGTAATTAGAAACAAGTAAGTATTTTATTTTCATCTATTATACATTTCTAAAAGTTACATACACATGTTGGACAAAAAGAAATTCCTCAGAAAGATATGTAGATTCCCACTTGATGGGCAACGAAGGGGTAATTCATACTGTCTCTCTGTAAACAACCTCTGTGTTCCCAAAGGGGAAACAAACAAGGTGAGCCTATTGATCATCCTATTATTATGCATGCGAACAGTTCTGATACAACCCAGCAATCCCACTGCTGGGCATACACATTGAGGAAACCAGAATTGAAAGACACACATGTACCCCAATGTTCATCACAGCACTGTTTACAATAGCCAGGACATGGAAGCAACCTAGATGTCCATCAACAGACGAATTGATAAGAAAGCTGCAGCACATATACTCAATGGAATATTACTCAGCTATTAAAAAGAATGCATTTGAATCAGTTCTAATGAGGTGGATGAAACTGGAGCCTATTATACCGAGTGAAGTCAAAAGGAAAAACACCAATACAGTATATTAACACACATATATGGAATTTAGAAAGATGGTAACGATGATCCTATATGCAAGACAGCAAAAGAGACACAGATGTAAAGAACAGACTTTTGGACTCTGTGGGAGAAGGCAAGGGTGGGATAATTTGGGAGAACAGCATTGAAATATGTATATTATCATATGTGAAACAGATCGCCAGTCCAGGTTCGATGCATGAGACAGGATGCTCAAGGCTGGTGCACTGGGATGACCCTGAGGAATGGGATGGGGAGCGAGGTGGGAGAGGGTTCAAGATGTGGAATACATGTATATCCATGGCTGATTCATGTCAATGTATGACAAAAACCACTACAATACTGTAATTAGCCTCCAATTAAAATAATTAAAAAATAAAATAAAATGTTAATATCTATAAAAAAAATTATGCATGGGGGCAGTCCTGGACATGCAGTGTACAAGGGAGAACTGGAAGAACGTCCCAACTGTTAGCTGGAATGGTCAGGGGTGGTATGGGGCAGAATTTGTGGGCCAGAGCATCAGAAGAGGAGGCATTCTGATGAGAAAGGGCTCTAGGAATCTGCATAGAAGTCCTCTGGAGGTATTATTTAGCTGAATACCAAATGGATGTGTGGAGGGCAAACCATTATTAAGACTGGGCAGGAAAAAAAAAAAAAACCAACTTCTGGGGAAAGAACAATTACTATGGAGTGGTAAGTAAAACAGTTCCCACAGCTCACCCATGGCTGAGAAATAATCACATTCCTACCAACCAGATAGAAAAGTCATCACTGAATACACAGAATATTCAGAAGAGACCTGACTATTCAGACTCATCTGAAACTATGCAAGTCAGAAGACAATGGAAAAATCTTTAAATTGCTGAAAGAAAAAAAATAATTAAAAAACAGGAAACAAACTTGTTGACTTAGGATTCTACACACACAAACACATTTGAAAAATAAAAGCACAATAAGAATGTTTTCAGACAAACAAAACCTGAAAGAATCTGTTGTCAGTAGACCTGCTCTATATTTTAAAGGAGATTTTTCAGGCAGAGAGAAGGAATATATCACAAGAAAACACAAAGAAATAAAAGCACCAAAAATAGTAAATATGGAAAGACATTTCAGAAAAGATACAACTAAGAGACAAAAATATGAAAGTATATATTTTTTAAAAGGATACCTGACTAAATGCAAAAATAATATCAGTGTATTGAGGGGGTTTACAGCACAAAATCAGAAGAGACAGAATGGCAGTATACTGTTGTAAAATTATTACATTGTACTCCAAGTGGTATGTTATTTGGAGATAGATTATGATACAGATATATATCATAACAGTGTCCCAGAGATGGTTTCATGAGGTCTGCAAAGTCAAAACTATAGTCCTAATAATGCTAATACTTTGTCTTTGTCAGTATGTTGACAATTTTGCTAAAGCAAAACAAGGAATAAAACTGTTAATCCCCTAGAACAATCAAAGCAATAACATGAAAAATGAAAGTGAAAGTCACTCAGTCGTGTCTGACTCCTTGCAACCCCAAGGACTACACAGTCCATGAAATTCAACAGGCCAGAATACTGGAGTAGACGATCTTTCCCTTCTCCAGAGTATCTTCCCAATCCAGGGAGCAAACCCAGGTCTCCCACATTGCAGACAGATTCTTTACCAGCTGAGCAACCAGGGAAGCCCAAGAATACTGGAGTGGGTAGCCAATCCCTTCCCCAGTGGATCTTCCCAACCCAGGAATCGAACCTGGGTCTCCTGCATTGAAGGCAGATTCTTTACTATCTAAGCCAGAAAACATAACCCCAGTCCAGTCATGAGGAAATCATCAGACAAACCCAAATTGAGGATGTGATATAATAAATATTTATTTGTCTCTGCCCCATTTCCTGCAACACAGCTCTTGAAACCTTTAAAATCTCTGACATGATGTGTCTTTATGTATGCTAATGAGATGACTGGTAGTTGAAGGTTCTTAGATATTCTCAGAATGGAGGCTTGTCACCAGGGGTACCAACTATATACTTTCAGGATCAGAACTTTCAGCTCTACGCCTTGACCTCTGGAGAGACAAGAGGTGCTGGAGGCTGAATTAACCACTGATAAGGAATAGCAAGAAGAGATAAGAAAGCCTTCTTCATCGATCAATGCAAAGAAATAGAGGAAAAGAACAGAATGGGAAAGACTAGAGATCTCTTCAAGAAAATTACAGATACCAAGGGAACATTTCATGCAAAAATGGGTTCAATAAAGGACAGAAATGGTCTGGGCCTAACAGAAGCAGAAGATATTAAGAAGAGATGGCAAGAATACACGGAAGAACTGTACAAAAAAGATCTTCACGACCCAGACGATCATGATGATGTGATCACTCATCTAGAGCCAGACATCTTGGAATGTGAAGTCAAGTGGGCCTTAGAAAGCATCACTATGAACAAAGCTAGTGGAGGTGATGGAATTCCACTTGAGCTATTTCAAATTCTGAAAGATGATGCTGTGAAAGTGCTGCACTCAATATGCCAGCAAATTTGGAAAACTCAGCAGTGGCCACAGGACTGGAAAACGTCAGTTTTCATTCCAATCCCAAAGAAAAGCAATGCCAAAGAATGCTCAAACTACCACACAATTGCACTCATTTCACACGCTAGTAAAGTAATGCTCAAAATTCTCCAAGCCAGGCTTCAGCAATACATGAACCGTGAACTCCCTGATGTTCAAGCTGGTTTTAGAAAAGGCAGAGGAACCAGAGATCAAATTGCCAACATCCGCTGGATAATGGAAAAAGCAAGAGAGTTCCAGAAAAACATCTATTTCTGCTTTATTGACTATGCTAAAGCCTTTGACTGCGTAGATCACAATAAACTGTGGAAAATTCTGAAAGAGATGGGAATACCAGACCACCTGACCTGCCTCTTGAGAAATCTGTATGCAGGTCAGGAAGGAACAGTTAGAACTGGACATGGAACGACAGACTGGTTCCAAATAGGAAAAGGAGTATGTCAAGGCTGTATATTGTCACCCTGCTTATTTAACTTATATGCAGAGTACATCATGAGAAACGCTGGGCTGGAAGAAACACAAGCTGGAATCAAGATTGCTGGGAGAAATATCAATAACCTCAGATATGCAGATGACACCACCCTTATGGCAGAAAGTGAAGAGGAACTCAAAAGCCTCTTGATGAAAGTGAAAGAGGAGAGCAAAAAAGTTGGCTTAAAGCTCAACATTGAGAAAATGAAGATGATGGCATCTGGTCCCATCACTTCATGGGAAATAGATGGGGAAACAGTAGAAACAGTGTCAGACTTTATTTTGGGGGGCTCCAAAATCACTGCAGATGGTGACTGCAGCCATGAAATTAAAAGACACTTACTCCTTGGAAGAAAAGTTATGACCAACTTAGACAGCATATTCAAAAGCAGAGACGTTACTTTGCCGACTAAGGTTCGTTTAGTCAAGGCTATGGTTTTTCCTGTGGTCATGTATGGATGTGAGAGTTGGACTGTGAAGAAGGCTGAGCACCGAAGAATTGATGCTTTTGAACTGTGGTGTTGGAGAAGACTCTTGAGAGTCCCTTGGACTGCAAGGAGATCCAACTAGTCCATTCTGAAGGAGCTCAACCCTGGGATTTCTTTGGAAGGAATGATGCTAAAGCTGAAGCTCTAGTACTTTAGCCACCTCATGCGAAGAGTTGACTCATTGGAAAAGACCCTGATGCTGGGAGGGATTGGGGGCAGGAGGAGAAGGGGACGACAGGATGAGATGGCTGGATGGCATCACGGACTCGATGGATGTGAGTCTGAGTGAACTCTGGGAGATGATGGACAGGGAGGCCTGGCATGCTGCGATTCATGGGGTCGCAAAGAGTAGGACATGACTGAGCAACTGAACTGAACTGAGGTGATGATTTAATCAATTGTGCCTATTTATTATAGTAAGGCCTTCATAAAAAATTCTACTTGAAGTAGTTCAGAGTACTTTTGGGTTGGTGAGCACTCTAAGGTGCTAAAAGGGTAATTAACCCACAGTGTGCTTAGAAGCTCTATGTTCCTTCCCTCATACCTTGCCCTATGTATCTCTTCCATCTGGCTGTTTATGTAATAAACTGGTAATCTAATAAATCAACAGTTTCCTGAGTTCTGTGAGTGGTTCCAGCAAAATTATCAGTCCCAAGAAGGGTGTCACAGGCATCTCCAATTTATGGCTGTTGATCAGAAGCACAAGAAGCCTGGGATTTCCCTGGCTTCCAACACAGGGGGTGCAGGTCTGATCCCTGGTCAGGGAACTAAGATCCCACATGCTGCACAGCATGAAAAACTAAAACAAATGTATATCTAACAAGTTAACAGTGGAGATAAAATGGAGTACTAAAAATACTGATTTAATCCAAAAGAGGGCAGGAAATGAGATAATAATTAACAAAGTACTAGAAGCCTCACTTGCATTAAGCACCTGAAATCAGAGGCAGTCTTGTAAGACTGAGATCTTAACCTGGGGGATCTGACAGTAACTCCAGATAAATAGTGTAAGAATTGAATCGAATTGTAGGACACCCAACAAAGTGACTTAGCAATAGCAGCAACTGGGGTTGAAGAATTGGTCAATGTGAAAAAAAAAAAAAAAAAAAACCCTACACAGCCTACACACTTAGTGTCAGAAGTATTAAGGACAGGAAAAAATTAGTAGTTTTTCTTTTAAGGACCATTTTGGAAAATATCTGACCAATATTCCTCCTTTGATTCCTTGTGCGTATCAAAAAGAATACATGCATGCATACTAAGTCGCTTCAGTCATGTCCAACTCTGTGCGACCCCATAGATGGCAGCCCACCAGGTTCCTCTGTCCCTGGGATTCTCCAGGCGAGAATACTGGAGTGGGTTGCCATTTCCTTCTCCAATGCATGCAGGCATGCTAAGTCACTTCAGTCATGTCCAGCTCTTTGCTACCCCATGGACAGCAGCCCACCGGGCTCCTGCGTCCACAGAATTCTCCAGGCAAGAGTACTGAGGTGGGTTGCCATCTCCTTCTCCATCAAAAAGAATACACACAGCTATATGAAAATGCTCTTTCCTTTACTATCTAGATATTAGCATAAGGCCATATTTTCTTTACATACTTAAACTAAAATAATAGACAAGCAGAAACTGAATGCTGGAGTAGAAATGATAATCCAATCTTTTTATAATATTAAGCCGGACATTAAGAGATGTGCACAAATGTAAAACAATGCTAGTCTTCCATCAGTTGGTTTTTTAAAAGTTTTTAAAATATATATTATTTGTGTTAACATGTAATGACTTTATTATTGCTATTTTTAAGTGAATTAATAAATATTTCAACCTGTCAGTGTTAATTCTGGGTATAGCAGTAACTCATAGATAATTCCCATGAACAAAAACTCTTTGGAAAAAACAAAAAACTCCTTGAGATCCTTAATAGCCAGAATCCAAAGCAGCTGTAAATATAAAACATTTGAAAACTGCTGGCCAAGAGCAACAACTGAAAAACTAAAACAAACGTATATCTAATAAGTTAACAGTGGAGATAAAATGGAGTACTAAAAATACTGATTTAATCCAAAAGAGGGCAGGAAATGAGATTAAAATTAACAAAGACCAGATGGGACAATCTGAATAGAAGTCACAAGATGGTAAATTTAAATTCAGTCATACCAATAAATGACAGTAAATGACACTCCATTTAAAAAGAAGAGGGTATTCAGACTGCCTAAAAAGACCCAAATATATGCTATATACCAAAAAAAAAAAAAAACCCACTTTAAATATGAAGATGGAAAAAAGCAAATGAACAGAACAATTAACATGTAAACACTAATTGAAAGCAAGCTGTAGTGGATAAATTAGACAAAAACTTCATAATAAGAACCATTACCAGGGCAAAAAAGACATTATATTAATGGTAGAGGTCAATTCACCAAAAAGACATAAAAACAAAGCTTCAAAACACAAACAGAAGAAAAAAGAGGAAAAGGAGAAATAGTCAAGTAGATTATGGTGGATATTTCATTATTCCTCTCTCACTAATCCACAGAACAAAAAATCAGGAAAATTATACAACACTTAAACAATACTATCATCTATGATCCAACTGACATTTATAAAATACTGACCTAACATCAGCAGAATACATACATTCTTTTCCAGTGCACAAGGAATATTCTCTAAAACATGCTACATCTGGGACATAAAACAACTTTCAAATATTGAAAAAGACTAAAATTGCATAATGTATATTGCGTGAGCATAATGGAATAAAATTAGAAGTTATTTACAAAAACCTATCTGGGAAAATTCTAAAATATTTGAAAGTTAAAACAACACACTTCTAAATAATCATGAACAAAACATTTTCAGTTGAGTGAAAATGAAAATTCTGATACTTGTTAAACACAGTTAAAGCACAGTTAGGGGGAAATGTACAGCTTAATACATATATTAAAAAGATAAAAGGTCTAAAATCAATGATCCACTTTAAAAAACTAGAAAAATCCAAAGCAAGAGGAAAGCAATAATAAAGAGTAAAAATAAATGAGATAGAAATAGAGAGAGAGGTAAAAATCAATGAAACAAAAGGGGTATATTTTTAAAAGGTCAATAAAACTGATAAACTTCTGGTAATATTGATCAATAAAAAAAGAAGACACAAATTACTAATTTCAGGAATGTGTGAGAGATCATCTCTACGTTTATGACATAACAGGTAGATATTAAAAGGATAAGAGAATATTATTAACAATTTTATTCTAATAAATCCTAAAACAGAGATGAAACATAAAAATCTCTTGAAAGATACAAGTTAACCAAAACTGACTCAAGAAAAAACAGCAAACAACATACATCATATCAATTAAAATTTAAATTTATAATTAAAAACTATTCAATAATACAGTAAGTCCCCTACACATGAACAACTTCTATTCTGAGTGTGTTTATAAGTCCAATTTATATGTCCAACAAAGTTAGCCTAGGTACCCAACTAACACAAACAGCTATATCTTACTGTACTGTAATAGGTTTATAATACTTTTCACACAAATAATACATAAAAAACAAACAAATACAAAAAAACACAACATTTTTAACCCTATAGTACAGTACCTTGAAAAGCACAGTATTACAGTACAGTAGTTGGCATACAGGGGCTGTCACTGAGTGAACAGGCAAGAAGATTGAGGACAAACTGCAGTTCCACCCGTGCCTGATGCAGACAGAACACACTTTCACATTTTTGAAAGTGTGCAACTTAAAGGTTCCCATGTAAGATACTTACTGTAACAACAACAATAATCCCAGTATACTTCGTTTATGTCAGTAATTCTCAGTTGGGGTTGACTCTGGCCCTAGGGTATGTCTGACAACATTGAGACATTTTTGGTTGCCACAACTGTGAGGGGATGCTACTAGCATCTCCTGGGCAGAAGCCAAAGACGCTGCTAATTCTTCACTGCACAGGAAGGGTCCCCAAGAACAAAAAATGACAAGGCCTAAAATAGTGCTAAAGTTGAGAAACCTTGCCTTAGATAATCTCACTGCCAAGTTCCACCAAACATTTAAGGAAGAAAAAATATTAATTCTACACAAATTCTTTTAGAATAGAGAGAGGGAAGAAACAGCTCTCCATTATTCAATGATTCCAGCATTACCCCAATACCAAAATCAGACAAAAATAGTAAAAGAAAATTATAGACCAATATCTCAAATTAAAATAGAAGCAAAAATTCTTAACAAAATATTAGTATTTCAACTTTGTTTTTCTGCTCCAGCATGTAGAAGCTTAAAAGTTGCCTACCTATTCTAGTAAGTAAAAAGCTGAACAAATAATAAAAATCAACAACTCTTCTTAAATTCCTCAGAGAAATGAGGTCACAGGGCAAACTGCTGCCACAGAATTAGAGAAATAGGTAGACAGATGTCGAGGATCACAATTTACCAGGGTAGAAACTCCTGAAGAAACCTCTGTGGGAACCAATGCCAGGGTAGGAAAACCTGAACTGTACCTGACAAATTGCTAGAGGCTCAATGCGCACATGTCTGAAAGCTAAGACTCCGAGAGACCCCAGCCCCACACACTTCAGCAAGTTTTACCTCCAGGAACTCTATCAGGTCCTCACAGTGAACGTCAGAGAAAAAGGCCCTTGTGCTTGTGACAGTAGGAGGGGGAAAGGACCTATTTTTAAATACATTAGAGCAATCTGTTCTTAACAAAGCTTGCTCTCAGGAAAAACTGTTTCACCAGAGCCTAAACCTATTGCGGTCTTATCAGAGCCTAACCTATCTGGGGAAAGGAACATGTCCAACTCCGGCCCACCTCTCCCACCTAAGAGGGTAGAGGGACTGAGAAGCGCCTGTGCACTGGTGAAGTGCACAGTCTGAAGGCACAGGACCACCAAAAGACTGAGAACTAACCACAGGAGGATGCAACACTTTCCCTCCTCCCACACCTAACCACTACATCACTCGGGTCCATTTACTAAAGTTCCTTTTACTCAGCCCATCACATCCACTCTTCAACAAAAAATTATAAGACATACTAAAAAGCAAAAAACACAGTTCAAGGAGATTGAACACATCAGAACCACAGTCAATATGGTAACAATGTTGGACTTATAAACAAGGAATTTTTTAATACTATTAGTGTACTAAGAGCTTTAATGGGAAAAGTAGACAACATGTAAGAATTGATGAATAATGGAAGCAGAGAAATGGAAATTCTAAGAAAGAATGAAAAAGAAATGCTAGAAATTTAAAAAAAAAAAAAACTAACTAAAAGAGAAACAGAGAAAGCCTCTGATTGAGTAGAGGCAAACAGTTGGGGAAAGAAACCTTGAACTAGAGGATCCCTCATTGGAAACCTCCAAAACTGAAAAAGAGAACAAAGACCGAGAAACAGAGAACAGAATATCCAAGTACTGTGGGACAACTACAAAAGATGCAATACACGTGCAATGGGACTACCAAAAGAAGAGAGAGAAAATGGAACAGAAGCAACATTTGAAGGAACGATAACCAGGAATTTCTATAAATTAATGTCAACAGCAAACTACAGATCAGAAAGCTCAGAACCCAAAGCGGTATAGATGCCCAAATAACTACCCCTAGGCAAATCATACTTAACTTGCAGAAAGTGTGTTAGTGTGACAATCGCTCAGTCGCGTCTGACTCTATGTGAGCCCAGGGACTCCTCCGTCCATTGGATTTCCCAGGCAAGAATACTGGAGTAGACGGCCAATTGCGGAAAATCAAAGATTTTAATAAATCTTGAAAGAAGCCAGAGGTGAAAAAACCTCGCTACACAAAAGCAAAGATAACAATTTACAGAGACGTTCTGCACCCTATGAAATTAGCCTTCAAAAAAAAAGAAGAAAAAGACTTTCCCAAGCTAACAAAAGTTGAGAGAATTTGTTGCCAACAGATATCTGCCTTGCAAGAAATGTTGAGAGAAGCTCTTCAGAGAGAGGGAAAGGGACACCTCAGAAATTTTTATTTACATAAAAGAAACAGAAAGAAATACATGAAAGTAAAATAAAAATTCTATTTTTACTAGCCTTAACTGGTCCAACAGATAACAGCTTGTTCAAAATAATAATGATATATTCAGTTACATATGGTTGTGTGTATGTGTATGTGAGCATGCTCATGTGTAAATGAAATGAATGACAGCAAACATACAAAGGATGGAAGGAAGCAGTTAGGAATATTTTGATGTTATGAAGTACTTGCAGCACTGTGAAGTGGTAAACATTATTTTTAAATGGGTTTATATTAGTTGTAAATGCATATTGCAAGCTCTAGGATAAAGGGAGGAAGGAAGGGAGAGAGGGAGAGAGAAAGCAGATACAAACTACAAATATCATAAATGAAAGAGGGGGATCACTACAGATTTGATGTATGTTAAAGAAAGCTGAGCGCCGAAGAATTGATGCTTTTGAACTGTGGTGTTGGAGAAGACTCTTGAGAGTCCCTTGGACTGCAAGGAGATCCAACCAGTCCACTCTAAAGGAGATCAGTCCTGGGTGTCCTTTGGAAGGAATGATGCTAAAGCTGAAACTCCAGTACTTTGGCCACCTCATGCGAAGAGCTGACTCGCTGGAAAAGACTCTGATGGTGGGAGGGATTGGGAGCAGAAGAAGGGGACGACAGAGGATGAGATCGCTGGATGGCATCACCGACTCAATGGACATGAGTTTGAGTGAACTCCGGGAGTTGGTGATGGACAGGGAGGCCTGGCGTGCTGCAGTTCATAGGGTCGCAAAGAGTCGGACACAACGGAGCGACTGAACTGAACTGAAAGATATATTATGAACGATCATATGCCCCAAAATTTGATAACTTAGATGAAATGGATAAATTCCTTAAAGACATAATCTGTTAAAACAGGAGAAAGAGATGACCTGAACAGTCCTGCTATCTATTTTAAAAATTCAATCAACAATTATATCCTCAAAAAAGCTGTGAAAAATGAAAAGAAAAGTAAGGGAGAAAGGGAGGGAGTGAAGGAGGGAAAGAAGGACAAAGAGAACTGCATTGACAATCACTTTCCAAAAGAGACAGCTCCTGGCTCCGATGAGTTCATGGGCAGATTTTAAGAAACATTTAAGGAACAAATTATACCAATTTCCTATGATCTCTTCCAAAATATAGAAGCAAAGAGAATACTTACTAATTTAATCAATGAGGCCAGCATTACCCTAATATTAAAACAGGCAAAGACATTAAAAGAAAACCCTCATCAATACATCTCAGAAACACAGATGCAAACATCCTCAATGAAATATTAGCAAATCAAATCAAATAATGTATAAAAAGGATTATATGCCAAGATCAAGTAGGAAAAGTCAACTCATTCATAACAAAAATTCTCATTAAAGTAGGAATAAAAGTGTCATTCCTTTCTTGATAAAGAACATTTACAAAACAACCCAAAGCTAATACTATATCTAACGGTGAGAAACTTGAAGTTTTCCCACTAAGAACAAAGCAAGGGATGTCCCCTCCCACTACTTCTTGTCAACATTGTGAAAAGTCTTAGCTAATGCAACAAGACAAGGAAATACAAGGTATACTGATTGGAAAAGAAAACAATAAAACTGCTTTTGCTTGCAGATGCCATCTATATACAAAATCTGAAAGAACAGTTAAAAAAAAAAATGTTTATATGTAGAGGCAAAAGACCCAGAATACCAAACTCAGTATCGAAGAAGAAGAAAGTTGGAGGACAAACATTACCTGACTTCAGGACTTAATATGAAACTACAGTAATCAATACAATGCAGCATTGACAAAGGACTAGACAGTGGAACAGAACAGCTGAAAACAATTCCACATACACACAGTCAACCAATCTTTGACAAAGCAGCAATAAAACGAAGCAAAGGTAGTCTCTTCAACAAATGGTGTGGAACAAGTGGACATCCACATGCAAGAAAAAAGGATTTAGACACAGAAATTACACTCTTCACAGATACTAACTCAAAACGGATTATAGACCTAAATATAAAACAAAAAACTATAAAACTACCAGAAGATAAGACAGGAGAAAACCTAGATTACTTTTGGTATGGTGATGACTTTATTTAGATATAACACCAAAGGCATAATTCATGAACAAAAATTGAGAAGCAGGACTTGATAAAAATTAAAAACCACTGCTCTGTGAAAGACACTGTCAAGAGAATGAGAAAACATAGACTGGGAGGAAATACTTGTAAAAGATACATCTGATGAAGGACTGCTATACGAAATACATGAAGAACTCTTAAAATTCTACTGAGTTCTGTTTTTATTATAAGAAAATGAACAATCCAATCAAAAATGATCAGAAAAGACACCTCACTAAATAAGATATGCAGATGATAAGTAATATGTTCTATTCATATGTCAATTGTGAATTAAAATAACAATCAGATACTACTACATACCTACTAGAATGGTCAAAATTCAGAAAAATGATAACCACCAAATACTGGTGAGGATGTGGAACAAAAGAAATGCTCATTCACTGCTTGGTAGGAATGCAAAATGGTACAGTTACTTTGGAAGACAGTTTGGCTGTTTCTTATAAAACTAAAATACCATATGATTCAGCAACCAGGCTCCTTGGTATTTACCCAAAAGAAATGAAAACTTACACCCACAAAAATACTTAACACATAGATGTTTATAGCAACTTTATTCACTATTGCTAAAACTTGGAAGCAAACAAGATGTACTTCAAATTGCTTTCTACATATAATATTTCAAATATTACATCCAGCACCCAAGCAAAGGTAACAAAGCACACACAGAAATAAAATAGCATCCACTAACAAAAACTAGCAGAATCAATATTCAAAATAAACAGACCTATAGAATTTCCAGACATTGAAATTATCAGACACAGGCTATGAAAAACTATACTTACTATGTTTAAGGAGATAAAGGCCAAGCTTGAAATTTCAGCAGGGAACTGTAAACTGCAAAAAGTGATATAGCAGATTTGAAAAAGAAACAACTAGAAACATAAGAATTGAAAAACACAAAATTGACATTAAGAACTCAAAGTATGGGGTTGAGGAAACTGTATTTTTAACTCATTCCCTAGGTAATCCACTGTGTTTGAGAACAAGAATCATAGACTACTACAACAAATCTCAAAATCCTTTGCAATCTCACTCTTTTCTAGTTTCTATAAAGCCTTCAGAATTTTTCTAACATATGAATTTGATGTCTCAGCACTGAAAGTATTTTGGTTAAGACCAACTCTCTAACCTGTGGCTAATGACCTTCACCTCTTCCCTGCTCAGTCGCTCAGTGTTGTCCAACTCTTTGCAACTACATGGACTGTAGCACACCAGGCTTCTCTTTTCATAGGATTTTCCAGGCAAGAATACTGGAGTGGGTTGCCATTTCCTTCTCCAGGGGATCTTCCCCACCCAGGGATTGAACCTGGGTCTCCTGCACTGAAGGCAGACTCTTTCTGACCTAATGCTGAGTGCATTCCTGCTTGCTCATTCAGGTTTCAGCCATCTATCTGGAATGGCTTTCCCCATCTTGTCTACCTAGTGAACTCCTACGAGTATATTTCAGAACACAAACTGCATGTAATCCTGAGTAGAATTAATCACTCTTTCATCTCTATTCCCATACTTTGTTCACAACTACAGCACTCACTATACTATATGAGAACCATATATGAATCTTTCCCCTCCTTCCCACAGTTATACTAGAATAACAGAAAAGCTAGGACTCATATTAATAATCTATTTCTCAAGAACCTAAACCATGCCTATTTCATCATACAGTCAATGTCTGTTGAATAAATTACACATTCTTTAAAATGAAAGCCGGACAAACTTAGAGAAGAATCTAGGATCAATTAAAGAATTTTGTCCTTCAAATTCTACCAGAGAAAAGATTTAGAGCTTGCTAATATGAAGTCACACAATAAGCTGGTCACAGAATGGTATCCTACAACATTTTGATGTCTTAGGCTCTATAGCTAAAGGACTCACCAGAAAAAGAATGTACTAGGAGAGGGATATGAGAAAAGATAAGTCTAGGGTTCAAAGGGAGGGTGGCAGGAGTCTTTGACCACCTTCTTAAAGTAAAATATGAGGTCTGGGGAAAAGGAAGAATAAAATAGGAGCTTCTCATTTTTAGACAATGGGAAAGCCAAAATAAGCTTGATGCATATACACTGACTTGACTTTTGAGTTTCAGCACACAGTGAGAACACTACTCCTAAAGGGGTTAGTGTTAAATCTGTGTCAGTATGTAAACCCTCATGATTCTATCTTATGGCAGCCATTTATAGACAGCCAGAATAATGTTTCAGAAATGGAAGAAACTCCCCATGTGGACATCTCTATCACCTTAAGAACATGTCTACCCAAGATAAAGACAATTTTACACAATTGGATCCAAAAGCCAGGGAAATCATCATGCTTGTAGTAGAGGGGATAGCCAATTAGGATACCTTTAGTGGCTGATTCTAGGATCTGTGAATTAGAAGAAATAAAATGCATCCCATAATTCAAGTTTAACTGAAACCTAGGGCAAAGCATTTCATCATCCTCTGGCATACAGCAGTGTCTTAACAAATTTCATTTGTTATTAACATAAGCTATTAATACAATTTTGTTTGTTTAGTGTAATCTGAAGCCTAACATAATTATAAGTCTGACATCATGACAGAAGGAATATAACTTCTACTTTGATGCTTGAATTATATGTTTGGAATCAAATAACAAGTAAGAGTATTTTCAAATTGCAACTCTTTTCCAAGTCTCTGTCTTTAACAATAAAAAAAAAAAATCCCCCAAATTCTGCTCTGTTCAATTTATGAGAACTTATTATTATTATTCTTTTCATTTTTTAACTAATTTAACCTTCTTTCTTAAGGTTCATGCTTCTCCCCTCTCCCAGGAGCACAGGCCCAGAGCTGGTCCAAAGTCCTCTCTCAATCTTCAGGCCACAGAAATCAACATTTATGAAATCAGAACTTATTGATACATAGGAAAGACACAGCAATTTATCATTAACTATAAATAAGGAACATGTGTGTGGCTAGAAAGGTAATTATTCACTTCCTTTTCAAGGTGACAATACATTAGGTAAATAAAGATGAAGGAACATGCAAGTGTGTAACACTTCTAGGGACTTATCAAAAACAAATTCTGAACATAGTTCAGACCCTTCACAATTTAGCAACAATGAAGCAGTTCATTTATTGCAGTGCTCACTCAAATTTTATACTGAAGGTATCTATATTTAAGCATAACTAAAATCAACAAACTTTTCAAGTATCCTAACTACATAAACCAATAATGTTAGTAACCAGAAACTATGCTCTACCCTTACAAAGTGTAACATAATTAGTGCTCACAAAGTATGTGTATTCTAGTCCTTTCCACAATGCTACTTACTGTTCCTAAAGTCAAAGGCTTAATTGAGGAGAGTGACCTATTCTCCTTTATTTTTTCTTCTATTTTTTGGTCTCGCTGCACGGCATGTGGGATCTTAGTTCCCCAACCAGGGGACAAACATGAGCTCCTTGCAATGGAAGTGAGGCGTCTTAACCACTGGACTGCTAGGTAAGTCCATGACCTATTCTATTTTAGACAATTTGAAATGCTCAGATTAAGAAACGGAGTCTTAAAACTTTTTTCCTTGCCTGTCAAAAGATAGTGTTTGAAAGTGATTCAAACACTCTACTAAAACACCACTCAGAAAAAGACATGAGTGATGAAAAACATGAAGCATCATCTAAGTACTATAATCTCACCTATTCATAATGAAAAAGACGCCAATACAAAAATAGTGCCAAGCAAAAAGTTACTTTCTACTGAAAGACTGAGTTTGACATAGACTATATTCGATCTAGTATGCAATCATGTTACAATTACACATAACATGGCGCATTTGAAATAATTCTCACTTGCAGTTTGGGGGTCATAAGACAAACTCTGTAGCTGTATTCCAACTTCAGCCTATTAATTTAGAAAAACCAAAAACTTAGGTCAATTGAACTACAATATAACTGAAATACTATTTATAATTAATAGATGCGATTTTTAACATGGCTCACCAACTGGTTCAGATGGCCACAAGCAGGAATTTCACACCTGCAAGAGAACACATGTGATAATCCTCATAAAATAATATTACGAATATTCGTATGATTTGGGGACTGACTGTCAAGTTAAATGCCAAACTTGAGTCACTCTGATTTTGCTATAATCCTAAAATGATTTTTATACGTCTTTATTATTAACATGGAAAGTCCTAAAATTGATCAAACCTTTAATAACTTTACAAAATATTTAACCTACAAGTATCCTTCACTTTTGAACTTCATGTATCTCTGAAAAACTATAGATACAAAACACTTAAAAGACGGCAAAAAGTTTTATATACCGTAACATTTTGTTCTTAGGGAAAAAAAATATATAATATAAAAATATATACACATGAAAATAACTATGTTTTCTACACAAAAATTGCATTTTAAAAGGCTTAAAACTGTGAAGGGAAAAGTAAAATGAGATATACCTTCCTATAATGTTTTATATTTTATAGAGAATATAATCATGTGCTATTTGTGCAATTAACAATTAATAGATAAAAAGGCTGTAATTCAAAGTAGTTTAGTTAAGTTTATAATCTTATAAGTGTCTTTCCATTAGAAAAAATTTCTAGTCCCCAAACATATACTCATCCTTAAGAATACGGCAACTCCTTTTTGGATATCTGCTTAATGAAATAATTATCCTATAAAATACTACTACCACTCTAATATTCTAACGAATCTTACAGTTTTGCCCTTCTTGAAGCAAGTGATGCATCTTAAGAAAGATCAGAGGAATCTATTTTTTCCTTAGCACTGCCTCACTTTTTCAGGCAGTTTTACAGTGGAATACTAGCTACCGTCATTTTCTATAGCCGTAACAGCTTAAAACCTTATCCTAAAACATGACAGATGTGTCTGAACACTCTTCATGGTTTTACTCTTACATTATTTTAAATTCTGATTCTAAACACAAAACACATTTTACATGTGAACATAGTCAAAGATCTCAAATGTAGTTTTATGCTGATAATGTTTTACAGAGTTTAGAAATTAGGACTGTAAAACAAACTGTTTTCAAGTGGGAACAGAAAGTTGTAGCTTTATCATTACTAATAAAAGAAAATCATGCCCATTTTTAAAATGACAATTGCAGGAAAGAGAATAACAAAATGAGACAAATGGGGGATGGGGTATAGGACACAAACTGTAGTAAAAGAGAAAGCACAAACATATTTCATCACATGGTGAAACAGACACATTTTAGAGGGTAGAAAACAGTCAGAGGAACAATGACTTTGCTGTCCATCACGGCTCCCAGAAAACAAACAGAAGCATGAACAAGGCACCAAAATACACACCAGTCCCTACACACACCAGAACACTCAAAAATTAAAAGCAGCAGCTGGGAGAAATCAACATGTAACCAATAATCAATATGTAACCGTGTAATCAATAAACGGCCAGAAAGGGACTGTAGAAGATGCATTTCAATTCCACTCTTTCTTCCCATATAAAAATAAGACTTGTTCTTTTCCTGACCACTCATCAAATTTTCAAACAACATATGTATAAAAAGGAAAGAAAACGTGAGGCCTTGGCACTCCAAAATGAAAACAGCAGATTAAAGGCAATGGCACATCAGTAAACAGATAATTATCCACTAGCAATTAGAGACCTACAGTAAGAAAATATCACAGAATGTTAGTTTACATAAAGATATTAAAATACTATATGCACATGCATATTTCAGGTAAACTACCATAAAGTCAAGAATACAAACCTTCAATAGCAAGACCACTGTTTTTGCCTCTAGAGGGCGAACTTGGTCTTCTGAAAAACTCTAGACAAGAGAGGTTACTTTTAGACTTTACAAAAAAAAAAAAAAAGAGTTAAAATTTAAGATGTCCAGAAAGCAAAGATTCTCAAACTTTATTGGATTAACAGCAAACTTAGTGCCTCAGTAATTATTACTGGCACCCCTTAAACCAACAGAAATACCCAATTATTCTGTTTAATGAGTAGTTATGTCCCAGTACTTAGTAGCCATTTGAAAAAAATACACATAAATTAAAAGAAAGCTTTATTGCATTCTTAAATAACCACAATTAATCACTAATTGGGGCTGTGTGTCTTTTGTGCAGCGTACAATTTCACAAATCTTGAAATAAGACTGGACACCATCACCTTCATTTCCTGTTTCACACTGATTTTTGCACAGTATCTGATTTTTACCACAGCAAACTCAGAGAAACCAGATTCACAAAGACACAATGTCACAGAAAGTAATATATTTCCATTTTATGTTAAAACTGTGTACTACCTCAAGCTATCAGGCAGCACCGTATCCAACAAATGGTGGAAGAGTATTACTGAGTTTGCCATGGTTCCCATCAGCATTAGCTGCTGTAGCACATGGGGTGACCTCGGCACACAGCTTTGGAATCATAGCACTTTAGTGTTAAGTCTGAGCAGCATATAAATTAGTCAATATTTTAATTACTTGAAAATGAAATTAACTATAACAAATGCTATTAAAGATATAAAAATTATGTTATTTACTTAAGAAACCAGTTTTTCTTTTCAGCAATAAAAAGAACACTATTAAATCCTTAAAGGAAAATATTTTTCCAATTTAGATGACGATTATTGTTTTCATGGTGATTATTTTTATAAATGCTGGATGTGCTAAATTTGATAAACTACAATTGGAATGAGATAAATAAGAAATTTATCATTTTATCTCCTTCTGAGGAGTAACTTCTCTGAACTTAAAAATGCCACAAACTGATAAAAGAGTCTCACTGTTGTCCAGTCTCACTGATCTCCTATTACTGAGAAGCACAAGCTAAGAAGTCAAGTAAGACATGAAATTCTTAAGAACTCAAGAATATGGGTATTAAGAGAGGTAACAGAAGAACTGGCTCCTAAATTACTAGAAACAGAATATATACCCACCCATCTCACAAAGTCCTTGGTAGAAAACCAGAAAATGACCAAGGAAATTTTCAACCTCAAAATCTACTCAGTTTTCACTTTATATTGCTTCATCGTTCACAACTACCCATCATATATAAAATCTGTGCCATTGCAAATGCTACCATGTTCAATTAGAAGTCACAGTATGTGGTGAGAATGGTTTACTGAGAAAATTTTTAAAAAGAAAGAAAAAAGACACTATCCAAGGAATAACTAGGAAAGAAAATCAGTGTTCTGCTACTATAAATAATTTTTACAACCATAAAATATAATTGAAAATATATGTCATGCTTTAAAAAAAACTTAAATTTACTACAAATATCTATAGTCACAAAATGTTGTATGTTAAAAAAAATGAATGAAAGTAGAATATGGTTGATAATCTAGAAGAGAATATTTGGAAAGCAAGACAAACCACATGGCTATATTAGTACTTACCTGCTGAATGATTTTGGAAGTTTTCTGAAGATTCTCTCTGGGAGGGACTTTACCAAATAATTTCCAGCCAGGAGCACTATGTACAACTGATTTGAGTTCTTTTGTCCTTTTTGGGAAAAGGTTTCTGAAATACAGAAAAGTTACATGAATTGTGCTTCTGGTAACCAGGGAACTACTTGAAAAATGGCAGATGTAAACAAAATGTAAATATTTGCTTTGAACTAGCTACAAAGTGTACTAGAATTGACTATATATGTATTATACTCGACAGGAAAAGCCAAAAATCTGAGAACAAAAAAGTTACAGAGAACTTGTATAAAATAGGTAAAGGATTAAGCCATACAATTTTTGTGGGAAAATACTACTTAATTATTCTCTGTAACAACTTGTTAGTGCTTGAAATAAACGAGTATCTATTGAACCTATCCCCATAATATATGTATATTCAAACTGTTTTTCCTAGGCACAAGAAAAGCTCACTGTAAAAGGGCCAACATATAACCTAGTAAGAAAGTTATTTCTCATTGACAGTCTAAACAAAAATCTGCATAAGGAACAAGGATTTTACCTATAGTCACCATGCCCTTACCAACCAAATTAAGTATATCTTGTACATGTAAGCAGGAATGATATTCAAAATATGTATACATCAATATGGCAGGCCAGGGTACCACAGACTAATCAGAAAGGTACAGTGAATCCAACTGAACATAAACACTTCATATAAGCTGTGATATAAATATTCACTAAGAAAATTTAAAATGTTTATATACAAACAGTCACAAAGTATTTGAAATCTCAAATAACTTGGTCTATCTATACTCAAAATACATTAAAAGTACATTATTAAAAATACTTAAAAGTACATTATTGTGATAAGAATGGGATAAATTTTTAATGCATAATGTTAAGGCTATTTTTCAAGTTTAGAAAGATATCAATGGACTCCTATAAAATATGGGTTAATCAATACTAAAGAAATACTCTCATTTTCCTGGGTGTGCAGTGGAAGTGAATTGATAACTTTTGATGACAATTTACGCTAATTTCTACTTAGGATACTCTAGAAGTTTCATCTGAGACCATATATAGTTACTCAGTTTTCTATTTCATAAAATATCTAAGTTTTCAATAATGATTACATGAAGGACTGGTATATTTACAATAAAGTTTCATGCCTCAAAGGATGGCCTATTAATTTAAATACTATTTTATACCTTGTGTGCTGCTCATCAATTTATTGCCTCGTAGCTCCATTATGAACCCTGCAGTATATGCTCTGTGACAACATGGAATTCCTTTGAGCATTTCTCCTTTTAAAATGAACATTTCTCCTTTTAAAATAAACTTTCTCAGTAGAGAGCACTGAAGGGACACTGCAGGAGAAAGGGGCTTTGGTCTCCTGTGGTTTCCAGCTGAAGCAGGGTGGGTCAGTGGTTTGGTGTGAGGATATCCAGTAGAATTCTGCTCAGTCATGTGCCCAAGTCCATCAGCAAACTTGCAGCCTCAGCAACTCAACTGGCAGATGGCTTTCCTGTAGTCCTCTTAACATGTAAACTGGCACCCCAAAGGCTTCCTGCCAGCACTGATGCACTAATTCTCTCTGTAAGCCCCACACAGCTCACTCGTACTCCCCAGAAAGTTCTCACCAAGCTATGCTTCCCCCACAAGCCTCCATGTGGCCTGCCTATACACCTTCCAACCAAGGTTTCCCATCCAACATGTTAAACATAGGGGAAGGACCTTTGACACCAAGGTTTATACAAAGAATTCTTGCATGAGACATCAAAAGCATGATCTATGAAAGAAAAACTGATGAACCAAGCTTAAATTGAAACACTTGCACTTCAAAAGTTATCACTGATGCAAAATGAAGAAGTAGAAGGATCTAAAAGTCAGTCCCTCCACCAAAGTAAAACTTGAGCCAGAAAGAGCAATTGGAATCAATCATTTCAGAACTACAGAACCTTTTCAGAAATTTATAACCAGCAAGGGAGTGCATGAAAGGAGAGGCTGCTGATCTTCCCTAAGTGAAGAGCATGGCTGAACCAACTACCATCAACTGTTCCTGAGCCCCTCTCTCCTATAGCTGTGGAGATAGCAGCCTGCTGGCTCCAGGAGGAATAGTTTCTAGAACAGGCAGCAGCAGCAGCTTCCACTGGTGGTATCTATCAGAACATTAAAAAAGGGTACTTTTTTTGACGCAGATATTTAAGGAAATCTTAGTCAGGCCACCAGCTAACTGCAGGAAATAACAGAACAGAAACTTGTGACCACACACAAAAAGGATTACACACTTTGCAAAAACAGTTTGGAAATAACACAGATGGCTCTAGTCTTCAATGAACAAAAATCTGCAGTCATTGAGAACTGAGAAAACAGATTTACATAGTTACAACATAATAATACTCAGAGTGTCCAGGTCTCAACAAGAAAAGAATTATAATACACATAAAGACACAGCAAAGTATAGACCAATCACAGGAGAAAGAATTTGGCAAAAACCATTCCTAAGGAAGTTGATACAATGAGATTACTAGTCAAACATGTTACATTAACTGTCATAAATATACCCAATGAGCTAACCAAAACTATGAACAAAGAATTAAAGGAAATCAAGCAGGGAACAAAGTGAGAATATCATTAGAGACAATTATATATAGGAACCAAACAAATTCTGGAACTGAAAAGTAGAATAAAATTAAAAATTCATTAAAATAGTTCAACATCAGATTACAGCAAGCAGAAGGAAATATCAGCATGTAACATGACGATAAGACAATTGAACTTATTCAGTCTCAAGAGCACAAAGAAAAAAGAATGAATAAAAATGAGCAGAGCCTGATAAATCTGTACAACACTATGGTGTATAATAGCATATGTGCTATAAGAGTTCCAGAAGCAGAAGAGGAAAAAAAGGGGGGGTGGCAGAAACAATTTTTGAAGAATGGCTAAAAATTTTTCAAATATGATGGAAGACACAAACCTACACATCCAAGAAGCTCAACAAACTCCAAGCAAAATGAATTCAAGGAGATATACACGAAGATACATTATAGTCAAACTGTCAAAAGACAAAGAGAGAATTTTGCAAGCATCAAGAGAGAAGCAACTATCACAAACAATCTATCTTCAATAAGATCAACACCTGATTTCTCATATGACATCTTGTGGGCCAAAAGTGTCAGGCTGACATAATTTAAAGTTCTGGGGGGAAAAAAAAAAAAACTATCAGCTGAGAATTCTATATGTAGCAAAAATCTATCCAACAATAAAGGATAAATGAAGATATTTCTAGACAAACAAGTTAAGTATGCTCATTCCTAACAGATCTGCCCTACAAGAAGTGTCAAGAATTTTTCAGAATGAAGTGAAAAGTAGCTCAAAACCATGAGAAAACACTGGTAAAATTATTTACACAGGTAAATGTCAAAGTCAGTATTATTGTACTCTTCTATTTATAACTCCCCATTTTTCCTATGTGATTTAAAAGGTAAATGCATAAAATAATACTTACAAATTTATGTTACTGGGCATACAACATACAAACATGTAATCTCTGGCAGTAACAATATGAATGAGGAGGTACAGGGATGTATACAGTTAGCACAGTATTAGTGCACTAATGGAACTGGTTTATATGCTAATGAAATTAATTTGGTATAATTCAAACCAGGTTGCTTTAAGTTTATGATGTCAATTGTAATCCCCAAAGTTACCACTAGAAAATAACTTTAAAATATACATAAGAGAATCAAAATGGTACACTAAAAATTCAACTAAATACAAAAAGTGGTAAGGAGGAACTGAGGCACAAAAAAATATACAAGACATACAGAAAATAAACAGCTAAATGACAGAAATCCTTACTCATCAACAATGAATTTAAATATAAGTTGATTAAGTGAAAGTGAAGTCGCTCAGTAGTGTCCGACTCTTTGCAATCAGTGGACTGTAGCCCACCAAGCTCCTCCATCCATGGGATTCTCCAGGCAAGAATACTGGAGTGTGTTGCCATTTCCTTCTCCAGGGAAGTTGATTAAACTCTTTTATTAAAAGGAGAGTGACTGGCAGACTGGATTAAAAACACTATGTATGTTGTCTACCTGGGTGGCACAGTGGTGAAGAACCTGCCTGCCAATGCAGGAGATAGAAGAGACGAGGGTTTGATCCCTGGGTTGGGAAGATCCGCAGGAGGAGGGCATGGCAACCCACTCCAGTATTCTTTTTTTCTTTTTTTTTTAATTTTATTTGAGTATTCCATGGACAGAGAAGCCTGGTAGGCTACAGTTCATTCAGTCACAGAGAGTCAGACACAACTGAAGTGACTTAACAGCAGGCTATAAAATATTCACTTTAGATTAAAAGATACAAAGAGGTTAAAAGTAAAAAGATGGAAAATTTTATTGAAAGCAAATAGTAATCAAAGAGAACAGCAGTGATTATATTATTGTCACATAAAATAGATGTTAAGTCAAAAAGGTTACAAGAAGCAGAAGAGAACATCATGTGTTGTGGAAAAACGTTTAATCCAGCAAGAAGATATAACTACTATAAACATTTTTGTTGTCGTTAAGTAGCTAAGTTGTGCCCAATCCTTTGGCGACCCCACAGACTGTAACCCACCAGGCTCCTCTGTCCATGAGATTTCCCAGGCAAGAACTGAGTGGATTGCCATTTCCTTCTCTAGGGGATCTTCACAGGAATCAAACCCGCATCTCCTGCATTAGCAGGTGGATTCTTTTACCACTGAGTCACCAGGGCAGCCCAATTATAAACATACACACACCTAACAACAGAAGAAAAATACATGAAGAAAAATTGACAATACTGAAGGAATAGGCAGTTCTACAATAACTGGATCCAAAATCACTGCAGATGGTGACTGCAGCCATGACATTAAAAGACGCTTACTCCTTGGAAGAAAAGTTACGACCAACCTAGAGAGCATATTGAAAAGCAGAGACATTACTTTGCCAACAAAGGTCCGTCTAGTCAAGGCAATGGTTTTTCCAGTGGTCATGTATGGATGTGAGAGTTGGACTGTTGAAGAAAGCTGAGCGCCAAAGAATTGATGCGTCTGAACTGTGGTGTTGGAGAAGACTCTTGAGAGTCCTTTGGACTGCAAGGAGATCCAACCAGTCCATTCTAAAGGAGATCAACCCTGGGATTTCTTTGGAAGAAATGATGCTAAAGCTGAAACTCCAGTACTTTGGCCACCTCATGTGAAGAGTTGACTCACTGGAAAAGACTCTGATGCTGGGAGGGACTGGGGGCAGGAGGAGAAGGGGACGACAGAGGATGAGATGGCTGGATGGCATCACTGACTTGATGGATGTGAGTCTGAGTGAACTGCAGGAGTTGATGATGGACAGGGAGGCCTGGCATGCTGCGATTCATGGGGTTGCAAAGAGTAGGACACGACTGAGCGACTGAACTGAAATGAACTGAAGTGAACAATAACTGGAGACTTCAGTACCACAGTTTTAATAAAAAAAAAATCAGACAGGTCAAAAAAGAAATCGAAGACTTAAACATTAAGTAAGTTAGATCTGCCTCTTGAGAAACCTATATGCAGGTCAGGAAGCAACAGTTACAACTAGACATGGAACAACAGACTGGTTCCAAATAGGAAAAGGAGTATGTCAAGGCTGTATATTGTCACTCTGCTTATTTAACTTATATGCAGAGTACATCATGAGAAACGCTGGGCTGGAAGAAGCACAGCTGGAATCAAGATTGCCAGAAGAAATATCAATAACCTCAGATATGCAGATGACACCACTTTTATGACAGAAAGTGAAGAGGAACTAAAAAGCCTCTTGATGAAAGTAAAAGAGGCGAGTGAAAAAGTTGGCTTAAAGCTCAACATTCAGAAAACTAAGATCATGGCATCTGGTCCCATCACTTCATGGCAAATAGAAGAGGAAACAGTGGAAAGTGTCAGACTTTATTTTTGGGGGCTCCAAAATTACTGCAGATGGTGACTGCAGCCATGAAATTAAAAGATGCTTACTCCTTGCAAGAGAAGTTATGACCAACCTAGACAGCATATTGAAAAGCAGAGACATTACTTTGCCAACAAAGGTCCGTCTAGTCAAAGCTATGGTTTTTCCAGTGGTCATGTACAGATGTGAGAGTTGGACTGTGAAGAAGGCTGAGTGCCGAAGAATTGATGCTTTTGAACTGTGGTGTTGGAGAAGACTCTTGAGAGTCCCATGGACTGCAAGGAGATCCAACCAGTCCATTCTGAAGATCAGCCTGGGATTTCTTTAGAGGGAATGATGCTGAAGCTGAAACTCCAGTATTTTGGCCACCTCATGCGAAGAGTTGACTCATTGGAAAAGACTGATGCTGGGAGCAATTGGGGGCAAGAGGTGAAGAGGACGACAGAGGATGAGATGGCTGGATGGCACCACTGACTCGATGGAAGTTAGTCTGAGCGAACTCCGGGAGTTGGTGATGGACAGGGAGGCCTGGCGTGCTGTGACATGACTGAGCGACTGAACTGAACTGAACTGAAGTTAGACCTAACAGGCATATACGGAGCATCCCACTCAACAACAGTAAGATACACATTCTTAAGGGTACATGAAATATTTTCCAGAATGAACAATATGTTAATGCATAAATGCTTTAATAAATTTTAAAAGATTAGAAACATACAAAGTATCTTTTCCAACCAGAATAAAATGAAATTATAAATCGGTAACAGCAAGAGGAACTTCTCTACTGTTACAGTGGTTAAGAATCCATCTTGCAATGCAGGGGACACAGGTTCAGTCCCCAGTTGGGAAACTAAGATCCCGCATGCCATGGAGCAGCTGATCCTGAGCACCACACACCTGAGCCCTCGTGCCCCGGAGCCACTGTGCCACAGCTAGAGCCTGTGCGCCCCAGTGAGAGATCCCACATGGCGCAACGGAGACCCTGTATGCCGCAGTGAGACCCAGCGCCCACCAAATAAATATATAAACAAGTGTGTCAAGGAAATAGATATATAGATAAAACAACAGGAAGAAAAGTGGATAATTCACAAATATAGGGAAACTAAACAACACAGTCTTAAATAACCAATAACTGAATAAATTAGTCAAAAAATTATAAATTAGAAAACACCTAAGATGAACTGAAACAGATATACAGCATATCAAAACTTATGGTATACAGCAAAGGCAATGCTAAGAGGAAAGTTTATAGTTGTAAACACCTATATTTAAAAAGAACCATACCTCATATCAATAATATAACTGCACACCTGAAAAAAAAACTAGAAAAAAAAGAGCAAACGAAACCCAAAGCTAGCAGAAGGAAGGAAATAATAAAGATTAGAGTGGATAAAATGAAAAAGAGAATTGAAAAACAATAGAAAAAAATTTTAAGCAAGTTCTGTGGAAAGATCAACAAAGTTGACAATTTCCTAGCTAGACTAAGAAAAAGGAGAAGATTAAAATTACAAAAAGCAGAAATGAAAGGGGGATATTACTACCAATAAGGGGTATAGATGAATACTATGAACAACGGTTCACAAACAAATCAACTAACTTAAATGAAATGGAAAAACTCCTAGAAATACACACACTACCAAAACGGGCTCAAGAAACAGAAAATCTGTTGAGGCAACTGACTCAATAGTCAAAAACCTAACAAAGAAGAGCTGAACAAGGGATGACTTCACTGGTGAAAAATCTAACAAATATTTAAAGAAGAATACCAATCTTTCTCAAATTCTTCTAAAAAAGTGAAGAGGCCCAGAGTTACTCAGTTTTCCTAGGTCTTTCAGACGCTTTACCCTCTGAGCCACCAGGGAAGGCCCTCCCATGTATACATATTATTAAATTTTTGCTTGATTTTCTGGAATCTAAAACTAGAATAATATTTTATATTGGACTGGCAAAAACTAAGAAATATGATGGTATCAAATGTAGAGGGAAAGGAACACTGTGAGGAACTTATGTTGGTACAATCACATTTGTTCCAGTTACATACAGTACACTACCGTTAGCGTAGTATAGAAGTAGAAGGCATTGTACTTCTAGCTACATACTCCAAAGAATGCTATGGACATGCGCACTAGAAGACATATAAAGAGCATTCAAGGCAACACGTTCAAGAGAGCAAAAATCTTTTAACAATTCAAAGATCCACTGACAGAAGAACAGAAAAGTTAAGTTATGCTAGTTAGTAAATGGAATATTATTCCACCATGAGAATGAGCCAAAGATACATTGATCAACATGGATGAATCTTAAAAACAATGTTGAGTTTAAAAAGAAAGACAAGGGGTGGGGCAAGATGCAGAGTTCACACAGTGTATCATTTTTATAAAGCTCAAAAATGATAAAAATAATTTAAAAATGGGGCAAAAATAATTCCTTAAAACATCAAGGAAATTCAGGATAGTTGCTACCTCTTAGGGGTGAGCAGGATAAAAAGACACTCACAAGGTAGTATATTTTCAATAGTAGTGTTGGTAATGTTCTGTTGCTGAGATTGGACAAAGGGTTTACCAATGTATACCAGACATAATTCACATATCTGTTACATATGTATTTTTTTTGTATATGTCAAAAAAAACCCCTAGTTTTTATTAAGCTATATAAACCTAATGTACCAACTGGAACTCCCTTGTAACTAGAGAGCTCTAACTAAACCAATTAAAAGATTTCAAATTCTTTATCTATCACTAAGGAGCTATAAAGTTCGCCTTTGCCTGTAGCTTTAGGCGTCCACTTTTGTCACAAGCTTAGACATACTTCTTGGGGCCAAAGTTGATAAACATTTCGGACTGTAAGCATTCCTCTTAGAGTCAATTTACATCCATATATAAATGTGTCTTCATCACATTGAGGTAGTTATTTAGTCAGAAGCCTTCACACTAACAATTAGCTCTTGCAGGTATGGGGATGGGGGAGGAGGGAGGCAGGGCGGTGGGTGGGGCAGGTGCCGGGAGGGTGGAATCTACAATGAACAAGCAGTTTTGTTTGTTTTTCACAGCTATTGATACCATCAACTCCAATCACTGACAAGAACGAAATCTTTAACTACAACTTTAACAGTTTCAGATCTAAAAATCTATAAATTGCTTTTCTCCTCACAACAATGCATGAACAAGGTAGTACCTGTAAAGTGAAAAAAATAGCTTTTCATTCTCTAGAATTGCAGGGTTACATATATAATTAATTAAAGCACCATAAAGTAAAAGAACAGAACCATTATTTTTTCAAACTCAGTAAAGCATAGCGTCAAAGAATGTCACCTGGCTGAGAATACAGACAGAGCAAAAGAATGAGAAGGCCACATTGCATGGTAAGATGCAATTACACCAGAGAACAGTGATAATGACAGATCAGAAAACTCATGCGCAGAGTTTTACAAGGAGTTTTTGGGAGTGGTTGTCTCTATAACCTTTACCTACAATTAGATACTGTAATTACAACCAAACACATTCTCATGTGAAATATATATCAACACTGTACATTAGATCTCTGTAAGTTACCGAACAGAACCCTTTACAAATCACAGACAAAATGCCAAATATACACAAAGTTTTGAATAAATATTGTTAGAAATTATTCTGAATCATTAAAAAATGTTATGCATGTATATATATGTTTATGTGAAAAATTAATTTACAAGAATATTTTGAACTTCCAAAATTAAAGTCAAGGAATACTAATTTTTTAAACCAAACAACAGTTGGTCTTTCAATGGATGCAATTTCGGAAGAATCTTCCTATTACTGGCAGGTACACAAAGGGTAAAACAAGCAAACAACAAATAGATAACTCTGACAATAAAAAGTCTGCTTATAATATTTATTATAGTACCATATTATAATAAGACCAGAATGAAGTTTAAATTCTCATTAAATCATAAAAACAAAGCAAAGTCAAATATCTTATATTAACATATCCTGTAAAATTTAGTTACTCTGAGACTGTCATAAAATAAATGAGTCCACAGGTATCCAACTGCAAAGAAAAGATATCAGATAATGTTTCACAATAATTTCTTATGCCACTAACAAGTTTTGGATTGGGTTTTCAGGTTATCCCTTGCCATGAAAAAACTATTAACATAGCTAAATGGCATACATCTTCAGTGAAAAATAATTTTAAAATATTGTTACAAATATATAGAATGATATTAAAATGACATTACAGACTAAATGGGCCTCTACTTGCTAGCCTAGGAAGAAAAATACCAGTTTATCAAATCTTGAGGGGAAAACACAATGAAAAGTTACAAAAATAGACTAAAAAATGTCCCATACTCTGTTGTTCTTCTCATACCCATTCCTTTGCCCCCCACCTGCCCCAATCCACCATCAGGAGACCGAGAAAGTGGAGGTCCCAGTGCACATAAACATGTGGGCATAAGTTCCTCCTCACTAGCTTTTCAAACCAAAGACAAACTGTCTTTGTCTGTCTTTTCCCCTCGCCTTTTTCCCATCTCCCAAGACAATCAAAGTTCTTAACTTTAAAGCAATACTAAAGGTTTCTTAGCAGAACAAAACTGCTAAATGAGTTCAAGCACCCATACTTAAAAAGGGACAATTCGTTCATTCTGAATTGGAGGTAAAGCCTTACTGTATGAATGCTACTTACACATCAGTGTTGGCAAACAGAAGTCATTCATTTTGACTGCGTCATATTTCAGGAGAGTGGCAGGGCAGAGGGACATTCCTTGCATCTCTTTTCTCCCTTAATACATCTCCAACTGAGGAGATAAAATTTTGCTGACAGACAGCAATTTGCTGTTACCAAACAGCAGAGAAGATACTGTTTGCTCTACTTTTCTAATATGCAGGCCATTTTCTCTGCACCCCTCTACCCCCATCTCTACAGGAAAGGCCTGCTGTGCTAGCCTTTCACAGTCACTGAACCGACTCAGTTCAGTTCAGTCGTTCAGTTGTATCCGACTCTGCAACCCCATGAATCGCAGCACGCCAGGCCTCCCTGTCCATCACCAACTCCCGGAGTTCACCCAAACTCATGTCCATCGAGTCGGTGATGCCATCCAGCCATCTCATCCTCTGTCGCCCCTTCTCCTCCTGCCCTCAATCCCTCCCAGCATCAGGGTCTTTTCCAATGAGTCAACTCTTCACATGAGGTGGCCAAAGTATTGGAGTTTCAGCTTTAGCGTCAGTCCCTCCAATGAACACCCAGGACTGATCTCCTTTAGAATGGACTGGCTGGATCTCCTTGCAGTCCAAAGGACTCTCAAGAGTCTTCTCCAACAACACAGTTCAGACGCATCAATTCTTTGGCGCTCAGCTTTCTTCACAGTCCAACTCTCACAATCCATACATGACCACTGGAAAAACCATAGCCTTGACTAGACGGACCTTTGTTGGCAAAGTAATGTCTCTGCTTTTCAATATGCTATCTAGGTTGGTCATAACTTTCCTTCCAAGGAGTAAGCATCTTTTAATTTCATGGCTGCAATCACCATCTGCAGTGATTTTGGAGCCCAAAAAAATAAACTCTGACACTGTTTCCACTGTTTCCCCTTCTATTTGCCATGAAGTGTTGGGACCGGATGCCATGATCTTAGTTTTCTGAATGTTGAGCTTTAAGCCAACTTTTTCACTCTCCTCTTTCACTTTCATCAAGTCTCTTTAGTTCCTCTCACTTTCTGCCATAAGGGTGGTGTCATCTGCATATCTGAGGTTAATGATATTTCTCCCGGCAATCTTGATTCCAGCTTGTGCTTCTTCCAGCCCAGCGTTTCTCATGATGTACTCTGCATAGAAGTTAAATAAGCAGGGTGACAATATACAGCCTTGACATACTCCTTTTCCTATTTGGAACCAGTCTGTTGTTCCATGTCCAGTTCTACCTGCTGCTTCCTGACCTGCATATAGGTTTCTCAAAAGGCAGGTCAGGTGGCCTGGTATTCCCATCTCTTTCAGGATTTTCCATAGTTTATTGTGATCCATACAGTCAAAGGCTTTGGCATAGTCAATAAAGCAGAAATAGATCTTTTTCTGGAACTCTCTTGCTTTTTCCATGATCCAGCGGATGTTGGCAATTTGATCTCTGGTTCCTCTGCCTTTCCTAAACCAGCTTGAACATCTGGAAGTTCACGGTTCACATATTGCTGAAGCCTGGCTTGGAGAATTTTGAGCATTACTTTACTAGCATGTGAGATGAGTGCAATTGTGCGGTAGTTTGAGCATTCTTTGGCATTGCCTTTCTTTGGGATTGGAATGAAAACTGTCCTTTTCCAGTCCTGTGGCCACTGCTGAGTTTTCCAAATTTGCTGGCATATTGACTGCAGCACTTTTACAGCACCATCTTTCAGGATTTGAAATAGCTCAAGTGGAATTCCATCACCTCCACTAGCTTTGTTCATAGTGATGCTTTCTAAGGCCCACCTAACTTCACATTCCAGGATGTCTGGCTCTAGATGAGTGATCACACCATCGTGATTATCTTGGTCTTGAAGATCCTTTTTCTACAGTTCTTCTGTGTATTCTTGCCACCTCTTCTTAATATCTTCTGCTTCTGTTAGGTCCATACCATTTCTGTCCTTTATCAAGCCCATCTGTGCATGAAATGTTCCCTTGGTATCTCTAATTTTCTTGACAAGATCTCTAGTCTTTCCCATTCTGTTGTTTTCCTCTATTTCTTTGCATTGATTGCTGAGGAAGGCTTTCTTATCTTTCCTTGCTATTCTTTGGAACTCTGCATTCAGATGCCTTTATCTTTCCTTTTCTCCTTTGCTTTTCGCTTCCCTTCTTTTCACAGCTATTTGTAAGGCCTCCTCAGACAGCCATTTTGCTTTTTGCATTTCTTTTTCTTGGGGATGGTCTTGATCCCTGTCTCCTGTACAATGTCACGAACCTCTGTCCATAGTTCATCAGGCACTCTATCTATCAGATCTAGACCCTTAAATCTATTTCTCACTTCCACTGTATAATCATAAGGGATTTGATTTAGGTCATACCTGAATGGTCTAGTAGTTTTCCCTACTTTCTTCAATATAAGTCTGAATTTTGCAATAAGGAATTCATGATCTGAGCCACAGTCAGCTTCTGGTCTTGTTTTTGCTGACCATATAGAGCTTCTCCATCTTTGGCTAGCTGAATACATTTAGAGTTAGGAGGTACAAAGGCGCATCTTTCAACCCAGATATTATGAGTATTAAAGCTGATGTTGTGAGGTCCTATTTGTCTGTGTCCATGTCTTTCTCTCTTCTAGTAACAAACCCAGATGGGCTGATAAACAGCTGTCTTTACAGGTTGGCTATCTTATTGCTTCAGATACACTGGAAACACTAAAACGATGTTTCCTAGTTTGGGCTTTTTTGTGTTTGCTTTTCATTCTATGACACATTTTGTCAATGTATATAGCGAACAAGGAATGGCAGTAGTAATTCATCTTTCCATTAAAATCACTCTCCACTCCCATCAACACTATGTTCACATACACAACAACCTACACACCAGAGATACAAACACACCATCTTCTATTCTCTGCACTACTTACATCCACTCTTCATAACAAAAAGAAACTGAAAAAATCTGTAGAAACAGTTAAGAAACAGCACCAACTGAAGAAATACCAGATCAATGTTTCTATATCGCTGAAAATGTAAAGAAAAAGAAAAGAGACCCACCACCACCAACAACAAAATAAAAGATGTGGGGATAAGAAGAGGAATAAAATTTTAAAAGGCCAAGTTTTTTCTTTTAAGTGTTTTTTATAATAAAGGTTGATAAATGGCTCTGATTTGTTAATACCTGCTTCACATATCTGTTTCACTTTTCTAAGATTTCTTCACTTCTTTTACCACACTAAAAGAGTTAAAGATGATATGAAAGAGATCATTTGCCTACTACTCCTTATTAAAGGATATAGCTAACCAAAAAGGGCCACAACTTGTTCATACCATGTAAGTTCTCTGCTCATGATTTCTAAAGTAGAATCTCCAGTACTTGGGTCTTTAAGAATTGGCAAACCCACTTATATATCTGAGCAAAAACCATATAAATTCCATATTTTCTCAGACTATGGAATCCGACAGTTACAGGAAAACTGTGACTACATAATCCTGAACCTTCTTACCACCAAAAATATCATCAGCTCTAGTAAAACAACACTGTTTTTGCCTACTATGACTTTTAAAAACTTTTTAGATTCATTAAATAAATTCTAATCACCATTTAAATGTAGTTGTACATTAAAAAGGGGCTAGAATACTTTTCAAAACAGGAAAAAATTCAACTTTAATCAAGAGAGAAAAATCAGCTTAAAAAACTGAAAATCATGACCTGATCTTCAAATTCTGTCTCAGCAGAAGTTGGACTTCTGAACACACAGCAACTTCCTGGACTTTGTACTTAAGTTTCCCTAAAGTATAATAGAAGGCCAAAAAGAAAACACTATCTAGTGAACATGGAATGCTACAGTTGACTACATAATTAATTTAAAGACGTATAAGTACTGTCTCTTTAAAACACAGTTCTTTGGCTACCCTTGAGTATTTTGGATTAAAGATCTGGCATGAAGATTACTTACATTCTTTCCAAACCTCAATCATTTTTCACTTGAAAAAGACTTTCAGCTGACTAGATGCAAAAAAAAAGGTTTTTTGTGTTTTGTGGGGTTTTTTTGCAAAATAACTTAGGCTTTTTTGAATTCCAAGAATTTTCTTTTTCAGCCCGTTCCTGGATCTTGTCTTGGTCATTATTACAAATCCTAAAAATCAAAAAATAATAGAGAATTTTACTTAATACACACTGTTTAACTAATCTAAATATTGTCACAGATCAGGACTATCAGAAAAGTACAGAATTAAGTATCATTTATTCTTTGTAAAGAAACAAAAACAGAATTTCAATGCTGAAAGTAAAGGTTGTAATTTTTTTTTTAACGTATTTCAGAGCTGTTAGGGACCTCAGCCAGAAACCAGGTCAAAGGTTCTTGATCAAGAATCAGTGCACCTACATGAACAGACTAGAGGAGGTCTATGAGCCTCCTCAAACTGTATGTACAATTTAAAGTAAATGATGTATTCATAAACATTTTTCTTGGGCAGCTATCTATAGCTTTCATCAAATGTTCCAAGTATTCAATGTGTCACCCTACCACCCCCAAGAAAGGTTCACGAGCCACTTCCCATGGTCGCATAAATAGAGCCAGGTCTCTCACACAATTCCTCTTTTTTCTAATCACACTCATCTTGTTCACATCCTCCATAGAACAATCACAACATAAGAGCTTCCAACTATGCCTATTCGCTTTCATCCTACACATTGCCAAAATGCTTCCTGATACTCATTTAAGCAATACAAACACATAAATTATTTTCTTCTTTCTCTTGTTTTCATGTCAGCAACTCATCTTATGGTATGTGTTATTTCTTTTAGTAAATAAGTTTCAGGCAATATCTTACTGACGGAAATAATTTTATTCTTTTACTTCCCTGAGAGCTCAGTTGGTAAACAATCCTCCTGCAATGCAGAAGACCCCATTTAGATTCCTTGGTTGGGAAGATCCCCTGGAAAAGGGATAGGCTACCCACTCCAGTATTCTGGCCTGGAGAATTCCATGGACTGTATAGCCCATGGGGTCGCAAGGAGTCGAACACGGCTGAGCAGCTTTCACTTTGCAGGGAGAAAACACAATTGAATACAACTAAGGGAGGGGAAAATAATTATAAAAATATCCTTGTTTTTGTGCTACATACTAATTACATCATGTATCAAGGTTAGAAATTGTTGCGTTAAGCCTAGTTTAGTACCTAAGACATTCAGAGAAAAAACAAACCACGAGGAGAAAAGAGGAAGGATACAGGAAAGAACTTTTAGGAGAAGAACATGAGCAGTAACAAGGAACATTAGTAAAATATGAGCAAAAACATTTCAGTCATCAGGAGGTAAGATATCTTTTAACCTCGAAGAGAAACTGGGGGGTACTTCCCTGGTGGTCCACTGGTTAGGATTCAGCACTCTCACTGTCAGGGCCCTGGATTCAATCTCTGCTGGAAGAATAAAATCCCACAAGTCACGCAGCTTAGCCAAAGGTAAAAAAGAGAAAGCTGGGAGAGAAAGGCAAGATAAAGACTGATAATGATGAATAAAACTAACCACATGTGTATACTTATCCATTAATGTCTCTTACATAAATAAAACTAGGCTAGTGTTGTTTACCATAATAGTAAAATATCTTTTCATGTACTAATATTTAATCTTCATGATCAATACACACCTATGGTGATCACAGTACAACTGTGAACTGAGTAAATATCACTGAGCTGAGTACACTTTGAATGGATGAGTTGTATGGCATGTGAATTATATCTCAATAAAACTATTATATTTTCAAAAAAAAAATCAAAAGTGACAACAGGTAAAAAGAAAAGACCAAGTAGGATGTATTCCAAGAATGCAACACTCATTCAGTAGTCAATAGTCAATCAATGTAATTCACCACCTTAACAATCTAAGAAGAAAAAACATGATCCATATCAATTTATGCATTTGAAAATATCCTGAATCTAGTCTTGATTTTAAAAAATAAACATAAAACTATGAATAAAACGGAAGTTACCTAGCATGGTTAAGAGCATCTGTAAAAATAACCTATAGCTAACATCAAACTCCTCATCATGGATCACAGGCTTGTCTTGGAGAAGGGGCTTTATAACACAATGAAGCTATGAGCCATATCATGCAGGGCTACCCAAAATGGACAGGTCACAGAGGAGAGTTCTGACAAAACATGGTCCATTGGAGAAGGATACGGCAAACCACTCCAGTATTCTTGCTCTAAGAACCCTACGAGCAGTATGAAAAGGCAAAAAGATATGATACCAGAAGATGAGCCCCCAGGTTGGAAGGTGTCCAGTATGATACTGGGGAAGAGCAGAGGGCAATTACTAACAGCTCCAGAAAGAATCAACCTGCTGAGCCAAAGTGGAAATGACGCTCAGCTGTGGATGCGTTTGGTGGTAAAAGTAAAGGCTGATGATGTAAAGAACTATATTGTATAGGAACCTGGAATGTTAGGTCCATGAATCAAGATAAATAAGACATGGTCAATCCGGAGATAGCAAGAGTAAACATCTACATCTTGGGAATCAGTGAATTATAATGAACAGGAATGGGCAAATTTAATTCAGATGACCATTATATCTACTGCAGTGGGCAAGAATCCCTTAGAAGAAACGGTGTAGCCCTCACAGTTAACAAAACAGTCCAAAATGCAGTACTTGGGTACAATCTCAAAAATGACAAAATGATCTCAGTTCATTTCCAAGGTAAACCATTCAACATCACAATAATCCAAGTCTATGTCCTAATTTCTGATGCCAAAGAAACTGAAGTCGACCAGTTCTATGAAGACCTACAAGACTTTCTAGAACTAACACCAAAAAAAGACATACTTTTCATCACAGGGGACTGAAATGCAAAAGTAGGAAGTCAAGAGATACCTAGAGTAACAGACAAGTTTGGCCTTGGAGTACAAAATAAAGCAGGGCACAGGCTAATAGAGTTTTGTCAAGAAAACACACTGGTCCAAGGAAACATCCTTTCCCAACAACACAAGAGATGACTCTACAGATGGGTGGGCATCACCAAATGGTCAATACCAAAATCAGATTGATTATATTCTTTGCAGCTGAAGATGGAAAAGCTCTATATAGTCAGCAAAAACAAGACCTGGAGCTGACTGTGGCTCAGATTGTCAGCTCCTTATAGTAAAATTCAGGCTTAAATTGAAAAAAGTAGGGAAAACCACTAGGCGATTCGGGTATGACCTAAATCAAATTCCTTATGATTATACAGTGGAGGTAATAAATAGATTTAAGGGATGTTATCTGATAGACAGTGTCTGAAGAACTGTGGGTGGAGGTTCCCACCACTGTCCTGGAGGCAGTGACCAAAACCATCTCAGAAAAAAAAAAAAGAAATACAAGATGGTAAACCTCTTGGTTTACCTCCTCCTGGTCTGAGGAGGCTTTACAAATAGCCGAGGAAAGAAGAGAAGTGAAAGACAAGGGAGAAAGGGAAAGATACCCAACTGAATGCAGAGTTCCAGAGAATAGCCAGGAGAGATAAGAAGGCCTTCTTCAATGAACAATGCAAAGATGTAGAGGAAAACAACAGAATGGGAAAGCCTAGGGATCTATTCAAGAAAACTGGAGATAGCATGGGAACATTTCATGCAAGAACAGACACAATAAAGGACAGATATAGTAAGGACCTAACAGAGGCAGAAGAGATTAAGGAGAGGTGGCAGAAATACACAGAAGAACTACACGAAAAAGGTCTTAGTGATCGGGGTAACCAGAATGGTGTGGTCACTCACCTGGAGCCAGACATCCTGGAATGTGAAGTCAAGTACTTTGGAAGCATTGCTACGAACAAAGCTAGTGGAGCTGATGCAATTCCAGTTGAACTATTTAGAATCCTAAAAGATGATGCTGTTAAAAGTGCTTCACTCAATGTCAGCAAATTTGGAAAACTCAGCAGTGGCCACAGATTGGAACAGGTCAGTTTTCATTCCAGCTCCAAAGAAGGGCAATGCCAAAGAATGTTCAAACCACCACAGAATTGCACTCATTTCACATGCTAGTAAAGTTATTCTCAAAATCCTTTAGACTAGGCGTTAGCGGTATCTGAACTGAGAACTTTCAGATGTACAAGCTGGATTTAGAAAAGGCAGAGGAACCAGAGATCAAATTGCCAACATTCACTGGATCACAGGAAGCAAGAGAATTCCAGAAAAACATCTATTTCTGCTTCACTGACTACAAGAAAACCTTGACTGTGGATCACAACAAACTGGAAAATTTTTGAAGAGATGGGAATAACAAATCACCCTACGTGTCTCCTGAGAAACCTGTATGCAGGTCAAGAAGCAACAGTTAGAACCAGACACAGAACAACTGACAGGTTTGAAATTGGGAAAGGTGTATGAAAAGGCTATACCCTGCTTATTTAACTTATATGCAGAGTACATCATGCAAAATGACAGGCTGGATGAATCACCGGCTGGAATCAAGATTGCCAGGAGAAACATCAACAACCTCATATATGCAGATGATACCACTCTAATGACAGAAAGTGAAGAGGAACTAAAGAGCCTCTTGAGGGTGAAGCAAGAGAGTGGGGAGCTGGCCTGAAACTCAACATTAAAAAACTAAGATCATGGCATCTGGTCCCATCACTTCATGGCAAATAGATGGGGAAAAAGTAGAATCAGTGACAGATTTTATGTTCTTGGGCTCCAAAATCACTGCAGATGGTGATTGCAGCCACGAGATTAAAAGAAGCTTGTTTCTTATAAGGAAAACTATGACAAACCTATACAATGTATTAAAAAGCAAAGACATCACTTTGCTGACAAAGGTCTGTATAGTCAAAGCAATGATTTTTACACAGTCATGTACAGATGTGAGAGTTGGACAATAAAGAAGGCTGAGTGCCCCAGAACTGATGCTTTCCAACTGTGGTGCTAGAGAAGACTTTTGAGAGTTCCTTGGACTGCAAGGAGATGAAACCATCAATCCTCATGGAAATCAACCCTAAATACTCACTGGAAGGATTGACACTGACAGAAGATCCAATACTCTGGGCACGGGATGGCAAGAGCCAACTCGTTGGAAAAGACCCTGATGCTAGGGAAGACTGAAGAGGATGGCAGAGGACGAGATGGCTGGCATCACCAACTCAGGGGGCATGTGCTGTGCCATGCTTGGTGTCTCCAGTCATGTCCAACTCTTTGCACTCTATGCACTGCCAGGCTCCTCTGTCCATGGGATTCTCCAGGGAAGAATACTAGAGTGGGTTGCCATGCCCTCCTCCAAGGAATCTTGCCAACTCAGGGATTGAACCCACAGCTCCAGCATGTCCTGTGTTGCAGGCAGATGAATTTGAGCAAACTCAGGGAGAAAGTGAAGGACAGGGAACCCTGGCATGCTGCAGTCCATGGGGTTGCAGAGTCAGACATGACATAGCAACTGAACAACAACATCATCCTTCAATGTAAAAGACCAAATGTTCTGGAGACTGGTAACAAGGTAAGGTTATCTACTCCAGTGACTCCCCTCAAAAAAAATGTAAAATCCTCGCCAGGACACTAAGGCAAGAAAATAAGTGTCCTAGAAAAGATTCTAGAGCTAATGAGTTTACCAGGATTATAGGATAGAAAGCAAACTAAAATTAATCATATTTCTATATAATATAGCAGTGAATATTTAGGAACTGAAATGTTAAAAATATATAATCTATAATAGTTCAAGTCCATGAGGTTGTAAAGAATGGGACACGACTGAGCAACTGCACTGAACTGATAATAGCTCAAAAGTATTAAATATTTGACAAAAATCTAAGAAAAGATAGTGGAGGTGATGGAATTCTAGCTGAGCTATTTCAAGTCCTAAAAGATGATGCTGTTGAAGTGCTTCACTCAATATGCCAGCAAACTTGAGAAACTTAGCAGTGGCCACAGGGCTGGAAAAGGTCAGTTTTCATTACAATCCCAAAGATAGGCAATGGTAAAGCATATTCAAACTACTACACAATTGTACTCATCTCACACGCTAGCAAAGTAATGCTCAAAATTCTCCAAGCCAAGCTTCAACAGTACGTGAACCGAGGACTTCCAGATGTTCAAGCTGGATTTAGAAAAGGCAGAGGAACCAGAGATCAAATTGTCAACATCTGTTAGATCATCGAAAAAGCAAGACAGTTCCAGAAAAACATCTACTTCTGCTTTATTGACTACACCAAAGCCTTAGACTATGTGATCACAAAAAACTGTTGAAAATTCTTAAAGAGATGGGAACACCAGACACCTGACCTGCCTCCTGAGAAATCTGTATGCAGGTCAAGAAGCAGCAGTTAGAACTGGACATGGAACAATGGACTAGTTCCAAATTGGGAAAGGAGTATGTCAAGGCAGTATATTGTCACTCTGCTTAGTTAACTGATAAGCAGAGTACATCATGCAAAATGCCAGGTGGGATGAAGCACAAGCTGGAATTAAGACTGCCGGGAAACATATCAATAACCTCAGATTTGCAGATGACTCCACTCTTATGGCAGAAAGTGAAGAGAAACTGAAGAGCTTCTTGATGAAAGTGAAACAGGAGAGTGAAAAAGCTGGTTTAAAACTCAACACTGAAAAAACTAAGATCATGGCATCTGGTCCCATCACTGCATGGCAAATAGATGGGGAAAAATGGAAACAGTGGCTGACTTTATTTTGGGGGCTCCAAAATCACTGCAGATGGTGACTCCAGCCATGAAATTAAAAGACGCTTGCTCCTTGGAAGAAAAGTTATGACCAACCTAGATAGCAGAGACATTACTTTACCAACAAAGGTCCGTCTAGTCAAAGCTAATGGCTTTTCCAGTAGTCATGTGTGGATGTGAGAGTTGAAACTTAAAGAAAGCTGAGCACTGAAGAAGTGATGCTTTTGAACTGTGGTGTTGGAGAAGACTCTTGAGAGTCCCATGGACTGCAAGGAGATCAAATCAGTCAATCTTAAAGGAAATCAGTCCTGAATATTCATTGGAAGGACTGATGCTGAAGCTCCAATACTGTGGCCACCTGATATGAAGAACTGACCCTGATGCCGGGAAAGATTGAAGGCAGGAGGAAAAGGAAACAATAGAGGAAGAGATGGTTGCATGGCATCAGCAACTTGTTGGACATGAGTTTGAGTAAGCTCTGAGAGTTAGTGATGAACAGGAAAGCCTGGCATGCTGCAGTATCATGGGGTCACAAAGGGTTGGACACGACTGAGTGACTGAACTGAAGAAAACATAAGCAGAATGTGTATGCTGAAAGCTACAAAACTCTGATAAAAAAGTTCATAAAACCAAAATTATAAACAAAGAAATATACTGTGTTCTAGGAATGGAAAATTCAACATAGTAAAGATATTAATTCTCCCCACGTTAATTAACAAAGATTATCTGTAAATATAGAAAAACTGATTCTAAAATTGATGTGGAAAGGCAAAGGAAACAGAAGAGGCAAAATGGTTTTGAAAATTTAATTAGTTGTCACTTTCTGCATTAGAATGTGAGCTTTACGGATGTTGCCACCTCATCAGACTGTGAGTTCCATGCCGACCATTGTACCCTAATGCTGTGCTCGCACACATAAATCAGTCTGCTAACTGAAGGCTGCAGATAAAAAAATAACTGCTATCCTCAAATTAGCTGTCTTATCCATTCACAGTTGCTACAACAACAACAACAAAAACAAAGACTTGGTGGGTTATAAACAAAAGACGCTTCTTCCCTCCAGTTATGGAGGCTGGGGAAACTTAAGATCAAGGCACTGGCAGACTCAGTGTCTGATGAGAGTCGGCTTCCTGGTTCACAGACCGCGGTCTTTTCACTGTGTCCTCACAAGGCAGAGGCACAAGAGAGCTCTCCGGGCCTCTTTCATAAGGGCACTAATCCCATTCATGAGGGCTCCATACTCATGATCTAGAAAGTGAAAGTGAAGTCGCTCAGTCGTGTCCGACTCTTTGCGACCCCACGGACTGTAGCCTGTCAGGCTCCTCCGTCCATGGGATTTTCCAAGCAAGAGTACTGGAGTGGATTGCCACTTCCTTCTCCAGGGGACCTTCCCGACCCAGGAATCGAACCCGAGTCTCCCGCCTTGCAGGCAGAAGCTTTACCACGGGAGCCATCAGGGAAGCCCACTCATGATCTAACCATGTGCCAAAGGCCCCACCAGCAAACAATATCACAATGGGCATTAGGCTTCAACATACGAATTTTAGAAGGCACACATTCAGTCTATAACACTAGTCTAACGGAGGAGTCCAGTCTGGGAGCTATTACTTCTATGAAACTTTCTCCCCGTGAGCCATTTCTTCATAAATCACTCCCTCCTTATTTTACTTTCTATCTTATATAATAATCTGAATGCTACTTTTAAACTCTAAATGCACTGAGAAGTAGACTTGTGCTATTTCCACAATAACCTGCACATAAGGTATTTAAACACTCGGGAAATTTTCATTTTTAAAACTAACACAGAATAAAAATTGACTGACTTTCTTTTGGCACACAGTTCTACAAGTTTCACCACATGTAAAGACTCATCCGCCAGGTGGCTGCCAGTGCAGGAGATCCAGGTTTGATTCCTGGCTGGGGAAGACCCCCGGAAGAAAACAGCAATGAGTGGGTTGTCTGGGAAATCTCATGGACAGAGGAGTTTGGTGGGCTACAGTTCACGAGGTCACAGAGAGTCCGTCAAAACTGCTCAGTAGCGACTGAGCGCACACACACGTAGGTTTACGTCACTACCACCTCAGCAGAGGTGACAAACATTTGCATCCTCCCCAAAAAACTCAATCATGTCAACTCTTTGTAGCCACCCCTCCCAGTCCCTATAAAGCACTGACATGAGCACAAAGATGGACTTAAAAGACAGATTCAGTGCTAGAGGACTAATACTGCTTCCCTCATCTCACGCTCCCTGGTACCATCAGCGTCATAAGCAGTTCAGTTTATGTTGGCAATGTGATCATCACTGGCTTTACCAGAAAGGCTTTATTCTACTACTCCTTTTCCTGCTATACAGTCTGTACTCAATATGTTTGCTAAATTAACAACGGAGGATTCAGACAAACAGAAATTAAAGGGAGAGAATAACATATTAATTCACTGTGGCTAGAATAAACTTCAAAATACAAGCAGAAAAGAATAGAGAATTTCATTTATTGCCCCAAATCCTCAACCCTCTCTATTATCTATGAAAAAGTTTTAATTTTTTTTAACCAAGCATTAAAGACTCTTTACAAATTTGGACTCAAATTATTTTTCCAATATTATTTCCTACTACCCTTTTTACAACTAGGAGAAATATATGTGACTTTAGAATACCTGCAACCTATTCCCACTTCTTTGACAGTATCTTTGTCCCAACTCTAACTGAAGCAGTAGCCCAAAATGGCTATATTTGTGTTTCATGGTCTTGCCCCTCAGTCAGCACTGATTAAGCTGGACTGCTGATAAAACATGGATAAATTCATATGCAGGCTGAGATATCCAGGATTTTTAAATAAAAGACTTAGAAATTGAGTCAAATGACAATAAATGCTTGAACTGATAAATGAGGTACAGTTTAAACAGCTTCTGCAGGTAAAAACCATGCACTCAACAACCAAGAGGCAGAAAAGAGAAGAGAAAAGCCAAGCATCCCGTGGAGAACAAAAAGCACTATTCCAGGTACCTTATAGCCCAAGTATATTTTATTTTCTATCTTCAGAATATGCACAAGATTCCTATTACAAGCCTACAATAAACTCTCCTGCATTTAAGTAGCTTAAGTTGGCTTATATTCCTTAAAACTAAATAACTCTAACTGTACTTTTTTTCACACATGCTCCAATTTCTTGCCTCTGTACTCTGGACAGCTACATAAACAGCTTACCTTTTACAGTACAAAATAAGTTGGTTACACATACTCAGAACTGTAATATATCAAATTTAAACCATTTCTACTTTTGCACATCAAATGAAACTATTAAGAAAGTACAAAGGCAAACCATGTAACAGGAGAAAATATGTAATTTGTTTTGCTAATTAGAAAAGTGAAAGAAAATATTTACCTCACAAGCAGAAAAGTATAAAGGATACTTCAAAACTGGCAACAGCATAAAGGCAATACTTATAAAGTTCAGTATTTCTCTTACATTATAACAGTGTCAGTTACAGATGCTGTATTATGGATTTTACCAAACACCCTGTTAACAGAAGTCGTAGGCTTCACCAAAATTTAACTGATACAGCTCCAACCATCCAAAGATGACCAAATTCAAGGGTGGCAGACCCCCAAGTCACTGAATTTATTTAATCCTTCAGAAGAGTACCGGAGGGGAGTGGAAGAAGAGTACCAGAGGTAAAATCATTTATGCTTGCTTATATAAATCTCAACCATTTACATCTTATTATGTGTCTCACTATTTGCCTGGGGATGAATCTATTATATCTAGAATATTAGAATAATTACTATAGTTAATATATAACTGAACTTGCTTAGTTGGCTTCCTAATGTATTTCAACTATAACCTCCTCCACGTTCAGTTCTTCAGTCTTATCTTACATGGGCCCAACTGATTTCTCTCCTACAGAAACATCTCCCAGAGAAAGAAATCAAACATACTTTGAGAAATGATACTATAACTCCCAGAGTAACTATTCCAAAAGTTCCAATCATTTAACTATTGAGCTCTGGTACTTTAAAGTTATTAACCCAATAAATCTTTGTGTTCATATATACATGGCTCTATGTCTCTTTACAAAGACAAAAAAGACATGTTTCATATCTGCAGGGAGTTTTCATTTTAGTGGAAGAGAAACATACACCTACAAATAATGATGAAAGTCTTAATACTTTGTCTTTACCTCATTCAATCCTCAAAAACAGGTGATGGGTACATGTCCACCATCCATTTTTATGAAGCAATATACAGACCTTGTGCATTGGATATAAAGACATGATTTTACTACTTTATTCTCACAGGATTTCCTCTGAAATTGTTTCCCTTCTGTTCCACAACAATTACAAACTACTAGGTATAAAATAAATAAGGTACAAGGATGTCATGTATAGTACAGGGAATATAGCTAATACTTTACAATAATTTTATTTTTTTAATTTATTTTTAATTACTTTTTATTTGGCTACAGCAGGTCTTGGTTGTGGCATGCAGAATCCAGCTCCCTGACCAGGGATTGAATCTGGGCCCACTGCATTGGGAGCATGGAGTCTTAGCCACTGGACCACCAGGGACATCCCTGTAATAACTTTAAATGGAGTATAACCTATAAAATATCAGATCACTAGATTATATACCTGTAATTAGCATAATATTGTAAATCAACTGTAGTTGAATTTAGAGGGGAAAAAACTGGCCTAATAACTATCTGGCTCTTTGCCCCTCCTCATCAAATTCCTTATAAAACATGGTAGACATAATTTTTCACATGACTCTCCAATTTCATATCATCCCACTTCCCTCAAAACAAAAATCAAAGTGTACCTTCATTAAAGCTTCACAAAATGGCTACTGTGTAGGCACGTGTGTGTGTCAGTTGCTCAGTTGTGTCCCAACTCTTTGCAACCCCAGGCTGCCAGGCTTCTCTGTCTATGGGATTCTCCAGGCAACAATACTAGAGTGGATTGCCATTTCTTCCTCCAGGGCATGTTCTGGACCCAGGGATCAAACCTGGGTCTCTTGCATTCCAGGCAGATTCTTTACCATCTGAGCCAACAAGGAAGCCCAAGGGAAGCATGTATCACTAAATTTGTTAGCTAACTCTTCTGATAGAAGAGGTGGGCTTCCCTGGTGGCTCAGAGGATAAAGCTCTGCCTCCTATGCGGGAGACCTGGGTTCGATCCCTGGGTTGGGAAGATCCCCTGGAGAAGGAAATGGTAACCCACTCCAGTATTCTTGCCTGGAGAATCCCATGGACAGAGGAGCCTGGTAAGCTACAGTCCACGGGGTCGTAAAGAGTCGGACACAACTGAGTGACTTCACCTTCACCTTCTTCTGATAGAGACTGAATTTACATCAATGACTTGGATACAACACTTTAATAAAGAGACTGACAAGTATAGATAAACTACCACAAATGTATCCAAGCCCCAGTTTCTCAAGTCCCAAATCATCTGCTACACTGCTACCAGAGTCACTGTTCTAAAACACAGTATTAAGCAGGTTGCCCTAGTTTTGAAAACCCATCAAAGGTCTGGTATGCTGCCACCCCTCATGGAATCAATTAAAACTGTGTAGTTTGGTCACACAAACTCATTGATAATTTAGCCCCAACCTTTCTGTCTCCATTGTTGACACTTTACCTCACCTGCCCGAAGGTGTTGTTCTATTGTTGCTATTGTTTAGTTCCTAAGTCACATCTGACTCTTTTGTGACCATGTGGAGTGTAGCCTGCCAGGCTCCTCTGTCCACGAAATCGGATTTCCCAGGCAAGAATACTGGAGTGGGTTGCCATTTCCTTCTCCAAGGGAGCATCGCAACCCACAGACTGAACCTGCATCTCCTGCACTGGCAGGCGGAGTTTTTATTAACACTGAGCCACCAAAGAAGCCCTGGGTCCTAAGGTGAGGTCATACTAATAAGTCTCTACAGTTCCAAAAGTGCTATGTTATTTCCTGTATAATTCTGCGTATGCTGTTGTGTGCCTGTACTGGCTTCAGCCTCGTTCCAATCCAAACCCTCCTCATTAGTAAAAACAAAACAAAACAGAAAAATTATGCATTCATGTTTCATCTACTGTGAAAAGTCCCCTAATGTCTCATGACCAAAGTTAATCACTCCTTCTTCAGTGCCACTGATGCATCCTTGTATTTTCTTTTATAACACTAATCAAGTTTGTATTGTAAGTACTGATTTATATGATTCTCTCATCTTAAGTTTGTTAAATAGAATATTTTTTCTCTTATTTCCGTAGTACCTCATATATACAATAGGGCTCAATAGCATTTGCTGAATGAATAAATGGTAAGAAAATCTCAAGCTAATTCACAAGAATTGTATATGCTTAGCTAGGAGGGTCAAAAACAGATTCAGCAGCAATCTTTAAATTTCTAAACAGCAATTATGTAAAAGAACTCACTTGTTCTTTGTGGCTCTAAAGGGTAAATGAGGACCAGGAACATTACAAAGAGATACACTGTGCTTTGACATAAAGAACCTTCTAACAATTAATACCCTCAATGGGCTGCATTGAGGAAATAGAGTTGCTTGTTAGTGAAAGAATTCAAGCAGAGGCCAAACCACATCTATCAGGTGCCTAAACTCTCCCACCATAGAGAGGCGGACACTTAGCTCTGGGGGTTGTTTAGTTGACACTTGGCTCCTCTGACCTAGAAGCACTTTCTGAATTGAACCTGTCTTCCAGCAGCATAATTGAAATTTCTCTCCTGACCAAGGCAACTATCTTTTATTCCACTTGATGTTATGACATTTCCATCAAAATCAAAAGATTTTGGTGGTCTCACACAATAGCAAAACAATCTTCTCTTTTCATTACAACATGTAGCTAGCTATTATTTTAATCAAGAACGTTTTATAGTGGTTAGCTACTATTTTTTTTTCTTCATGCAATATAATTCTCACTTATGTTAATAGTATAACCTATTTTGAAAGGTAATCACTGTCCCAGTATGGTATTCTTGTGCTTCTGGAAGTCTATCACAAAGATGGACATCACTCTCTGGTTATACATTCAATTACTGTGCTGCTTACCTCATATCATTTTTATCAAAAGCTATATTTTTTAGTCTTTAGATAACAAATTTTGTGTATTCAACACCCAATTATGAACTACAACAAATCTTTTGTTTTCCAAACAACACCCAAGCTCTTTAACTCTTGATAAAGTTAAAAAGTCAGTTCAACATGGGTGAGGTAAGGAGTGTAAAGAGCTATGTAACCAAAAAAGCAACTCAAATTTTATCACTCTTCACAACACAGAAACTACTTGGTCAATTAAGACTTTTAATGATTTAAAACTTCAATAACTTACTTCAAAACTTAAATTTATACACAATATATCTTCCTGATAATGAATAACTTTCTTATGGGTAACAGATTAAAATTGTTTGCGAATTTTACCGTGGTCCTTGTAGGAGAAACTTACCTTTTAGCACTGGAGCTCAAGAATACATTGTGTAAAACTGTATATTGCATTTATCTTATACTTTGATATATGTAATTTTTAATATATGAATCTGTCATACTAACAACCTAAACTTTTAAAGTCTAAATTAAACCTTATATATAGGTTTTCAAAAAGGCAGAGGAACCAGAGATCAAATTGCCAACATCTGTTGGATCATCGAAAAAGCAAGAAAGTTTCAGAAAAACATCTATTTCTGCTTTATTGACTATGCCAAAGCCTTTGACTGTGTGCATCACAATAAACTGTGGAAAATTCTGAGAGAGATGGGAATACCAGACCACCTGACCTGCCTCCTGAGAAACCTGTATGCAGGTCAGGAAGCAACAGTTAGAACTGGACATGGAACAACAGACTGGTTCCAAATAGGAAAAGGAGTCCGTCAAGGCTGTATATTGTCACCCTGCTTATTTAACTTCTATGCAGAGTACATCATGAGAACCACTGGGCTGGAAGAAGCACAAGCTGGAATCAAGATTGCCAGGAGAAACATCAATAACCTCAGATATGCAGATGCCACCACCCTTACGGCAGAAAGTGAAGAGGAACTAAAGAGCCTCTTGACGAAACTGAAAGAGGAGAGTGAAAAAGTTGGCTTAAAGCTCAACATTCAGAAAACCAAGATCATGGCATCTGGTCCCAACACTTCATGGCAAATAGAAGGGGAAACAGTGGAAACAGTGGCAGACTTTATTTTGGGGGGCTCCAAAATCACTGTAGATGGTGATTGCAGCCATGAAATTAAAAGATGCTAAAATAAATAAATAAATAAATAAAATAAAAGACGCTTACTCCTTGGAAGGAAAGTTATGACCAACCTAGATAGCATATTAAAAAGCAGAGACATTACTTTACCAACAAAGGTCTGCCTAGTCAAGGCTATGTTTTTTTCAGTAGTCATGTACGGATGTGAGAGTTGGACTAGAAAGAAAGCTGAATGCCAAAGAATTAGTGCTTTTGAACTGTGGTGTTGGAGATGACTCTTGAGAGTCCCTTGGACTACAAGGAGATCCAATCAGTCCATCCTAAATGAAATCATTCCTGAATATTCATTGGAAGGACTGATGCTGAAGCTGAAACTCCAACACTTTGGCCACCTCATGCAAAGAGCTGACTCATTTGAAAAGACCCTGATGCTGGGAAAGATGGAAGACGGGAGAAGGGGACGACAGAGGATGAGAAGGTTGGATGGCATCACTGACTCAATGGATATGAGTTTGAGTGAACTCCAGGAGTTGGTGATGGACTGGGAGATCTGGCGTGCTGCAGTCCATGGGGTTGCAAAGAGTTGGACACGACTGAGCGACTGAACTGAACTGAACTGATAAAATCTGTCATTAAAAAATATTTCTTTTCCAAGACATAACCTGTTAAGAAGCCATGAAGGTTCTTAGTTGTTCAGTTGTGTCTGACTGTGACCCTATGGATTGTAACCCACCAGGCTCCTCTGTTGATGGAATTTTAGGTAAGAACACTGGAGTGAATTGCAGTTTCCTCTGGTGGCCAATGCAGGGTCTGAACCTGCATTTCCTGTGGCTCCTGCATCAGCAGGTGGCTTCTTTACCACTGAGCCACCTGGGAAGCCCCAGGATGGGGATATTAGGGAAGTTAAGAGGAAGAGGCACAGCAACTATCTTTAAGAAGTTGTCAGAAGCATCCAGGGGCATTGATATAAGCAGAATAGAAAAATAAATGTGTAAATAACCTGTGGTAATACTCTGAAGCCCACAGACCAAAGTACAGAGCTAACTTCCAGCTAATACTTATTCTCTTCAGCAACTTTTTCTGCACAAACCTCTTCAAATTCATTCTCTAACAGTTTCTCTTGTCTCTAATGAAACCCCCACACCTTCCCAATTTTGTCTCCTTTCTTACTTACCTGAAGTGGAATGTGTAAAAACAAAGGATTTATCGTTAGTGTATTCTGTACTCCCTGTGCTGCTTTCAGAAAGGAGGTAAATGAGTATTTTATGTTTTTCTAACAACAACAACAAACACCAATACAGTGTTGTGGTCTTTGAAGAACTTTTTCCTGGGACAGCAAAAGAAAAGCATTTTGCCTACTTGACTAGAAAATGACTACAGTCTAGATGAAAACCACATTTGGAAATTCTAAATAATGTAGTTGTATATTGCAGTATTGGGGAAAATATGAGAACACAGCACAGAATTTGATTTCAAAACTATCATGTTCATTTCCAAACTTAAAATGTTTTCATCTGTGTGAGGTTAGAGAGACAGAAGGAAGTACTTTTTCTAACCAAGAAATGAAACCCAAAATCAAATTTAAATTAAAAAGAAACTGAAAAGCAAATTCAAAGGTAAATTAAAAATTAAACACATTACCGAGTTAACTCTTAAACTAGCCCTAAGTAGGAATGTAGCTTGTGGCTTGATTTCCTAGGTAAACTTCTCTTAATCGCAGGAAAGAGCCTGCTGAAAAGCCAGACAGTCACATGGGTTTCCCTCTCTTTCTTGTTTTGGCTACAGAAATAAGAAGTGCAAGAAAGGCTGAAGCAGCAAATTCTGGAGGGGAATAAGCCACGTGCAACATGCAGAATTTTTTCTTAAAGGCATGGAAAAGAATTACAACTACTCAGCAGAAGGAAAGGAAATTAATGCCCTTTTTGATAAACTATAAATAAGAAGTAAAGTTCTGACTCCATGTTAAAGAGACCTGAGTAAAGTTTTTGAGTTAAAGTGTTTCACAGAACATTTAAGTATGGCTATCTAAAACCACATAAAATGAAAGTAAAAGAACTTTTCCACTAATAAAAAGGAAAACAGGATTTTAATTATGCAGAGATAGCTTCTCAATCTAGTGAAAGTTAGTAAAATACTTCTATATTTGTACTTATATCTGTTCTCTCCTATATCTCTATTTATACTCATCAATTACATAATACCTCAATATGACCCAATTTTAAGTCAATAAAGCAATCTAAGCTTTAAAGGTATGTTGTACCTTCTTTTAGTTACTACCTAGAGAGCTCTGCCTATCAATAATTTCAGCTGACACCTGAACAACTCGAGGACTAGGGGGACCTAACATAGTCAAAAATCCCAGTATAATCTCACAGTCCACCCTTCTTATCTGTAGTTCAGTTCAGTTTAGTTGCTCAGTCATGTCGGACTCTTTGCGACCCCATGGACTGCAGCACGCCAGGCTTCCCTGTCTATCACCAACTCCCGAAGCTTGCTTAAACGCACGTCCATCAAGTCGGTGATGCCATCCAACCATCTCATCCTCTGTCATCCCCTTCTCCTCTGCACCCAGGAATTAAATCAACAGAGGATGGTGTAGGACTGTAGTATTTATTATTGAAAAAAATCCACATGTAAGTGGACCTGGGTAGTTCAAACTCCTGTTTGAAAACAGTCAACTGTATTTCACGAATTACAATGTGGTAACCACTTTCATCACAATCACTTGAAAAATTCTGTTAAACATTTGGATTCCTACTGGACCCCACCCAAGATCTACAGAATCAAAAAGAGTGCTCAAGGAATTTGCATTCTTCACATCCCACCCCATCCCCCACCACAGGTAATTTTAAACACTGCTGCTGCTGCTACTGTTAAGTCACTTCAGTTGCGTCCAACTCTGTGACCCTATAGACAACAGCCCACCAGACCTCTCTGTCCATGGGATTCTTCAGGCAAGAATACTGGAGTGGACTGCCATGCCTCCTCTAGGGGATCTGCCTGACCGAGAGATCAAACCTGGGTATCTGATGTCTCCTGCACTGGCAGGGAGGTTCTTTACCACTGGAGACACCTGGAAAGCCCAGTTTTAAACACTAATGTTTAATAACTACTGTAGTAGGGTCTAAGTAACAAGCAGTCAGAACTCCCTGGGTACAACTTTTAATGTAGTCAATAGGGTTCCTAGGAATAGGAATAAGTCACCTCAAAAAGGTTTGGCTTTCCCTTTCTGAATAATACATTTGGAGATGGGTAACAAATGTATCACTTCAAAATCTGCCAATGTTTCCACATTTCCCCATAACTTTCCTACCACAACATACTAAGCATAAAATATATGAATAAGCCAAGTTAAACGGCTCATGAATTTAAACTTAAAAAGTGTCTTTCCCTGTCTATATAAGGTCCTTAAAACAACAAAAGATACAAATATTTTAATCTTTCTCAAAATTCTCTCCTTTCAGTTCCTTCTCAGACTTGCTTTTTAGGCAAAGCTTCGAGACTTCTAGAAATGCTGTATCATTACACCAGAGCCCATTTTAACACCCATCCAATCCCAAACACAAACTGTTTTAAAATCTACCACACATGGAGATTCCTTAAAAAACTGGAAATAGAACTGCCATATGACCCAGCAATCCCACTGCTGGGCATACACACCGAGGAAACCAGAATTGAAAGAGACACGTGTACCCCAATGTTCATCACAGCACTGTTTATAATAGCCAGGATATGGAAGCAACCTAGATGTCCATCAGCAGACAAATGGATAAGAAAGCTGAGGTACATATACACAATGGGAATATTATTCAGCCATTAAAAAGAATACATTTAAATCACTTCTAATGAGGTGGATGAAACTGGAGCCTATTATACAGAGTGAAGTAAGCCAGAAAGAAAAACACCAATATAGTATACTAACGCATATATATGGAATTGAGAAAGATGGTAACGATAACCCTACATGTGAGACAGAAAAAAGAGACACAGATGTACAGAATAGTCTTTTGGACTCTGTGGGAGAAGGCGAGGGTGGGAAGATCTGAGAGAACAGCACTGAAACATGTATATTATCTATCATATATGAAACAGATCGCCAGTCCAGGTTCAATGCATGAGACAGAGTGCTCAGGGCTGGTGCACGGGGATGACCCAGAGGGATGGCATGGGGAGGGAGGTGGGAAGGGGGTTCAGGATGGGGAACACATGTAAACCCATGGCTGATTCATATCAATGTATGGCAAAAACCACTACAATACTGTAAAGTAATTAGCCTCCAACTAAAATAAATTAATTAAAAAAATAAAATCCACTACACAAATTGTACAATGCTTCTTTAGTGAGTACACAAAAAATTCATCCCAGGCTCTCCCTTTTTTTAAACCAGTGATTTCAGTGGGAAAGGGATTGTGGCATTCTCCTATAGTCTGAATAATAAGATGTGGGTCGTCACTATACATCACATAATAAATACAGGGCATTTGCCATATTATCTCATTTAACGCTCATGACAATCCCATGAGATAGCTATCGTTATGACCCACATTTTACAGATGAGTTGTCTAAGGTCCAGAGAGGTCAAGTTACCTATCCGTAAGTACACAGCTAGTAAGCTAATTTTCATTCCAATCCCAAAGAAGGCCAATGCCAAAGATGTTCAAACTATCATACAATTGAGCTCATTTCACATGCTAGCAGGGTTATGCTCAAAGGTCTTCAAGCTAGGTTTCAGCAGTACGTGAACAACTTTCAAATGTAAAAACTCTGTTTAGAAGAGGCAGGAACCAGAGATCAAACTGCCAACATGGAGAAAGCAAGGGAATTCAGAAAAACATTTAGTTGTTTCATTGACTACAAGAAAACCTTTGCCTGTGTGGATCACAACAAACTGTGGAAAATTCTTAGAGATGAGAATACCAGATCACCTTACCTGTCTCCTGAGAAACTGGTATGTGGGTCAAGAAGAAATAGTTAGAACCAGATGCAGAACAACTCACTGGTTCAAAATTGAGAAAGGAGTATGACAAGGCTGTATATTTTCACCCAGTTTACTTAACTTACATGCAGAGTACATCATACAAAATGCCGGGCTGAATAAATCACCAGCTGGAATCACGATTGCCAGAAGAAATATCAACAACTTCATATATGCAGATGATACCACTCTAATGGCAGAAAGTGAAGAGGAAATAAAGAGCCTCTGGATAAGGGTGAAATAGGATAGTGAAAAGCCTGGCTTGAAACTCAACATTAAAAAAACAGATCATGGCATCTGGTCCCATCACTTCCTCGCAAACATTTGGGGAAAAAGTTGAATCAGTGACAGATTTTATGTTCTTGGGCTCCAAAAATCACTGCAGATGGTGACTACAGCCATGACATTAAAAGACACTTGTTTCTTATAAGGAAAACTATGACAAACCTATACAGTATATTAAAAACCAAAGACATCACTTTGCTGACAAAGGTCTGTATAGTCAAAGCAATGGTGTTTCCAGTAGTCATGTACAGATGTGAGAGTTGGACCATAAAGAAGGCTGAGTGCCCAAGAATTGATCCTTTTGAACTGCGGTGCTAGAGAAGACTCCCGAAAGTTCCTTGGACTGCAAGGAGATCAAACCAGTCAATCCTAAAGGAAATCAACCGTAAATACTCATTGGAAGGACTGCTGCTGAAACTGAAGCTCTCATAGTTTGGCCACCTGATGGGAAGTGCCAACTCGTTGGAAAAGACCCTGATGCTAGGAAAGACTGAAGGTAAAAGGAAAAGAGGGAGGCAGAGGATGAGATGGTTAGACAGCACCACTGACTCAACGGGCATGTGCTGTGCCTGTGCTCAGTCACTTCAGTCATGTCAGACTCTGCGACCCCATGGACTGTAGCCTGCCAGGCTCCTCTGTCCACGGGATTCTCCAGGCAAGAACACTGGAGTAGGCTGTCATGAGACGGTTAGATAGCATCATCAAATAAATGGACATGAATTTGAACAAACTCTGGGAGATGGTGGAGGACAAAGGAGCCTGGTGTGCTGCAATGCATGGGGTCACAAAGAGTCGGACACAATGTAGTGACTATAAAACAACAACAAGCTAATTCAAACCCAAGCAGCCTAACTCCACAATCAGCATCTTTAAGCAGTACACTATAACCATCCAGGGCTTCTTTTGTGGCTCAGCTGGTAAAGAAACCATCTGCCATGCGGGAGACCTGAGTTCAATCTCCGGGTTAGGAAGATCCCTTGGAGAAGGGAAAGGCTACCCTCTCCAGTATTCTGGCCCGGAGAATTCCATGGACTGTATAGTCCATCGGGTCGCAAAGAGTCAGACACGACTGAGCAACTTTCGCTTTACTTTACTTCACTTCTATACCCATCCTATTGCTTAAAAGATTCCACCTGCCAAGGGCAAGTCCCCTGAATCCACCTAAAGGTTGTGGATTATGAAGCATCTAATTTTTTTAATGTGCTTTTAGGTTAATTTGCAGTATAACAAGGCTAGGGACTATCGTACTAAGCTATCAGTTCCCCAAAGTGGCACACTGACAAACTTTGAGAAAAAAATCATGGTCTGGAAGTTAAAGTATCAAACTCCAATTCACTGATTAACTAGAATTTACTTATTATCTTACTCTCTCTCTTTCCTACCCCAAAGAAATCATAAAGAAAAAAAAATCTAGAATTGATAAAGAAAAAACAAAAAGAGCTGATGGTCTGTTTATGAGACACTAAACAAAGATCACTGATGTTTAGACTGATGTTTAGCATGATTACTCTCAGGCAGAGTTAGGCCTTTATCAAAAAAATGTTCAAGGCAGAATTTAGAGTTGAAGGGGTATTTCTATCCCTGGCAACTTTTTCATTTTACAGATGAAATAACATGCTGTTTTTTAAAAAGCATTCTCTTTAATTCAATTCAATTCACATTTGTAGTATTTAGCCAACAAATAGTTGAGGTTTACACAGTGAGTGCAAGTGAATCACACAACATGACAGTGTATTCGAGCTGAAAGGTACTCTGAATCGCTAAATTTCATAGAGGAGGAAAGTGAAGTGAAGAAACTTAGTGATTTGCCCAAGATCACATAAATTGTTTAATGATACAAGAAAAGAAACTACCCAGGACAAAAGTCAAGTTTCTTATTTCTCAATATAATAGGATTTTCACTACATCAAAAGCTATGTTTTCATTCATAAACTTCTTATAATTCACAGAAATCAATGCATTAGCTTCAAACCCCAGGAATCATACCTATGCCTAGTTCTGATTTTTTTTTTAATTAACTCTCTGTCTCTGGGCAAATAGCTATAAAATAAAAATAAACCCTACTTTTCTTAGGTCACAGGAATAATTCAGGATTCAAAAAAATTATAAAGGAAAGACATATTAAAACAATTTTGTAAAAATATCAAAAGATATAAAATTAAAATATACTTGACATTTTTTTCCAGAGGCAAATGGGTACTGGTTGTCAAATCCAAATAATCTGAACTGAAAAGCTTTAAAAAACATTGCTTTAGATCACTTAAACTCATTACCATGTCTAGTTCATTTCCAATACTAAATTAATACCATCTTACTAAGTGATGGCTAGCAAATAGAAGCTAACCTTGATTTTCCATAGAGTATTAAAGAATGAATAAGTGATTCATAAAATTCCTTCTACTTTAAACAGCTCTGATTTTACAGTAAAACACAATAGTTTCCCAAATAAAAGTCTTACAGCCAACAATAAAGGTGTGGTGCACGCATGCTCAGTTGTGCCCGACTCTCTGTGACCACACAGACTGTAGGCAGTCAGGCTCCTCTGTCCATGGAATCTTCCAAGCAAGAATTCTGGAGCGGGTTGCTACTTCCTTCTCCAGTGGATCTTCCCAACCCAGGGACTGAACCCGAGTCTCCTGTGTCTCCTGCATTGGCAGGCAGATTCTTTACCACTGAACCACCTGGGAAGGCTCTTTTAGTCAATAATTCTATGCCAAACAAAACGTGAAGTTTAACTGTAATAATGTACAAATGATGGATTCTTAGTTGTGACAAATGTACCACAGTTATGTAACGATGTCAACAGGAGAACTAGACAAGGGATATACCAGAACTTTCTATAGTACCTTTGCAACTTTCCTATAAACATAAACCTATTCTTAAAAAAGTATCTTAAAAAATAAAAAGTAAATCTCAAAAAATAAAATAAAATAAAAAGTATATCTCTGTCTTACCATGGAAGCCTGGATTCTTAACCAATGGACCACCAGGGAAGTCCCAATTCCAAGTTAATATTAGAGTCTGCTTTGTTAACTGGGGCTTAGTGTTAAAATGTTAGTTTAGTTTAGCACTTCGAAATAATGTTTGAGTGATTAAAATTAACTAAGTCCCACAAAAATTAGAGTTTCCCAAAACTTTCTACTGAATTTATATTCTGATGATTATATCTCTAACTATGAACTCCTTGAATCACTGTTGGATTTCTAACGGTTTGGTATAGATAACTAGTGTTTTGCAGTTAGTTGCTTTTTTTAAGAAATTATTGGATCTGAGCAGGGGAAAGGGTTAGACATAAGAAAAGGAAACAAAGACTCTTCAGCCATTAGCTCCCCAATCTAATATTATAATGGGTAGCTTCAAAACACTCTAAAATCTTAAAAGACTTATTTTTATTCTAGAGCAACTAATTATACATTCTTTTCAGTTTTTCTAAAATTTTACACATTTTAATTATATTAACATAAAAGTAATGTTCAATGAAATTTCCTTAGTGGCACATTGATGAATATTTTTATAGTATTGTAATAACAAAAAATTAATGTTTAGAGCAAGATATTTCTTAATTCTCCTTTTAAATAATCATACCACACCTGTAATAAAGAACTGTTTGCTTTGGGGAGCTATAAAAATCTTTTAAAACTTATCAGAGGTTTGATATTTTACCTTTTCTTAACTGAAACGTTAAAGAAGGGATTTTTTTGTTTGTTTGTTTGTTTTTGAGAAAGTGGTCCTGAAACTGTGGCTTTTATTTTAGTTGACTGGGAAGAATATACACTGTGGGACAAATAAGGGAGCCCTATCTGACGAAGGTCAGTGATGGCTCAGTCAGGTGAATGATGATTTATTTCATCAACTAGTGTACATCACGGAGAAGGCAATGGCAACCCAGTCCAGTACTCTTGCCTGGAAAATCCCATGGACAGAGGAGCCTGGTAGGCTGCAGTCCATGGGGTCGCTAAGAGTTGGACACGAGTGAGCGACTTCACTTTCACTTTTCACTTTCATGCATTGGAGAAGGAAATGGCAACCCACTTCAGTGTTCTTGCCTGGAGAATCCCAGAGACGGCGGAGCTTGGTGGGCTGCTGTCTATGGGGTCGCACAGAGTCAGACACGACTAATGCAACTTAGCAGCAGCAGCAGCAGTGTACATCAACTAAATTTTGAGTAGTAATGAAAATATGGTTGATTTTGTTGTTTCTGAGAATCTTAAATTAAGAAAAATTATAACAGAAATTTTTAAAATTCTCAATGTCATAACAAAAAGTATATTCTCAACAATTTTCATAGTGGGGAGATTGGAGACTGCTTATATATGAAAGTGAAAGTTGCTCAGTCGTGTCTGACTCTGCAACCCCATGGACTACATAGTCCATGGAATTCTCCAGGCCAGAATACTGGAGTAGGTAGCCTTTCCCTTCTCCAGAGGATCTTCCCAGGCCAGGGATAGAACCCAGGTCTCCCACATTGCAGACGGGTTCTTTACCAGCTGAGCCACAAGGGACGCCCAATATGTGAAAAGAAACCACTAAATGAGCCTACCATTGCTAGTCTTCCCTCTTTAGCTACCCATAATAAAAAGAGAACCACAAAAATTATTTTGTGCAACATTTAGGAAGTTTCAGAGTTGGTAACTACAGGGTAAGCTACATGAATCTCTACGTTCCAGAATCTATAAAATCAATCTATAAAGATGTATATAAATTCCAGAATCTATAAAGTTTATCTTTTAGATAGAAGGAAAAAAATCTTTAGTATTTTTTCCCTACCTTAGTCATGCCCTTTTAAGTTAATAAATTCTTGTGATTTATCATGCAGATTAAAAATATATATATATTAACACTATCAGGAGACACAGATACATACTTGTATGCTTCTAAACAGTGACTCTGTCAGTGCAATCAGAACAAAAGTATTCAATTTGAGTATTAATACTCAAAAGTATTAAATGGCTTTTAAAATACAACTATTAAGAGCATACATAAAAAAAAACAAACAAAAAGGAGTGTATAACTTAAAAAACAAACCAGTCTAGTTTGAAAACAAGACTTGGATTAGCTTAAAGGACCCATAAAAATGGTTTAAAGTTACTTCACTTTCAGAACAGAATAATAAACATACCCTTGAGAAACAAAGGCTAGCCTACAAACACCAGAGATTTGCCTTTCAGCTTTCACCTTCTCACTGCTAAGTTGGTGAGAGTGGCAGCAGTGGTATGCACCTCACACTTCAAAACTGTGAGAGACAGGAAAAGGCCGAGGACCGGAGGGAATGGTACTTCTGCTGCTGCTGCTGCTAAGTTGCTTCAGTCATGGCCAATTCTGTGCGACCCCATAGATGGCAGCCCACCAGGCTCCCCATCCCTGGGATTCTCCAGGCAAGAATACTGGAGTGGGTTGCCATTTCCTTCTCCAATGCATGCTGCTGCTGCTGCTGCTGCTAAGTCACTTCAGTCGTGTCTGACTCTGCGCGACCCCATGGATAGCAGCCCACCGGGCTTCCCTGTCCACAGGATTCTGCAGGCAAGAATACTGGAGTGGGTTGCCATTTCCTTTTCCTGAATGTTACTTCTAGGGCTCCCGTAATCAAGTCACTATAAACACAGATGCCCAAGTGCAGCTGAGGCAAGCTCCCAACAGTCTGAAATAGAACTCACTTCATCTAGAAGGGAGGGCAAGCAGGAAAGAGATAATGAGAACTGTTTCATCTTGGACCAAATTCTTTTTTCTCCTATATGATTTCTACCCTACTCAATGAGGCTTCTGTAAATGATGTGCCTTGATTGAACAAATTTTTGTAATAACAGATAAACAGAGCCATAAAATGGTCCACTCTCTTTAGTTGTAAAAGGTTAAAACAAATATGAAACTAGTCTTTTAAAGTATTTCTTCTTATAGATTTTTTGATCCAGTTAAGAGAAAGAGAGGAAATGGAAAGGAGAAGGGAAAGATTTAGATAATCAGGTGGGAAAGAAAAGAGTCACAGGTAAACAGAAGTTATGACTGAATTCCTGGAATCAAAATCAGGAACCCTGGTTTCTAACCTGGTTCTGCCATTAGCTGACAACTGTTTATGGGAAGAAAAACACTCCTAGGTTGTAGGGAGAAGAGAAATTTCTGATTATTCTTTTTGGGAAATAGAAGATTTGTTCAAAATTACACTACCTAGAGAACAGTAAAAGAGGGAGAGTCCATGAAAGTTGTCACTTCAACACAATCTGAATGGGATTCTTCTTATAACACTAGATATTTTAGATTCAGAAATGAAGGTCATAGTTTTTGCCTTGAAGGTGTTCAGCATCTAGTTAAGGTTTTGACTAAAACGCTAACAGAAAAATAGTCCTAATGTCTGATTCTGTCCTTTTCCAAGAATGTTACATGAAAGAAGCAATGATGCTTAGAATCGTGACATCCATCTCAAAAGTGAAGCTTGGAGAAATTAACTTCAGGGGACCTAAGTTTACTGACTTTACACTCAGTGCTCTGATACACATGAAAAGTATATCATATGAACATCAACTAAGCCATATGAATGTCAACTAGCTGTGCTCTCCAAAGCCCTGTTCAAGTCTAAAACTGCCTGATACCTGACATCAAAACATGACCAATAAATACCCACAAGTTCCACAAAAAAAAAAGGAAATACCTACAGACTTCACACACCTTAAGAGCTTTAAAAATATGGCCATTACTAGCTTTAAGTATGTCTCTTTGCACAGATCTTTGCATAATTTGAGGCACAAATGCACATTTCACTACTATATATGTTGTCCTATGAGTAAAACAGGGCTTCTCTGGTAGCTCAGCTGGTAAACACTCTGCCTGCAATGCAGGAGACCTGGGTTTGATTCCTGGGTTGGGAAGATCCCCTGGAGGAGGGCACTGGCAACCCAATCGAGTATTCTTGCCTGGAGAATCCCCATGGACAAAGGAGCCTGGTGGGCTACAGTCTGTGGTCACAAAGAGTTGGACACCACTGAGCAACTAAGCACACACATGACTGAAACATAATTAGAATTTCCCCAATCTTGATTTAAACAACAGTTAATGTTGTAGAAAAGGGAATAAGAAACACTAATTTCAATCAGAAAACTCTGTGGGTCTACAAATATGCACACTCATTGTATAATCCTCTCAAATCTAAGACTCATTACTTGTTTCTTTATTTCTGTTTTTTGTCATGATCCCTGAAAAGGGAACAAAAACACAGAAGAAACGAGATAGAACTTTGAAAGGGAGGGTTTTCCAAGAGGGAATATTTTCCTATTTGTCTAGAGACTTAAAAAAAAAAAAAAAGCGTGTCAAAATCTGACTCACAGGAAACTGCTTTGTTACTAAGATGAGTATTTTCTAACGATATATTTATCCCTATCAACGTCCCACTGAGAAACCTGCAATGTCCAGCACCACAATTTAACTTCAAGACTAGCAGGTCAAATCATATATACGACACCATAAAAAATTAACAGAAGTTGCCGGAAAAAAGTATAGGTCTATCTAGCAAAAGTGAGGAAAAGGGATTTTTCTAGATAAAGCGCCATAGTAATTTGGTTTTAAAGGCTGGATCAAATTTTAAACACTAAACTGACAGTATTTTAATAAAGGCCACTGAAACAGGCTGTTAAACGCTATGAAACTCAACCACCTCTAATTTCAATAATTCCCAAACTACTTGAATGGGTTTAGACTTCACGCAGAGACAGCTCTGAAAATGACTTCCCTTTCTCTTTCACAACCGCGCCTGTACACACACACCCCGCACCGCCACCCGCCCCTGAATCCTAACAGTATAGTACACACGGACGAAGAAGGCTATTTCTCCGGTAGAGGCAAAACTGTAGATATGGCACTAGCACGCTGGCCTAAATTCACAGAAACCAGATGTGAATGGCAGGTACAGCGTCCAGCGCAGGGAAACGCCAAGATTGGCTCCCCGCGCTCACAACTTCTCCGATCCAGACGCACAACACAATGCAGACCTAGTTCCTGCCCCCTCCTGTGACAAATCAAAGCTCAGTCCTAACGCCAGCGAGAGCCACGCTGAGGCTGCCCTCACGTCGCTCTCCGGCCGCTCCCGGCCCCAAGCCCGCTCCGATCCCCGGCGTAGCCTGCGCTGTACCTGGCGAAGAAGTCGGCGAAGCCGCCGCTCCGTCGAGCCCGAGCCGAGGTCCCGGCAGGGCCCTGCTCCGCGGCCGGCAAGGACACCGGCGCTCCCGCCGGCGGCAGGTGGTCGCGGGCGCTTTGGCAGCGGCTCACCTCGAACGTATTCCGAGAGTTCAAGCGAACGTCGGAGAAACCGACGCGCGGCTCGGCGCCGGCGCCCCCACTAGTCCTCTCCGCCGAGGTGATGGGCGACGCGCCCTCCTCGGAACCCCCGGCTCCGGCTCCCAGCCGCTCCAAGTCCTCGCTGCCGCTGCCGCTGCCGTCACTGGCCGAACTGTCCCTCGCGCCGCTGCCCGCGCCCTCGGGCTCCTCGGCGTCCGCCGCCTCCAGGCAGCAGCTCCGCAGTGGGTCCTCGAGCGGCGCGGCCCAGTCAGACAGGATGCCCGCTCCGTCCGCGCCCTCGTCGCCAGGCCTGTCCGGACGGAGGCGGCGGTGGCGCGGCTCCAGGCTGCCGGCGCGGGCCAGGTCGCGACAGTCCTGGCCCAGCAGAAAGCCCGAGTCCCCGTTGGTCATGCCTCCGTGTCGCGCCGAGCCAGCATCCGCCGCCTCCGCGTCGCGGTGCTTGGAGCCGGCGTCCGGCTGGCAGGCGTCCGAGCGCGGGGCTGCCGAGGGCGGCGGAGCACAGGAGTGGCCGGCGGGGAGCGGACAGTAGCACAGCCCGGGCTCCAGCTGTCCCCCAGCCGCCGCGAGGTAACGCCGAAAGAGCTGCTGAGGCGGCGGCGGCGTCTCCTCCTCCTCCTCCTCTTCTTCGGGAGGCTCCACAGCGCCGACACCTCCGCCAAAGCCTCCTGTGGCCCGAATCATTTTCCCGTCCAGGCCCGCGGAATCGGGCGCCGGCAAAGGGAGCAACTTGGGGTTTCTTGCCGAGCAGCCTCCGGCATCCTCCGGACCCACCATCTGGGGCCGGGTGAGCGCCGCCGGAGGAGGCCACGGAAGCTCCCCAGCGCAGGCTTGGCCAGGCAAGAGCCCTGAGTGCTGGGGCCGCGGCGGCCACCGCCGCAACGCTCCCAGACCCACCCCTCCCTCCCGAGAATTCGGGCAGATGCAGGAGGGCGGGCACGCGCCTGGGCTCGCGCACGCGCAAAAGCCAGACCGGTCAAGCTCCGACCTGGAGATTCCGCGAACCATAGAGACGGTAGCTAGAGAGACCCGCTCCGTGACACAGCGACCGGCAGTCTGGGATCAGCCCTCTGGACAGTGGAGGCTGGTTGGCCCACTCCGAAGAGGACGGCCATTAGGGAAGCACGGGTATGGGTCCCTTAGCAAAAATTCACTTGATATACTTATATCGGGTTTCCCTGGTGGCTCAGATGGTAAAGAATCCTCCTGCCAATACAGAAGACCTGGGTTCCATCCCTGAGTCAGGAAGATTCTCTGGAGAAGGAAATGGCAATCCTCTCCAGTATTCTTGCCTGGAGAATTCCATGGACAGAGGAAACGGTCAGTCCATGGAGTCGCAAAGAGTTGGACACCAATGAGCGACTAACACAATTTATGGGAATAGAATACAGGATTTAGATGTAAGTCCCTCCACCTCTAGTTTATACCCACTACTCCATTGCCAGTTATTCAGGGCTGGTCTCATCTCAAGTGAACACGCTTCCTTCTCCACTTCATCTTTCCCAATATTACCAAAGTTATGTTTCCCATCTAGGACAACGTTTCATCACATCACTCTTAAAGATTTCCATTATCACTTGAGGAGATAGAAGAAGTAGTGTCAGGCAGAGAGGGATGTTGAAGTAATCCCAGCACCCCATGAAAATGGATTAAAATGGGGTGATAATCAATGAATGGAAATGAAGTGTATTTAAGGTAGAAATCCCAAGATGTGGTAACTGTTCAGATAGAAGGACTGAAGCGGGAGTGTTACCTAACATCACCAAGACTGTGTGCCTGACACATAGGCCAAAACAATGCTAAAACACTGGAGTTTGGAACAGAGAAAGATTACAGGACCATGCAAGGAGATGGGTGGCTCATACCTTAACCCCAAAGTTACTGAAAGCTTTCATCAAAGCGCTTTTAAAAGTAAAAGGTTGGGGGGGGGGGGGATGGTTATGGTTAGTTGCAACTTCTTGGTGTCAGAGCCATTGTTCTTAAAGTCAGGTCATGGTAGGTAACAATGTTCCTGTAAACCTCTACCAAACGAATGTTATTCTTTGTCGTGAGAAGAAAGGGCAAGGTCCCAAGGTACAACTTTTAACCTCCAAGGTCCAAGTCCTGGCTAACAGGAAGTAGAGCTCAGCTGGCGGTTCCCTCAGGGTTAGGTTCCCCAGACTCTGACCCAACTGTCATCACTGAGGGAGCCAGGCACCCAACTCATCTGGCCCTCAGGATTCTCAGGCCACCCAAAGCGGGAAACCACATCCCACATACTGTGACCCAGGCAGACCGCTGCTACTATTAGGTCCCAGAGACAAGGTTCGGGGAGAGGTTAACCACTGCCTCAAGGCCTGGGCCAAGGCTAGTGGAGGGCCTTGATGAGGGCTCTGAAGTCCTACAAAACATAGCCCCAAGCCTGTTCTCTTGGTGCCCAAGCTGTCTCACTGACCAAAGGCCAGATGAAATGGAGGGCCCCACACAGAAGGCCAGGATCCACCTTTTACCTCACTCTTCACCTGAGGACCACCATGCCATTGTTGGCTGAATCCCTTCACTAACTGTCCCTTCTTAATAGTTGGTTGCTTGTGGGTGGGGCCCACTGCTGAGCAGTCCAATGTCTGAGCACGGTCATCGGGGTTGCTCATTGACAATTGGTTGCCAGTGGGTGAGGACCTCTGAGGCACTGACCAGTGGCTGAGCAGGACCCATTTCCTGGTAACAGGGTGCAGAGTAAGGGCACACAGCAATTCACTTCAGTTCAGTTCAGATTCTCAGTCATGTCCAACTCTTGGCAACCCCATGAACTGCAGCAGGCCAGGCCTCCCTGTCCATCACCAACTCCCAGAGTCCACCCAAACCCATGTCCGTTGAGTTGGTGATGCCATCCAACTATCTCATCCTCTGTCATCTCCTTCTCCTCTTGCCCTCAATCTTTCCCAGCATCACGGTCTTTTCCAATAAGTCAGCTCTTCGCATCAGGTGGCCAAAGTATTGGAGTTTCAGCTCCAACATCAGCCCTTCCAATGAACACCCAGGACTGATCTCCTTTAGGATGGACTGGTTGGATCTCCTTGCAGTCCAAGGGACTCTCAAGAGTCTTCTCCAACACCACAGTTCAAAAGCATCAATTCTTCAGTGCTCAGCTTTTTTTATAGTCCAACTCTCACATCCATACATGACCACTGGAAAAACCATAGCCTTGACTAGACGGACCTTTGTTGACAAAGTAATATCTCTGCTTTTTAATATACTGTCTAGGTTGGTCATAACTTTTCTTCCAAGGAGTAAGCGTCTTTTAATTTCATGGCTGCAATCATCATCTGCAGCAATCTTGGAGCCCAGAAAAATAAAGTCAGCCACTGTTTCCACTGTTTCCCCATCTATTTGCCATGAAGTGATGGGACCGGATGCCATGATCTTAGTTTTCTGAATGTTGAGCTTTAAGCCAACTTTTTCTCTCTCCTCTATCATCAAGAGGCTCTTTAGTTCTTCTTCACTTTCTGCCATAAGGGTGGTGTCATCTGCATATCTGAGGCTGCTGTGCCAAAGATGAGCTCACTGCACTCTGTTACAGGAGGAACCAGCCAATTACTACAAAACTCTTGAGAATGAAGCTGATGTGGTTTGAAAAAATAGATGTGGATTGGAAATAACTTGATTAATAGGGGAAATATAGCTGGGAAAGTAAAGTATCCAGCATTTAGAGTTCTAAAACTTTGGTTAGGGCTTCAGTTTAAAGAGGCAGATTGAAGAGGCATTGCATAATTCAACTAGGTGAGTCACCGGTAACACCTGGGAAGAAAGACTAAAGATGAGGGTGGGGCAGAGACTCAAAGGTGTCGTTATTTAAGGATGGACGAAGAAATCATATTGCAAGGAACTAAAGAGGCACTGCTGCTGCTGCTGCTAAGTCGCTTCAGTCATGTCCGACTCTGTGCGACCCCACAGACAGCAGCCCACCAGGCTCCCCCATCCCTGGGATTCTCCAGGCAAGAACACTGAAGTGGGTTTCCATTTCCTTCTCCAAAGCATAAAAGTGAAAAGTAAAAGTGAAGTCGCTCAGTCGTGTCCAACTCTTCGTGACCCCATGGACTGCAGCCTACCAGGCTCCTCTGTCCATGAGATTTTCCAGGCAAGAGTACTGGAGCGGGTTGCCATTGCCTTCTCCAAAAGAGAGGCACTAGTTGTGGATAAAAGGAAGTGGCAAATATAGACCACTCATTCTAGAAGTATGTCAATGAAAGGATAGCAGCAGGAGAATGGAGAGTTAGAGAAAGCAGCATTGTCAAGCCTTAAAAAAAAATATATATATATATATATGTATATAACCTATATATAAGTAATAAAATGCATAAATAAAATGGACATCCATGTGTCTAGCATCCAGTTTAAGAAACATCATGTCTTTTATAATGAGCATTTCTCAAGGTCCTAACTAAAGTGCCAAGGGCATAGTTGGCAATACATTTTTTTTTTCCTTTGTTGGCTGAGAGTCCAAATCTTAGTGCAGGATCTTAGTTCCTTGACCAGAGATTGAATCCTTGCCCCCTGCAGTGGAAACATGGGAGTCTTAACCACTGGACTACAAGGGAAGTCCCTAGCAATACACTTATTATCAAGATTTTTCAGAAGAAGAAATGACCTCCAAGATACAGGTGGAAAAGTTATTACAGGAAGACAGAAAATATTTGTAATTCATATATCTGATAAAGGCCAGTATCCAGAATATATGAAGAACTGAACTACAAGAAGACAACTCAATTTACAAATGAGTTAAGGAGTTGAACAGGTATTTCTCTGAATGAAGATATGCTAATAGCTGTTAATAAGCATATGAAATGATGCTCAACATAATCTCTGCTGCTGCTGCTAAATCACTTCAGTCATGTCCGACTGTGCGACCCCAGAGATGGCAGCCCACCAGGCTCCCCCATCCCTGGGATTCTCCAGGCAAGAACTCTGGAGTGGGTTGCCATTTCCTTCTCCAATGCATGAAAGTGAAAAGTGAAAGTGGAGTCGCTCAGTCGTGTCCGACTCCTAGCGACCCCATGGACTGCAGCCTACCAGGCCCCCCGTCCATGGGATTTTCCAGACAAGAGTACTGGAGTGGGGTGCCATTGCCTTCTCCGAACATATCTCTAGAGATATGCAAATCAAAACCTCAAAGATAGCATTCACACCCACTGTGCTGTGCTGTGCTGTGCTGAGTCACTCAGTCATGTCCAACTCTGTGACTCCATGGATTTTAGCCTGCCAGGCTCCTCTGTACATTGGGATTCTCCGGGCAAGAATACTGGAATGGGTTGCCATGCTTCTTCCAGGGGATCTTCCTGACCCAAGGATCAAACCCAAGTCTCTTATGTCTCCTGCATTGGCAGACAGGTTCTATACCACTAAGCAATTCTTTACCACTAAGCAATTCTACTCCTAGGTATATACCCCAAAGAATTGAAAACAGATGTTCAAACAAAAACTTGTAGGTGAATGTTTAGAGCTGCACTATTCATGGAAACCAAAAGATTGAAGCAACCCAAATGTCCATGAGTAGAGGAGTTGGTAAACAGAATGTGACATATACACACAGCCATAAACAGGAATTAAGTATTGATAATACTACAAGTAGATGAATATCAAAAAAATATTAAGCTAAGTGAAAGAAGCCTGACACAAAAGATTACATGTTGTGTAATTCCATTTATATGAACTGTCCAGAACAGGTAAATTCATAAAGAAAGCAGATTGGTGATTGTCCATGGCTGTGGCAGGGGAAAAATAGGGCAGGAATGTCACAGATAAAGGGTTTTCTTTTGGGGGTGATGAACATGTTGTGGAACCAGATACACGTGGTGGTTGCACGACATTGTGAATGTACTAAATGCTACTGAATTGCACATTTGAAAATGGCTTTATTTTATGTGAATTTCACCTCAATAAAAAAGTTAATGTAGGAGATATCTATACATAAGTATAGTTATACAGTAAAATGGTAAAGATGAGGGTAGGTAAGAGAATTTCATTTCAATCTTTTCTCTTTTCATCTTTTTTCCTCTCTTGCTAGAGAATTTATCTCTGCAATTTTCTTCCTGCTGTCAAACCTCCATAACTTGTTATTTTTTTCTAGCAACCACTCTACTTCTCCCTCTATGAATATCATACTATTTTTAAAATCAAGTTTCTCCAAGTTGTTAATTTAGCTCATTTCCTTCCTTCCCCATGGTCAATAGAAGAAGGTTTTAGGAACCATAATAGCCCATACAACCCTTCTGTTTTCTCAGTGCAGACTTCAAAATTGACACACGTTTATATTTTGTAACTTTGTCTACAATAACAGTACTGCATAATTAATAATGTTAGTGATTCTTGTTAGTGATTAGTGGTTATACTTCCCACTTTCAACAATAAAATTTTCTGTCTTATCTGATAAGTAATACCATAGCCTATGTTACAAAGAAAAACAAAGTCTACTTTCAAGGTGCAGCATAGCCTTTTTGTGGTCATTAAGTGTTTGACATAGAACTTTTGACACCACTTACTACATTACTACCACTCTAGGCATAAATAATATATCCTGGAACATTCCTATAAATCTGGTGAAATCATTATGATGAGAAAGGATATTATCAATCTCTGCCATAAAATATTACCCTAGTTACAATATGAAGCTCCAATACTTTGGTCACCTGATGCGAACAGCCAACTCATTGGAAAAGACCCTGATTATGGGAAAGATGGAAGGCAGAAGGAGAAGAGGGCGACAGAGGAAGAGATGGCTGGATGGTATCACTGATACAGTTGATGTGAACTTGGGCAAACTCCAAGAGATGATGAGGGCCACAGAGGCCTGGCGTGCTGTAGTCCATGGGGTTGCAAAGAACTGGACATGACTGGGTGACTAAAAATCATGAAAACAAAATATGAAAAACTACTGATATACTTGGATTCTTATATTTCTAGGAAAATGTGACTTTCACAGAAATTTTCAAAGTATAGAATTAGTTATATTCTATGTGTGACCCAGTCTTCATTATTGAAGGGTGAAGTATGGTACCATTTTTATTATTATTTTGCTACAATTGTACTCAAGGAGAGTATAAAGGCCTCCAAAAAAGGCCTCAAAACTCCTTGTATCTTTCTTTAATCATCAATTTTTTCTTGTTATACTGAATTTCTAAACAGCATTCAAACAGGTTTATCTTCTATCATGTTAAATCACCACCATCACCACACCTATCAATTAAGTGATGTTTCTCACTTAGCTGCACATTGCTGCTGCTGCTGCTGCGTCGCTTCAGTCGTGTCCAACTCTGTGCGACCCCATAGACGGCAACCCACCAGGCTCCCCCGTCCCTGGGATTCTCCAGGTAAGAACATTGGAGTGGGTTGCCATTTCCTTCTCCAATGCATGAAAGCGAAAAGTGAACGTGAAGTCGCTCAGTCGTGTCCGACTCTTAGCGACCCCATGGACTGCAGCCCACCAGGCTTTAGCAGCAACATTTAGGGAATTTTTTTTTCTTAAACCCTGATAACTGGACCACACCCAAGAAGAATTAAGTCAATATCTCTGAAGGTGGAGCCCTTACACAAAAGCCACTTGAGTGAATCTACCTCCAAGGCTGAGGAATACTGCCTTAGTAGCTACAACCTTATCACTCTGCTTCCCTAAGCTAGAGCTCCTTTAAAAGGCTATTCACACATTGTGCACCTCTAGAGGTGATACCCTGAGAAGGATACAATGTGTCCGAGGATGTACAACCTCAGTCTAATCACACAATACCATCAGATGAACTCAAAATGAGGAAAATTCTCTTTTAAAAAGTGTAATGGTGATTGTGGCCGGGGCGGTGGGGGGGTACTCTAGTCTTCAAAAATTTTTAAAAAAAGGCAAAATCATAAAAGGCAAAGAAAAGCTATGAACATATTTGAGATTAAAGAATATTAAAACAATGTGACAGTTACATGTAATACCTGCCCCTAAATTGGACTTTGTATTAGGTAGAGGAAAAGAAAATTTTCTATGAAGGACTGTATTAAATCAGCCAACACAACTGTCTTAAGCATAGTGCATTAAATAAAGGTGTCAATATAAAAATTTTGACATTTGTAATTAACAATTGTTATATTCTATAAGAAAAAAGTTTCTATTCTTAGGAAACATACTCTGGAGTATTTAGGATAAAAGGCCATGATATATGTAATTTACCCTCAAATGACTTAAAAAAATACGCATGCACACAGAACAAGGGATAAAGCAAATAGGATAAAATGTTAAAGAAGCAAAGCAAAGAGGGATACACAAGGTCCTATTGCATAGCACAGGTACCTATGTTCAAGGCCCTGCAATAAACTAAACCAGAAAAGAATATGTGTCTCTGTGTGTATGAATCACTTTGCTATATAGTAGAAATTAACAAGATATTGTAAACCATACTTCAAAAAAAATTTTTTTTAATGTTACACTAGGCAAATCTTGGAATATGAGTATTTCTTGTTTTATTTTTTATGTTTGTAACTTTTTGTAAGTTTATTTCCAAAGAATAACATTTTAAAGATGTCTCTAGTCTCTATTTTCTCACTCCTCTCTGCCCCCAATTTACTCCATTCTAGCTTGTGTCCACTCTCATTAATGACTTCCCTGTCCCTAATTTAAGAGAGAAATTCTAGTCTCCATCTTGCTTCATCTCTCAACAGCATTCATTCTGTTGATCACCCCTCCATTTTGAAACACTCATTCATCTGACTTTCAAACTTGAAACACTTTTGCTCCTCTGTTTTAGTTACTCCATTGTTGCCATACTCTCTCCGTTTCCCCCCTACCTCTATGGCTACTACTTCTTAATTTCCTCAAGGCAAGAAAAACTTCTTCCCTCTTAACTGAAATTTCCTGAAGGAATAGTTCTGAACCCTCTTTTCTTCTTATTCAACCCTCTTTAACCCAGGTAGTCTCAGTATTTAGATGATCATCTATCAACTGAAGACTCTAGAATTCGTATCAGCAGCTCCAACATTATCATCCGAATGCCTTCTTGATATTTATATATAGATATTTTTAGTCATGTATGGATATGTGAGTTGGACCATAACGGTGGCTGAACACTGAAGAATTGATGCTTTTGAATTGTTTTGATAGAGAAGACTCCTGAGAGTCCCATGGACTGCAAGGAGATCAAACCATCCATCCTAAAGGAAATCAACCCTGAATATTCACTGGAAGGACTGATACTGAAGCTCCAATACTTTGGCCACCTGATGTAAAGAGACGACACATTGGAAAAGACTGTGATGCTGTGAAAGACTGAGGGCAGGAGAAGACGGCAGAGGAAGAGATGGTTAGATAGTGTCACCAACTCAATGGACATGAATTGGAGCAAACTTTGAGAGATAGTGAAGGACAGAGAAGACTGGCATGCTGCAGTCCACGGGGTCGCAAAGAGTCAGACACAACTTAGTGAGTGAACAACAATAACAGACATAATAAATATGATTAAATGAGCCTCTCCTAGTTTTCTTCCAGCATTCTCCATCTTAATGCATACCACCACCATCCACTCAGTTTCTCCAGATCCTATATGCCAACTGTATACCCAGTATCTCTGCTTGGTGGTCTTAAAGTCACCTCCATCCCAGTACCTCCAAGTCTAAACTCATAATTGCCTTCTCCAAATCTGCTCCTATTATAATATTCCATATCTCACCAAATGACAATATTTTAGTTGCTCACACCTAAAACCCAAGAGTCATTTTCTTTCTATATTACCCTCTTTCTTATCCAAGTAGCCAAGTGTAGTGGGTTGAATTATCTCTGGAAAAGATATGTCCAAGTCCTAACTCCAAGGACTTATGAATGTGACTTTATTAGAAAAGAGTCTTTGCAGATATAATTAAGATAAGCTTCCCAAAAATGAGATAATCCTGGATTAGACACACTCCTTTCCTCACAGAGCTAATAAGTAGCTGTGATGGGTGTCCTTATGAAAGAAAAAAGAGAAGGGCTTGCTTTTGCAGCACATATACTAAAAATGGAATGATACAGAGATTAGCATGGTCCCTGTGCAAGGATGACCCACAAATTCACGAAGTATTCCTATCTGGAGGGGGATAAATTAACAGTTCAAGATTAACATATACACACTACTATATATAATACAGATAATCACAGGACCTATTGTATAGCACAGGAAACTCTACTCAATAGGTGTAATAACCTATATGGGAAAAGAATCTGAAAAAGAAAGAATATATATATGTATAAACACACACATATATATATATGTATGTATATCTAAATCACTTAGCTATATACCTGAGAATACAACATTGTTAATCACCTAAATGCCAATATAAAATAAAAGTTAAATTAAAAAATTCAAATAGTAATGAGTGGCAAAAAAAAGAGGAGAAGGCACATGGAGACTCTGGGAAGAAGACCATGTGAAGAAGCAGGCAGAGATTTGAATGACGCATCTATAGGCCAAAGGCACACGAAGGGTTGCTGGCAACACCATCAATTAGGAGAGAGGCATGAAGTGCATCCTCTCTCAGAGCCTTCAGAAGAAACCAACTCTGCCAACATAATTTTTTAAATTTTATTTATTTATTATTATTTTACTGTTCTGGGTCTTTGTTGCTGCCCGTGGGCTTTCTCTAGTTGCGGCTAGCAGGGGCTAGTCTCTAGTTACAGTGCACAGGCGTCTCATTGCAGTGGCTTCTCCTGTTGCAGAACACAGGCTTTAGGGCACGCAGGCTACAGTAGCTGTAGAGCGTGGGCTCAGCAGTTGTAGTTCCCGGTTCTAAAGCATCAGCTCGTGGGCTTAGTTGCTCCGCAGCATGTGGGATCTTCCCTGGACCTGGGATCGAAACCCGTGTTTCCTGCATTGGCAGGCAGGTGGATTCTTCACCCCAGCCACTAGAGTAGTCCCCTTGCCAGCATCTTGATTTCAGACTTCTGGTCTCCAGAATTGTGAAAGAATAAATTCCTGTTGTTCTGAAGCACTAAATCTGTGGTAATTAGTTATCACAGCCTTAGGAGGCTAATATACCTAGTCTGGGCTCCCCAGGTAGCTAGGTGGTAAAAGAATCCGCCTGCCAATGCAGGAGCCAAGGGTTCGGTCCCTGGGTTGGGAAGATCCCCTGAAGGAGGGAGTGGCAAACCACTCCAGTGTTCTTGCCTGGAAAATACCATGGACAGAGGACCCTGGCAGGCTACAGTCCATGGGGTCGCAAAACAGCTGGACAACACTGAGCAACTACAACAATACCAAGTAGTCACTAAGGTCTGTTTGTTTTACCCTCCTGAATATGTTTTTTTTAATTATATAATACAATGTTATTAACTGTAGTTCACCATGTTTTACATTAGATCCTCTGAAACTAGATAGCTGAGATCCTTACAGACTTTCAGCTATAAGATGGATAAGGTCTAAGGATCTAATGTAAATATCCTCTAAATGTACTCACTTCACAATATCTACCCACCCAGACTAAGTCACCACCATCTCTTCCCTGGGTGACAGAAGTAACCTCCAACCAGTTTCTCCACATTCACTTGGGGCCACATTCAAACATTTCCCCGTGCTGCAACCAAAGCACTTTCTAATAAACCCGTATCTGATCACTGCCTTGCTCTTTTAGTCACCTTCATATTAACCTTTCAGCTGTTTAAAAGAAACACTTTTTCCTTAGGTTTCATTTTTCTATTGTCTCCATTTTCTTCCTCCTACATTCTGGCTGTTTCTTCAAAGTACTCTTCTAAGTTCCTCTTCCTTGAATCATCCTCAATTTCCACAAATGATTTAAATTCCGTGCATGCCTGGTAAAGCCTTAGCTAGGAAGAGAAGGTGACTAGGACTAAGGTTACGGATTATAGTTAGAATACAAGCATTGAGAAGATGTGTATTGCAGATTAACCACAAGGGTGAGACACTCTTGTGGGAAATGAATGATAGTAAGATCACAAAGCAACTGCTGTTTGGTAAACCACAGCAGGACAGCCACAAACCAAGAGAGATAAGACGCTCTAGAAATGCATACTGATCCTCTGGGGAAGCAAACTGATGCCACATATCAAGAGGCACCGCAATCCTACTCCTGGGAATGTGTCATAAGGAAATAATTCAAAATAATAGAATAAAAGCTACACAAAAAGGCCTGTAACAAAATGTTTAATAGTTAAAAGTGAGAAATCACTTAAATTTAAACTGTATTAATATAGAAAGTGTACAAAAAACTAGGTTTATCATGAAATATTACACAGTTGATTTAAATGATAAAATATAGAAATATGGGGACATTTTGCAAAACAGTATTAGATAAAAGGTAGAGAAACATAACTGTATATCATAATTATGATGATGTATAAAATCAGCATCTCGTTTGATAAAGATCAAAAAGGATAGATATGAAAAGAGAATGATGGAGAGTTTTTTTTGGATTTTTATACTTTTCCTTTTCATGATATTTTATTTTTAAAATATTTCTATTTATTTGTGCACTTATTTATTGCCTGTGCTGCGTCTTCAGTGTCGTGGGGCTTTTCTCTGGTTGTGGTGAGCAGGGGCTGCTCTCTAGCAGCAGTGTCCTGGCTTCTCATTGTGGTGCCTTCTCTTGTTGTGGCACAGAGACTCTAGGGCACACGGACTTCACTAGTTGCGGCACATGGGCTCAGTAGTTGTGGCGCATGGGATCAGTAGTTGTGGTGCATGGGCTCAGTAGTTGTGGTGCATGGGATCAGTAGTTGTGGTGCACGGGATCAGTAGTTGTGGTGCATGGGCTCAGTAGTTGTGGTGCACGGGATCAGTAGTTGTGGTGCATGGGCTCAGTAGTTGTGGTGCATGGGCTCAGTAGTTGTGGTGCATGGGCTCAGTAGTTGTGGTGCATGGGATCAGTAGTTGCGGCGCATGGGCTCGGTAGTTGTGGTGCATGGGCTCAGTAGTTGCGGCGCATGGGCTCAGTAGTTGTGGTGCATGGGCTCAGTAGTTGTGGTGCATGGGCTCAGTAGTTGTGGTGCATGGGATCAGTAGTTGCGGCGCATGGGCTCGGTAGTTGTGGTGCATGGGCTCAGTAGTTGCGGCGCATGGGCTCAGTAGTTGTGGTGCATGGGCTCAGTAGTTGTGGTGCATGGGCTCAGTAGTTGTGGTGCATGGGATCAGTAGTTGCGGCGCATGGGCTCGGTAGTTGTGGTGCACGGGATCAGTTGCTCCTCGGCATGTGGGGCCTTCCTAGGCCAGGGATCGTGTCTCCTGCACTGGCAGGCAGACTCTTTACCATTGAACCACCAGGGAAGCCCCTTTATGATATTTTAAAATGGATTAAATAGCAATTCTTTAAAAGAATAGTCTGAAATGCATTTCCAACGCATATCGTAACTATGAACTGTGAAGAAGCAAATAAGAGAGTCCCTTGGACTGCAAGGAGATCCAACCAGTCCATCCTAAAGGAAATCAGTCCTGAATATTCATTGGAAGGACTGATGCTGAAGCTGAAACTCCAATACTTTGGCCACCTGATGCAAAGAACTGACTCACTGGAAAAGACCCTGATGCTGGGAAAGATTGAAGGCGGGAGGAGAAGGGGATGACAGAGGATGAGATGGTTGGATGGCATCACTGACGCGATGGACATGAGTTTGAGTAGGCTCCGGGGGTTGGTGATGGACAGGGAGGCCTGGTGTGCTGCGGTCCATGGGGTTGCCAAGAGTCGGACACAACTGAGTGACTCAACTGAACTAAGAAACGGACCTTATTTAAATTGTTCAGCTTGTCCTGCTAATGTGACTGATCTGGTGCAGGACAGTTTCTGTTTTTCTTTGTCTTTCATGACCTCTGGGTTATCTGTCCAGTTGCACAGGGTCCTGCCCTGCACATCTGATTTAATGCTCTGTCATCGTTGTCTTGAAATTCTTCATCATTTTTAAGGAAATTTTGAAATTTTCACATTTTAATTTGATCAGGGCTCTGTAAATTAAGTAGTTGATTCTGAATGACCTTGATAGTTTTGAAAAAGATTGGCTGGCTGTTTTATAAGATCCCCCAGTTTAGGCTTGGCTTAATTGTTTCTTCATAATTCAATCCAGGTTATGAATGTTTGGTAAGAATACCACTGAAGTGATGTTATGTCCTCATGCCTAGTAGCAGGAGGTGCAGAATGCTAGTTTATTCCCAAAGTTTTCTGCACTGTCAACCCACTGTTTTGTCCTTTGATACACATTTTCAAATTGCTTTGTGAAAAGGTTGTACAATTTTACATTTCCTACCAGCAGTGTGTGAAAGTGCCCATCATCCTAAACCCTCACCAAGCTAGATCCTATCTCTTAAAAAAAAAACTTTCCAACTTTACAAGAGGACTTCCTTTAATTATTTCAAACTATTATACTTTTCTTTGAAAAGTACTGCTAATGAAAGTGGACCTACCTCCTTCTCCATCCCAGCCCACCCCACAACCATATTACTTAAGTCATTTACATTTCTTCTTTTGAGATTAAGTAAAAAATTTATTTGGTCCAACCTGCTTCTAGTCCACCTCAGTGATGAGATAATCCTAAGAATATTTGTGAGTTGAAAGGGCACCATAAAAAGTATACAAATTATAGGCCATCTCATGTGGTTTTAAATGTTTAACAAAATGGACAACAGAAACCTCCTTTAAGAGATGGCAATTATCTTTAGTATACAACTGTGCATTGTAAATTCCTGCAGGGGCTGTGATAAACTGGCTCTGGATTTAGGCCACTGGAGAGACAAGAGAACCCCTGTGGCTTGCTCACAATGAATGCATGAAGGATAAGCAGAATACAGGAGGAAAAAAAATTGAATAGAAGATTCTAGGGTGCTCTGTTGGAGGGCAGTGGGGATGAGGTAACCACATAACAGAAAAACTGTGATAGATGAGTTATTCTGGTGATCCAGCTGGCATGACTTAGTCAAATCAAGTACATGCATAACCTGTGACCCAGCAATTCCTCTCCTGATTATATCCTTCAAAGGAAATTTCTCACAGGTCCTTAAGAGGAATACTAGAGGATGCTCATTAAAGTGTACATTAAGGCGTGTTGTTGTTCTTGTGCGAGGTGGAAAAGAATTTGAGATAATCCTAAATTGACATAAATATGTAATAAACAAGATGAAGAACTATGGAACAATTAGCAGCAACAGATCAGATATACACAGTGAGGTTAGGATACACAGATATATACAGAATAACCATATTAAAACCACTGCCAAGCGAAAAAAAGAAATGAGAATAATAAAATAAAATCATTTACATAGATGAATAATACATACATACAAAACAAATATGCCTTTTCTCAAGAACATCAATAAATTTTAAAAATCTATATAAACAACAGCTGAATATGGAAGAGAGAGAAAGGAATTGCTAAAAAGGGATAAAACTGAGTATACTGATAAATAAGAATGTAACAGAGTCTCTGCATGGATGAATAACGCTAATGTGTCAAGAACTGAGGAAGCTGTTAACTCTGCATTCAAGGAAGAAGAAAGAAACAAGGGGAGGAAGTAAGGAAAGGATGGAAGTTAACAAATAAAAAGCAAGAGAGCAGCAAAGTGATGGGCAATCAGCCTCTGTTACCTTTGATCACAGGGCTTTGCACGTTGTTCCACTTGCTAAAAATTCTGAGACAATGATGACCATCACCACCACCCCCGCCACCACACACACATACACAGTTAACTCCTCAGTCATCAGTTCTTTAAAGCCTCGTACAACCTCTCTGATGAGGCCACTGTCCCTTATCATAATAGGTCTTAACACCATATTCTCTCTTTCTCGCCACTAATTACACCAAACATTTTAGAATTAGAAAACTTTACATCTATCTGGGTGGTGTGTTTGAATAATATCTGCTTCCAATCAGTAGACCAAAGCCCTACAAGCGCAGGGATGGTATCATTCTCGTTCTCATGCCTGGACACTGGCTGATAGTTAAGTGGCTAGTTAATATTTGTTACATGGGTGAATTAATAAAAGGATAAATTAATGAACTGACAATAAAGATTGGAAAAGAGAACCAAAGTGGAAGAGCTATGAAAAGAGCCTCATAGAAGGTCTTGAAATTATTTGCCAGAAAGGAGGAGGGACTCTTTCTTAAGTTTACCACACCTCTTGCAGCCAGGTGCTGTATACCATCTCACTCACTAGTAGGCACTGTCATCCTCAAGCTTTTTTCCATATACCGTTCGGGATGTGACAATTGAGAGAAACTGGAAGAGGGGAATATTCACCAAGAATGCTGAATAGAAGGGAAAGGAAAAAAGAACTGGAGAGAAAACAAGGGTTTAGCAGAATGCAAGTGGATACTGACTAAGCTAAAAAGGAGATAGCTACCAACCCACTCCAGTATTCTTGTCTGGGAAATCCCATGGATAGGGGAGTCTGGTGGGCTACAGTTCAGGGGGTCACAAAGAGTTGGACACAACTTAGCAACTAAACAACCACCACCAAAACAGTACTTTTTTTTTTTTTAAACAGTACTTTTGACCTAAAGTGATTGATCTATTGAAAACAGTTCACCTTTGGGATGGTAAGAATAGGCTAAACTAATATTATGCCATGCAATCCTGAGATTTAAAAACAAGAGGCATGTCTCATACTCAAGCGTCTTTAGGGACCAATAAGGCTGATGGATAACAGACAACAGGAAGTACTGGGGCTGGTGGGGGAACTAGAGACTAAATATTGAGTGAGTGTATGGTCCACTCAGAGGTATTGAAAAAATCAATGACAAGTATTACACACACACAATTTTCACCAAACAAAACTATTCCTCTGGCAGAATCTGGCCATGAGCCTCAAGTCTGTGCCCCTATGACTGTTCTAAATCCCAAAGAGCTGACCATGTCAAATAAATAAGTAACAAAACACCCAGAATAATCAAAGTCTACAATAAGCAAGGGGGGGGGTACATAAACTTATACCTAGGATTCACCTCAATTCATCAGTTAAATATAATCCAAAAAATGGTAAATATTTATTGTTTACAAATACAGAGTAATGACCCAGGTGTCTCAGGTTAAAAGATGGAATTAGTTGAGACTCCTGTACTTGGGTATTAGTTCTCAGTTCAGGACCTACCAAGTTTAATGAATGGGCAGTCGCACAGGTTACAAAATAATCTTTCTTATCCTCTCAGTAGAAAATCAGTCTCTCATGCTGTCCATGATTTAAATCTCACCTACACATCCATTCAACTTTAAACCTATCATAGTCATGTAACGTCCCATATTCTAAAATCGTCTCGTCCATCTATATAAAATTCTGACTTCTTTAGCCTTGGGTAATAGGAAAATAATCTGTGTTTGAAATCCAGTGCCTACTCACGTCCCAGTAAAGATGCTCAATAAATGTTCACTGAATCCAAAATTGATGTTTTTAAAATATGTCCACAGATTTTCTGATATTTTCTCTTCAAAAAAGTATACTCTAATTCCCCTATCATTGGGAGTGGTCTGAAATAAAGTGACTCATTTTTAACAAACTGAATAGTGGGAGGGATGACTTCCATGACTAAGATCTTTAAGAGGCATTAGAGTTTTCCCCTTGCTCTCTCTTGGATAACTTCCTCTGGGGAAAGCCAGCTGCTGTATCATGAAGACACTCAAGCAGCCCTATGGAGAAGTTCATGTAGTGAGAAACTGAAGCTTCCTGCCAAAAGCCAGTAAGTAAGGAATGATACATCCTGCCAAGAGCCATATGAGTGAGCCATCTTAAAAGTTAATCCTTCCGGGGGAGATTTAAGAGGGAGAGGGCACATGGAAACTTATGGCTGATTCGCATTGTTGTATGGCAGAAGCCAGCATAATATTGTAAAGCCATTATCCTCTGATTAAAAAGAAATTTTAAAAAAGAAAAAAAAAAGTTAATCCTTGAGCCTCAGTAAAGTCTTCGGATGACTGTAGCCTTGACCAACAGTTAAGACTGCAACTTTTAGAAGCAGAACCATCCTGCTAAACCACTCCTAATCTCCAGATGCACAGAGACTATGTGAAATAATAAATGTTTATTATTGCTTTAAGTTGACAGCTTTTAAGAGTAATTTGTTAAGCAGAAATGGGTAACTCATATGCTTACTGAAATTATCATGATGTTATGGTATATGTGCATCTGATGTTTAAAACCTAGCTGTTCTGGCGTCTCTTTGACTTACCTTCTACTCTTCCTCCACTTCCCATCTTTGCCACCTCCAGAAGCCACTCATTCCCATAATTTCTGGATATTAAAAAGTCCTTTTGCTCCTAATGAGCCCAAGAGAGGGATTCCTTAGGGACAGACTTTATCTTCTTTCAGGTGTGACAGATGTTGGAGGAGACATTTTGGATCATCAAGATCTCTCATCAATTTATTCACAAATATCTTATTTCACTTATGCATCCATTTATTCACCTGAGAGGATTTTAATTATTAGCAACACAGACTTCCCTGGTGGTTCAGCGGCCAAGACTCCATGCTTTCAATGTAGGGGGCCTGAGTTTGATCCCTGGTCAGGGAACTAGATCCCAATATGTCACAACTAAGAGTTTGATTGTCACAACCAATCAACCAAAGATCCCACCTGCTGCAAGGAAGATAGAAGCTGCCACCTGCTGCAACTAAGACTGGGTATGTAGAATGTGCGTGTGCGCTCAGCCGTGTCAGACTCTTCACAACACCATGGACTGTAGCCCACCAGGATCTTCTGTCCACGGAATTTTCTAGGCAAGAATACTAGAGTGGGTTGCCATTTCCTTCTCGAGGGGATCTTCCTGACCCAGGAATAGAATGCAGGTCTCTTGAGTCTCAGGCACTGGCGGGCAATTCTTTACCAGTAGTACCACCTGGGAAGCCCACAAGACTGGGTACAGCCAAATAAATAAATAAACAAGTAAAAAAATAATAATCAGCAGTATCAGCTTATAAAATGAAGGGAAGCAATCAGAAGCATAAATGCCACCTAAGCAGCTTTTAGGACTAGATGAGGATAAGCTCATAAATGGAAGTATTTCCAAACTTGTAACCAGAGGAAGGACTTGGCCTTTGGTGAAAGATGAAGTAGAGAATATTAGAATAAGCCGGAGCACATTGTGATACACAAGGTACCTAAGATGTTTCATTTTATGGTCTCTTCCCTGTGCAGGGTACTTACCAACAGCTTTAGAATAGAGGCAGAGACAATGTGTCCTTGTTTTATAGAACACTCTTTCACAGACAGCTCCTAGCAGAGTCTGGTACAGAGAGTGAGCAACTATCGCTGCCAAAGGGATTATCAGAAACTGGACTTGACTTTGTGTGTGGAATCTACTCCCCCTTCCCCAAAGATTCTGGAAAGCAATGAATAAACAAGAGTGGCTCTGAACAGACAACGCAAGTAAAGAAAGGGGAAATGTCAGGTCTTAGAAATTAAATTTATCAACAAAACCTCAAATAGAAAAGATTATCACAACCCTAGGAAAATCCCTCTTTGTTTCCTGATCTGTAATACTGCAGATGAGGGGGAAAAAAAAAGAAAAAGCTTAAGGTATTTGATCTCTTTTGCTGAAAACCATTCCCACTGGTAGAACTGGCATCTTATTACATTTCCTGTGTGGTAAAACAAAGACCTGACTACACTATAATATCTAATCCTCAGATTTATTAACTTTGAAATGGACACAATATCATAAGATTACTGAGGAAAAATAATTATATTTAGGGAAATAAAAATGCTTATGCTTAGGAAATAAAAATGCTTATTAAGTGATAATTGTCTTAGGTTAGGGGTCCCCAGATTTGACACTGAGTCAAGGTGTTATGAGTTGAAGTATGCGCCGTACAAAAGATGTTATAATTCTTATCCCCAGTATGTAGAAATGTCTTTATTTGGGCATAGGGTCTTTACAGATGTTACCAAGTTGTGATAATGTCATGAAACTGGGTCCTTGATCCAATACAACTAGTGTTCTTATATGAGGGGAAGATGGCCACGTGAAGACACAGGGACGGGGGAGAAGGCTATGTAAAGATGGAGGCAGAGAAAGGAGAGACGCATTTACAATCCAGAGAATGCCATGAGTTGCCAGCCACCACCAGAAGCTAGGAGAGAAGCATGAAACAGACTTCTCCTAAGAGCCCTGAAGAGGAACCAACTGAACCAACACCTTTATTTTATTACCAACTTATGGACTCCAGAATTGTGACAGAATAAATTTTTTTGTTTTAAGCCACACAGTTTATGGTGCTTTGTTATAGCAACTCCAGGAAACTAATATAGGATTTGAGAGTATGTGATTTATATTGAAGGAGAGACCTGGAACCTCTGATGGAAGAATAAGCAAGCAAGACTGAGAAGAGAAAGTCAGTAACAGAACAGGCTGATGGGTGGGTAACCCTGCAGGTAGGGCTCAATGCTTCTGCAAACTCCTGGAGACAACAGAAGATGCCTCAGAGTTGTTCTGCTTCTGAGAAGTGGGGACCTCGGTGTACGTATGGGTATAAATATTGGTCTATTAATCTTCTGTGGTCACTGTGACAATCACCACACATTTGGGAGCTGAAAACAATGAAAACCTATTCTCTCACAGGTCTAGAGGCCAGAAGTCCGAAATCAGTATCCTTGGAATCATGCAGTCAGCAGGGCCATCCAGCCTCCGGAAGCTCCATGGGAGTGTCTGCTCCTTGCCTCTTCCCGCTTCTGGTGGCTGCTGGCCCTCCTTGACTTGTGGTTACATCGCTGCACTCTCCACTTCTGTGGCCACAAAGTGTCCTCCTCTTCCATCTGCGTGAAACCTCCCTCTGCCTAGCTCCCCTAAGAACACATGTGATTGCATTTAGGGCCTAGCTGGACAGTCCAGAATCATCTCCCTATCTCAAGATCCTTAATCATACCTTTGGCTCAAAAACATAAAATTCACCAGTGTCAGAACCTGATATCTTCAGAGGATATTCTTCAGCCTACCACACGTGGCATATGTATTTATCCTTCAGCTTTCAACTGTCATTGAAGACTGCTCTCAGAGTCCTTGGTACTTCTTGACTGCCCTGTAGGGGTTGAGAAAAACTCCTCAGCTTAAAAGTTGCATGTACTGAATGGAAAGTGCTGAGAGCGTGTCAATGGGATGACAGTATCTGCTACACTATTATTTTTTGTTATTTAGATTTTTGGGTTAACAATTTTAAATTGAATAATTAATCATTAGTTATAATTATTATTATTAGCTATTTTAGCCTAATTTCCTGATGACCCACAATATAAATTATTTGCTCTGTGTGACCTTGCTTAGGAAAAAAAATTTTTAAGAAGAGTAACCAATGTTTTTAATGATAAAAATAATCTTCAGTACAGTTAAGTTTTATATACCACATATGTACACAGGCACATTCAGCCCATATAGAATCTATTAAGTGGAGTCATAAAGAAACATCTCTCGAGAGGCAGACATTTTACTTCACCTGCTGTACACAGGGAGTCCAATCATTATCTTTTCATATAGGTGTCACCGACATAAGGTTTAGGAATCTCTTTGCATTAGGTAGATGGATGAGATCACACCAGAAGAGCAAGCAGAACAAAAAGAGAAGTAGAAAGGTGGGTCAGGAGTGGGACCCTGAGAGTAACCTACATTGAAGAGGCAGGAGGACGAAGGAATGAAGGCAGGAGGAGAAGCTGGTAAAGAGGCTGTTAACGGAGCCAAGAGAGTCAAAATTCTAATGTGAGAAAGGAAAATTGCAGCAGAGAGATCTAGTGAGGTTAAAAAAAAAAAGAAATACTGTAATTCAGTGCACACTTTAAAAAATTCACATTACTTGAAGGTTCTTGGTGATCTTATTGAGAGCAGTTACAGTGGAATATTATAGGCAGGATCTCAAAAGGGTTCACAGGAACCTCTGGATACCATCCCTGTGAAGTTAGTATGGGGTAGCCCAGTGACCCCTCTTAGTCCAGGTATTCAGGAAAGCTATGGAAAATCCAAGAAGATCTAGCCCAAACTGATCCCAATCTTAGTGTGGATTGAGTGAATGGGAAATGACACGAAGCTGGCGACGACGTAACTGAGAAACCAGATTACATTAGTAGGAATCACGTAAACTTCCATTTGTTAAGTTTGTGTTTAAATGAAAGATTGCTCAAAATCAAGATGGGAAAGATTAGCTTGGCAACAAGTGCTTAAACATGATCCAAAGAGTTTTAGTTGATTATAAACTTAAAATGGGCCAAGAGTATGACCTAATTCTTAAAAAAGCTAGCACAGGCTTGGGCTGTGATAATAGAGAAAATGAAGTGGAGATACCAAGAGAAATATAGTTTTTTTTCTTTTTCTTTCGAAGTAAAGACAACCAGAGAATGAGGAAAATAAAACCGCAATTAAAAGGAGAAGTCATTAGGGAAAAAAATGAAGGATGGATGATATTTGCATATATTAATCAGCCAAGGGGAAAAATGTGCTAGGGAGGGAAATAGAGAGCAGGGATAGTTAGTGATACATGGAATGTGATGAAGCTGGGAGAAGTTCGTTTCAAACGGCAATGGAGATGCCTCATCCTTGGAGAGACTGGACAAGAAAGAGGCTGAAAGGATGGGAGTGACCACAGATAAATTATTATGTTTGAGGAATTCAGACTCTTGGGAAGAGGACAGGCTAATGTTTTCAATTTGTTTGATGAAGTAATACTCCAGTGGGACAGGTTCTGCCGTCTCTGAGAATGTGTGTAAAGGAGAGCAGTGGGAAAATTGAGGAAGTTGGAAGAGAGGGAAAGAAGAGTTCTGGATAGAATGGGATTCTTGGTCTCTAAAGTGAGATCCAGAAACTGAAAGGTTTCTTCTCAGTCTCTATAAGACCAGCACCTACAAGGGAGCTCAGATTCTTTGGAGGTTCTATTGGCCTTTCCTCTCTAGCTCAGGACTGCTAGGCCAGACTGTCAGGATGTTCTCAGAATCGAAGACTTTAAAAACAAAAACAAGGAAAAAAACTAAAGCAGAATTCTTAAATTTATTCATGAAAAAAAAAATCTTTAAAGACAATCATTTTGAAAAACGTAGTTATTCTTGCAATGCATAAATCTTCCTGTTAAAACTAATGACTTTGGAGGAATTACTAAGGAGACAGTATAATTTACAGAAAAGCTATAGTTATAAAAAACTGAAATGCAGATGAATCTCACTGATATAACTGTTTATCAAGCAGTGGTTAAATTAAGGCAAAAAGGGTTTCAAAATAAAACATTAAGAATCATAGACTTTTGAGTGTTGGAACTCGTGAGAAATCTTCAGCCATACCACAAACTCGCCCAGAGAAGCTGTCAAGGGGCAGGTATTTCACAAATGAAATAAGCTCTTCTCTGTCCCACAAAAATCAGTATTTATAAAAAAAAAAAAGTACACGAGCTATATCTTATAACAAGCTAAACATGAGGAGGGGTACAAAATACAGGATGATTGAAAAATACAGGATGATTGAAAAACTCAGATCCTCTCGTTCTGAGAAGAAAAGCCCGATTTCCTGATGAACTGCAAGGAAATTGGGCAGGAGTCAAAGATTCAGGGACCCTGGAGAGAGACCGCTGATTACCCACCTTTGATGATTCACAGTGCCGTGCGCTGCCATGCGCATACAAGCCGGGGCGCCGTCGGCCTAGGGCCGCGAGAGGGCGCGCGACAGCCCCTGTCTACGGAAATCCCGCCCCTATTTCCGGCGGCGGAGGATGGGGAGGGACTAGTGGCAGTTTCCGGCTGGTTCAGTGTTGCTGATTTCGCACGTGTGTTTGCGGGTTCGGGATTCCTGGATTACTGCTGTCACTGGTGAATTTGTCCAGCCGGGGTACCCTGCACACTTAAGGATGAAGGCCGTGAGTGTCCTCAGAAGCCTGGTCCCCGCGGCTTAGGACCCTGTTGGGTCACAGAGTCGCTGCCGTTGTATGGGGTGCGGCGACAGTGGCCTAGATCAGGGGCACCCTGGGCTCTCTCCTTGGAGAAGGCGATGGCGCCCCACTCCAGTCCTCGTGCCTGGAGAATCCCAAGGACGGGGGAGCCTGGTGGGCTGCAGTCCATGGGGTCGCTGAGAGTCGGGCACGACTGAGCGACCTCACTTTCCCTTTTCACTTTCATGCATTGGAGAAGGAAATGGCAACCCACTCCAGTGTTCTTGCCTGGAGAATCCCAGGGACGGGGGAGCCTGGTGGGCTGCTGTCTGTGGGGTCGCACAGAGTCGGACACGACTGAAGTGACTTAGCAGCAGCAGCAGCAGCAGGGCTCCCTCCTGGCTCTCCGCGCTGTCAGCTTCCTCTCCCTTAGACCTGGCTCCTTCTTTTTCACCCACTGTGCACGCTTGGCTTCAGCGGGCCGCAATGGCACTAGCACGAAGTCTTGAGTTCATAAGGTGTCAGACTTGAAGAGTTCTTCAAGACCATCTTTTGAACCCGTTATTTTACAGACGAGAAACGGTCCTGCTTTCAATAAGTTTATGAGTCTTGGGACCTAAGTCTTTTTGTTTGTTTGTTTTTTTCTTCCTAAAGGTAAGGATATAGAAAAGCAAATTGTAATCCACATGCGAGTTCAGTTTTGTTTTCCTTACTTTTAAGGGTCTTTGTCTTGATCTCTTTAAGCTGTAGCTTCATCAGTAATATAACAGCAGTCACTACATCTAGGCTGTTGGCGGTAATATGTTAGAGCACTTTGTAAACAGTTAAGCGATATGTAAATGTCACTTGTTATTGCCTAAGACAGCCAACATTTTAATCTTAGTATGCCAAACTGCAAGTGTTAAGCTAGCCTTGAATAACCATTTACCAGTAACTCAGTGGTTTTTCACATGTTTTTGAGTCTTAGACCCTTTTGAACCGCTGTGATTTCTGCTCACTGTAAGAACCTCCCGTTGAACAACTGATCTGGCGCTGTTCTGTAGGATTAATGCCATAGTATGGTTTTAGCTCTTATCCGCAAGACCCGTGACTGTGAGACATTAAAATTGTGGAATTAGCCTAATGAAATAATCAACTCTTTTTAACCTGATTTTAAAAATAAAGTCATTTATTTTTCTGGGTATTCAGTGCCCCTTCTGTTGTTGTTTTCTAGAGAAGAAATAAAAAACAGGTTCCAAGCTTTCGGAAGTTGTTAAAAACTAGTAAAGTCAAACTTGAAAACAAGCTAAAAAACAAACAGTTTAAACAACAAAGCACTCTCAAGAAGTACCGTAAAGAGCAGAGGAAACTAAGGCAAGCTGTAAAAGATGCTGTGTCTAAGAAACCCGTTCCGTTGGAGGACCCAAAGGAAAAACGACCAGGTAACTGAAAACATTCCTGTGTTCCAGTTTCTATTGATTTGTTCTAAAATATTCTTCATGCAATAACTTTGCCTTTTAGTCATCACTCCTAGGGAAGGATCGTAGTCCTGTATGTTTCAGTCACTATGAGAAAACATTTTAATGCAGTATTCATGGTGAAAGAGACCCAGCTTCTGCTTTTAGTTTGTTTAGAAAGCAGATCTGAAGATTTTCAGTGCATATTTGGGAAACAAACTAAGAAAAACCATAAATAACTTTTGGGCATTCCAATGCTACCACTTTCCCATTTCACTGGCAGTTAGCTAAGGAAAAAGTATTGCTTTTCTCTAATGCATTCTTCACAGTGTTGCCAAGTATCACTTAGTTTTCTAAACTTCTGGCTTTCTTTTCACTTGGAATGAAATTGAGCTGTAACTTGTCAAGGTTATTCTTTTGTCACCCTGTTTAAAAACTCCCAAGTACTCAAAACAGTTAAGGAATATGATCATTCTGAGTCAGACCCATTTGGCTACAGCAGAACTTGTGCTTTCAGGGTATTAATATTTGACTATATCTGACTTTTCTTTCTTCCTGTGCACATCTCATTCTCTTACCCTGACCTGTTTAATTTGATCCATTGGCAGCCATGCTATTGTGATGTATAAAAGGGCATGGGACTGGAAGTCAGGATACCTGAGCTTTTCTCATGATTTTGTTTCTTACTAGTGGTGTGGCCTTCGTCTGTCACTTAATTTCCAGGTACTTCACTTATTTAAAAAAAAAAAAAAAAAAAAAAACAGGCCTTGCTTGAGTTAGATACGTTTAAAGATCTATCTAAATTTCAGAAGAATTTAAAAAGCATGATATGTTAGGTATTATATTTTAAAAATAAAAGCAAAAAATGTCTTTCTTCTTACATGTTGAACGTCTAAATTAAGTCTCTTAGGGAGTTGGGTATAGGTATAATGTTCAAGTGAAAGACCTGGGTTAGAGAGAACAGTTTTGCAAATTATTACTATATAGATGCTAATCAAAGCCTTTGACATGAGTAAAATCACCATGGAGACTGTGTAACATGAAAATAAGAGAACCCAGAAAATAATTTTAAGGAACGCCAGCATTTAAGATGTCAGTAGAAAAACCTGTAATGTGGTTTGAGGTGGAGCCAGAGAATTAGGAAGAAGACTTAAATTGTATATATCTTAGAAACTGAAAGAAACATGTTTCAAGAAAGAAGGAAACTTTTTATGTTCTAACATGAAATAGTCTATAAAATGAATTTTAATTTGAAACAGCAAGATGAAAAGTCATGTATATTGGAGCTTCCACCCTCTTGAAATGATAGGTTATCACCACTTGTAAGATGGGCTTACGCCAGCTGAGTAAAAAGGAGAAAAATATGTATGTACACATAAACTCATATGTGAACTATCACAGTAAGAATTAAAAGAAAAAAGAAATAGACTTTCCTTTGACCCAGAGATCTCACTGCTAGGAATGTATCCTATGATTATTTGAAAATATTTTCTAAGAGTATATATGCCCAAGCATGTTCATTGCAACACTGTTAATTTATGGCAATTATTATGGCATATACGGCATATTTGGCAGTATGGCAATTATGGTTAATTATGGCAAAAATATGGAAACTATAAGGGGCTTCCTTTATAGCTCAGTTGGTAAAGAATCCGCCTGCAATACAGGAGACCCTGGTTCAATTCCTGGGTTGGAAAGATGTGCTGGAGAAGGGATAGGCTACCCACTCCAGTATTCTTGGGCTTCCCTTGTGGCTCAGCTCGTAAAGAATCCACCTGCAGTGTGCGAGACCTGGATTTGATCCCTGGGTTGGCAAGATTCCCTGGAGAAGGGAAAGGCTACCTACTCCAGTGATCTGGCCTAAATAATTCCATGGACTGTAGAGTCCATGGGATCCCAAAGAGTTGGACACGACCGAGCAACTTTCACTAATTATGGCCAAAAAAAAATTATTTTGAAAATAATCAAAATGTTCATCAGCAGGGAATTGTTAAATGGTATAAAGGTATACAATATCATACAGTTGTTGAGACTGAGGTAGAACCATATTCTAGCTATATGATCTACAAGAACTATGCAGCAGGTGACACAATTATCATTGCTTCCTCCTTCAAAACTTTTTTAAGCTGCTGCATATTTTTCACTTACATGTAAATTTAACCAATTTAGGATGTATTTTAAATTCTTAGGCTTGGCGTAAGTGACCTGGTGTTTAGAATGCTCTTGGCATTTAGATGTAAGGGGTCAGAGATGCTAGCATTTTGTCTCATCCATAACAACCAAGTACAGCAAAGAATTGTCCTGCCCAACATGTCAGTAGTGCTCACTGGGCTAAGGTGGTTGAAAAACATAAGCTTTTCCTATTGTAGACACAAAAACACAGGATTCTATGTCTCTAATACTAATTCCTGATTTTTTGTTGTTGTTGTTGTTTGGAATAGGTAAAAGGGTTGAGAGGGAAGAAGAAGAAGAGGAGGAAGCCCTTCCTTTAGATATGATGGATGAAGATGACTTACAGTTAATGAAAGATTTAGGACAAAGAGCATCTTTTCTAACGAGAGACATTTCTTCCAGGTAATACTTCATTTAGATTACAGTCATTCACATCCTTTCCACTTAAAAACTTGGTTCTGAATTTTACTCAGGTGGTTAGTGCAAGATGCTGCTCATCTGTGAACACTGGAGTCTGTAAACTGTAAACCCTATTCTGTAAACCTTACTCTGTTTATTTCGTAAATAAAATTAGCTCATGAAAAAAGCTAATTTTACTTAGTATATATCTTTGTTTCTTTTGAGTCTGAATAGTGAAGTGTGCTAGTCTCTGTTTGAGGCAAAACAGCCCCGAGATCCTCATGGCCATGTTACCCATCTCAGTCACTGTTACCCTGTCATGCTTAGTTGCTCAGTTGTGTCTAACTCTCTGTGACCCTATAGACCACAGCCTGCCAAGATCCTCTGTCCATATAATTTTCCAGGCAACATTACTGGAATAGGTTGCCATTTCCTATTCCATGTTATCATATCAGGTAGGTATTATTCTGTTTCACAGAAAGGAAACTGTTTTCCCATAGTCACAAATAATGGATCTGAAATTTAAACTTAGGTGAAGTCCAAAGTCTATGCTATGTTCTGAAGTTTTTGGGGAAAGTAAAACATTTGTCACGATGTCCACGTTGGCTCTGTGGAATATTCTTCACCAAAAAAAGTCTGTAACTTCACCTTTATTTTGCCGCTAAAAGGAAAACTAAATGTAAGCCATAGTTTTATGGCTTTATATGATTCATTTTATTATACAAATACCTCTTATATTCCTGATCTAATTACTAATATCTTTATGCCTATTAAAGATTTGGTTAGTGATTTATTTTTATGTACTTTTAAAATGATAAGTCTCTTAAGTTCTTTTTTAAAAATATTGAATTTTTTTCCTGCAGTGAGCCTGTTCACGTCAAGAAACGGAAGCATGAAAGTGTTATAGATAAATATGAAAAAATACCAAGAACTCTGCAAACTGTGCCTGAGAAGGAACTGATTCACTTACTTCCTATCAAAGATAAAAGTGGTATAATCCCACAGACCAGAGAGAAACCAGGTGAATCTGATCAGCCTGTGTATTAGGTTAAAATTTTGGTCCCTTACTAATATCACGTTCAAAATTTTCTCATTCAAAATTTATTTTATTTTGACTTTTACTCATATCTACAAAACAGGATAGCTATAGTTAGTCATAGAGCAAAGTTGACAATTCTGGCCGGAAATACAAATGATTATCTCATAGTACAATTATGCCCATTGTACTGGGCATACAAGCTGAAGCTGAAGCTGCAAGGTTAAGATGATTGTTTTTGGAGTATTTCATTTTTTTGTTTCTAAAATTAGAAACATACTAGTCATCCTTTTTTAGCCTTTTTTTTTTTCCCATGTATTTTTGTGAAATAAAACACAGAAGTCGGGGAATCAAAGATGTGAAGTTATGTGGTTTATCAAAAAAATCCACCCATAAAGCTACCATCTGGGCAAGAAATACTGCCAGCACTCAGAAACATCCCTTCTGCTCTCCTTAATCACTAATTGTTCCCTCCTAACAAAAGTAACTATTTTCCTGAGTTTTATGATAATCACTTTCCTGATTTTCCTTGTGGTTTTACAACTTATGTATGTTACCACATTTTTAATATGCATATTTTCCATATAGTTATTGACAGTAACCAAGACGAAGAGGACCAAGAAGAGATGGAACCTGAGGAAGGTAATGATATGCATCTTTCTAGTTACTAAATTGTTAATCGAGAATTACATTTTTTTTTTTTTACTTAATAGTGAATTAGTTTTAGATACAAGCTGGAATGTGCATTTTGGAGTACTGGTCATTTCAAGGTCATTTTGAACATTTTCCCACACTTTGAAAATCTCACCTTGTGTAATTTGATTGTTTGTTGCCCTTCCTATGGAAAATTTTATGCAGTTATGTTTGGTGATATCTAGGCATGCATGGAGAGTCTGATAAATTATTACTATTTTGAATTCTTTTTAATCGTAATTTAAGGACCTGCCTACAAATAACTATTAACTTTTTAGCCTAAAGGATAAAAATGACTCTGGTACAAAGTTATTTTGGCTCTTTCTTAGAGCAGTTATACTTTATGTATGTCTGTTTTACATAACTAAATGTGGGTTCTAATAGTTGGACCAGTTCCAATCACAGTTAAACTGAAAGAACATATTTTATTGTTTGAAACTATATTGGTTTGGAATTTGTGATAAAACAAGCTTCTTAAATTTTACTTTGTCTTAGCAAACCTTATTAGTGTAAATGAGATTACGGGGCAACTCTTTTAATTGTTTTGGGTCATCCTTCATAGGCTTATAACAGATTATGCTTATGTGTTTGTTAAATCTAGTTCCATGTAAATTTCTTAAGGAAGATGTATTTTGCATAGAGTTGAAAACAGAGGAGCATGTTTTGTACTTTTTAAAAACTAAATCAGATTGTTCTTTCTCTTAATTTGTATGAATTATTGTGGGATTATTAGCACAGTGGGCTTCCCTTATAGCTCAGTGGCAAGGAATCCCTACCAATGCAGGAAACGTAAGTTTGATCCCTGGGTCAGAAAAATCCTCTGGAGAAAGGAATGGCTACCTGTTCCATATTCTTGCCTGAGAAAGCCCACAGACAGAGGAGCCTGGTGGACTACAGGCCATGGGGTCACAAAGAGTTGGATGGACATGACTTAGTGACTAAACAACAGCAACAGTTAGCATAGTACTTAAGAATAAGAACTCTTAATCCGACTACCTGGATTTAAATCCCATTTCTGCCAGATATTTGAAGTTAGGCAAGTTACTTTCTCTTTGCCTCAGTTTATCTACAAAATGAGGCTAATGATAATGTTTGCCTCACGTAATTGATGAGAGATTTATATGTATTAATAGTAATCTTGGCCCATGGCAAGTACTTGGTAAAAGTTAGCTATCATTATGGTTGTTTTTTACTACAAGAAAAGTATTTTAATCATTAAGATTCTTGGATACTTGTAAATAAAGAAATGTTTAAGAGGTGAAACCTAATCTATTTCAGAGACAATTGAGAAGCCCATTAAGGAGCTGACATTAGAAGAACATTTAATTGAGAGGAAGAGGAAGCTACAGGAGAGGAAAATGCATATTGCAGCTTTGGCATCTGCCATATTATCAGACCCAGAAAGTAATGTGAGTATGACTAATTTCCTTAGGCTGTTCATGTTATGTGGTGTAATAGTCTGATCTTTTAAGATTCTCTTCTTAGCTGTAAGCACACACAGAAAGGAAGGACATTAACAAAATGATAGTAACTGAATTAAAATAAGAGAGTACATAGAACCTTAGCCTAATCCAAATCTGAACTTTGTTTCTTCTGTGATCTTAGAAAAGTTGCTTGAACGTTCTGAGTCTTATTTTTTCATCTCTAAATGAAATATTGGACTATACTTGATTGATGTATGTGACAGTATATTTCAGAAAGTATTTTTAGGGAAGTAGGACACACATGTCTTAAGAAAACTCAGTGCCATTTGTGGCAACATGGATGGGTCTAGAGATTAGCAGACTGAGTAAATGAAGTCAGAGAAAGAATATCATACGATACCACTTATGTGTGGAATCTCAATAAATGATACAGTTATAGAAAACAGATTTACAGTTACCAAAGGGGAAAGGGGTAGGGGAGGGATAAATTAGGAATTTGGGATTCAGATATAGATGATTATAATCTCTATATAATATAGATCAGTAACAAAGACCTACTGTACAGCAGAGGGAACTATATTCATTATTTTGTAATAACCTATAATGGTAAAGAATCTGAAAAAGAATACATATATATTTGTATGTGTATAACTGAATCACTTTCTGTACACCTGAAACATTGTAAATCAACTATATTTCAATTTTTAAAAAGGTAGCATCATTAAAAAAAGAAAATAAAAAAAGAATTTCTAAAAATAGATTAATAAATGTAAACTTCTTAAAATCTATTTTTTCTAACTGCTTTTTTAACAAAAATTTGATGAACTTACAACTTTAGTGATTTATGTGTTGTTAATGTGAGCAGTGTCTGGAGTTGTCTGTGGCTGCACTAGACTGTGAGCCATTGTGGAATTCCACTTATTGTGCCAGCTGTGTGGTGGGTTTCTTTCGTTCATAATTATCTTCCATTTCTCTAGCCTTATATGTTGTTTCTTTAACAGATTAAAAAATTGAAAGAATTACGTTCTATGCTGATGGAGCAGGATCCTGATGTGGCTGTTACTGTTCGAAAGCTGGTGATTGTTTCTTTGATGGAGTTATTTAAAGACATTACTCCTTCATATAAAATACGACCCCTAACAGAGGCAGAAAAATCCACCAAGGTAATGCTGGATATAACTACTACACAAGATAAGCTGAAAACTTTGCTTCGCTAGAGACAGGAAAAGGGCTTCCTTGATAGCTCAGTAGTAAAGAATCTGCCCACAATGCGGGAGATGTGGGTTCAATCCCTGGGTCGAGAAGATCCCCTGGAGGAGAAAATGGCAACTCCCTCCAGTATTCTTACTGGAAAACCCCATGGACAGAGAAGCCTGGCAGGCTACAGTCTATAGGATCACAAAGAGTCAGACACGACTTTAACAACTGAGCATGCAGAGGTGGGAGAAATAGTGGGGGGTACTCATATTTTGTGCTAATTTAAAAATGGATTTTAATATTTTGATATAAGAAAATGATCTTTTTGGTCTCTTTAGATCCGCAAAGAAACCCAGAAATTAAGAGAATTTGAAGAAGGCCTGGTTAGCCAATACAAATTTTATTTGGAAAATCTGGAGCAAATGATTAAAGGTATATTAAAAGCCTCCTAAGAGTGTGTAGCACACTGAGCTGTCATCGGGGGGGTGAACTCTGTCTCCTGTCCTGTGTGTTGAGTCAGTGTAGTGTATGATGAGGAACAGAGTCTATAGTCTGACTTCCTGAGTTCAAGTTCTGGTTCACCTCTTAACACCTGGGATAGGCAAAGGACTTAACCTCTCTGTGCTGTAGTTTTTCTGTCTATAAAATGGGAATAGGAATAGTTAAAGTACTATTCTTTAATAGTATTTTGATGCTTTTCTTTAATAGGAACAATCCAATCTCATCGAATTGTTGTGAGAAGTGAATTAATTCATAAATATAAAGTAGGATTCTAGTGCCTGTACTAGACACTGTGCATCATCAGCTATCAGTACTAGTATTGTCATTGCTGCAGTCCTGTACCTAGTAAATAGTTGTATGTTTCCTGAATTTGTGAATGGTTGGAATTTATTCTACTGTTTTTTATTTGGAAGGAATAGTCAGGGGAGAAAGATAATGTGATTGGATGTAATGAGTGCCTTGAAGATGGACTTAATATTTGCTTTCTCTTCGTTCAGAGGAGAAAGGGCATAGGAATCATTCTGACATGAATGGGGAAGAGATTTCTTGCCAAGGCAAGGAGCTTTCATCTGACCCAGTTGGGCTCCTTTACTCAGTGCTGAGTATAAGCATCACCCAGCTGCCCATCTCAGCTGCAACAGAGCTGAATCTGTTGGCCCAGTAAGGACATGGAATGGGGTGGGTGGCGTGGATATTGCTTCTGTGCTCTGTCATCCCAGCTGGAACCTACATACTAGCATTTATTTATCTGTCATAATGTCTTCAAGATTATTCCCTGTTGCAGTGTGTGTCAATATTTTCCTCCCTGTTAAGGCTGAATAATATCCAATTGTGTGTACACACTACATTTTGTTTATCCATTCATCCATCCATTATGAAGTCTTGTCAGTTTTAAGTAAATAGAAAATATTGTTCTTAATTATGGTGAATGCAGTCTGTTTGAGGAAAAATCACATTTATGAGAAGCAAGTTCAAAACAAAGGCACTTGGGGAATTCCCTGGTGATCCAGTGGTTAAGAATCTATGCTTCCTCTGCTGCGGGCACGGGTTCGATTCCTGGTAGGGGGACTAAGTTGCTGTATGCTTTGCGGCACAACCGAAAAACTAATTAATTAAAATTTAAAAGGTCACTGTCAAAAAAAAAAAAGTCACTGTCTTTCTGATCTCTGGCTGTGTATGATGAAGAGGGAGGTGTGGAACCTACTTTAGAAAAAAAAATTGGCATATTTTCGTATATTCAAGTATCTTATATTCAAGATACTCTGTTACAGTACATTACAGAGTATGTTGGAGAAGGCAGTGGCACCCCACTCCAGTACTCTTGCCTGGAAAATCCCATGGATGGAGGAGCCTGGTGGGCTTCAGTCCACGGGGTCGCTAAAGTTGGACTCAACTGAGCGACTTCACTTTCACTTTTCCCTTTCATGCATTGGAGAAGGAAGTGGCAGCCCACTCCAGTGTTCTTGCCTGGAGAATCCCAAGGACGGGGGAGCCTGGTGGGCTGCCATCTTATGGGGTCACACAGAGTCAGACACGACTGAAGCGACTTAGCAGCAGCAGCACAGAGTATGTGTGTAGATATTTCTAGAAAAATGGTGCTGTGAATCATCAGTTATTCTGAAGAAGTTAAACCTCTTCTGGACCTCTTGGGTAAAGTTACCGCAATGAACATTAGCACTAAGCCCAGGGAAATGATGTAAGATCCAAGATTCTTGTAATTGTGGGGAGAGTCAGGAGATGAATGATGGTAGGTAAATATTAGTGATAACATTTGTACTTGTGTCTTAAGTGTAGACAACTCTTATTTAAGAATGCAGATGGTATGTTGATTTTTCATATGATTGCCTGTTAGTGTAAAAGAAACTAATTAATTGAAATTTTAACCAGTGAGTAAAGTAACTCCAGTTATCTTTTGTTAGACTGGAAGCAAAGGAAGCTGAAGAAAAGTAATGTGGTTTCCTTAAAGGCCTACAAAGGACTGGCAGAGGTGGCTGTGAAGAGCCTGTGTGAGCTGTTGGTGGCCCTGCCTCATTTCAACTTTCACAACAACATCATTGTATTGATTGTCCCTCTCATGAATGACGTGTCAAAATTGGTGGGTTGCTTTTGCTTTTCCTTAGCAGAAAATCCAAGACCATGTGATTATTTTTTTCCTCTCTCTCAAAATTCTTTTGGAGCTCTTATTTATTGCTAAAATGGAGTCCACTAAATACTGTCTCTTCAAGAAAATTGTTTGAAAATAAGTTTGTTGCAGCGATTCTGAGTAGTAGCTGGTTTTACACTCCGGGGAACATCAGGCTTGTGTCTGTACACATTTGGTTGTCACAACTGTGGTGGTGGGAGGAGGGCGTTGTTGCCGCTGGATCTGGTGGATGAAGGCCAGAGAGGCTTCTAAACAACATATAGGACGGGCCCCCACAACAAAGAATCACCTGGCCCAAAATGTCAGTACTGCTGCAGTTGAGAAACACTGGTTTAGTGTAACATTTTATTTTTCAGATATCTGAAATGTGTTGTGAAGCAGTGAAGAAACTATTTAAGCAAGATAAATTAGGCCAAGCTTCCCTGGGTGTAATTAAAGTGATATCTGGTTATGTGAAGGGCAGAAATTATGAAGTTAGGCCAGAGGTAAGCCTTTCTTTTCTCACCTCGCATTGTGTTTGTTTTTAAAGTAGAAAGTTAATTTTCAGTTGTTATGAAGCATTTATTTTTTGTAGAAGTGTATGAACTATGAAGTGAAAGTACTCCCCCAAAGTAACCACTCGTAACAATTTGGCATGTATCCTTCTATCATAGACATTTATGTATACAGATAGAGACATGCTGCTTATATTTTAAAATAAGAAATGGGTTTATACAATGGAAACTATTCTGGAGTTTTTATGGATTGTGGATTTATGTAAAGGGCTATCCCATTCTTTTGAACATCTGCCTTAGTATTCCTTTACGTGAATATGTAATTCCCCACTTGAGGGACGGCTGAGTTGTTTCTAGATTTTTGCTATTACAGTCAGCATAGAAAAAAAACATCTTGGCCATGTTATTTTTTCACACTTGTGTGAATATTCTGTGAGTTAAATTTCTTAAGTGTCGATACTGTGTCCAACAGTATATACATTTAAATATTTGAGAGAGAAAATCAAATTGTCCTCCAAAAACATTTGAACACTTGTGTTCCCACCAGTAATGAGTGTCATTTCCCTATAACCTACCCAATGTTGAGTATTTTCACTCTTTAATCTTTGTTAGTCTGGTGGGTAAAAAATTGTATATTAATAGCTTGTTTATTTTGTTCACACATTTTTCTTAGTAAGGTTTTGCTTCCTTTCATACATTTATTAGTCATGTGAATGTTTTACCTGTTGTATTGTTTGCCAGATTTTTTCCTCAGGTATTTTTCTTAATGATATGTTAGTAATTTTTAAAATACTCGTTTATTTCAATAAAAGCTATGCGCTAGGCACTATTCTAGGTCCTAGGGATAACGTAGTGAACAAAAGAAATGAAAGGTCTGTGTTTGTTGAGCTTACATTACATAGTAAGCATATTAAATCTTTGCTATATAAATTGCAAATATTTGTTGCTGTCTTTTAATCTTGTATTGTGGTCTTTTTGCCTCATGGAAGTTTTGCATTTGAATTATTTTATGGAATTGATTTTTTTTTGTATTCAAGAATATGAGGTATCTTCCTTTATGTTCTTAAGTGAAGTTTTATGGTTTTCTTCCTATGGGCCTTAGATATCTTTGTTAATTTAATTTTTTACTGTTTTTTAACTTTGAAGTCTTCCTTTGTCATCAAACCCTTTTCATCCCCCAAAGCTGATACTTTTTGCTGAACTGCTAAAATTACAAATATTGGGCTTAAATATTACTCAGAATATTAGAGTAAGTAGATAATAGGGCTTGAACATAAAACTGGATGTGAGGAAACACTTTTATTTTATCGATGCTAGAATCTAAACTGCTTTCTTTACTTTCTTGGTATTTGTTTGTTTTGTATATTTATAGTTTTTACAGCGATTTTTTTTTTAAGGTGTATGACATGATGATTTAATATCTGTATACATTGTGAAATGATTACCACAGTCAGGTTAACACATCCATTACCTCTCATAATTACCTGTTTTTCTGTGGTGAGACTATTTAAGGTCTATCCTCTTAGCAAATTTCAAGTGTATGATGGAATATTATTAACGGTAGTCACCATGCTGTACATTTGATACCCAGAACTTATACACCTCATAACTGACCAGTTTCCTTATTTCCTCCACCCCCTGGCAACCACCATTCTATTCTCTGGTTCTGTGTGTACCACTTCTTGAGATCATACAGTATTGGTCTTTCTGTGTCTGGCTGATTTCTCTTGACATAATGTCTGCCAGGCTCATCCACGTTATCACAGTTTGCTTTATTCATTCATCTGTCCAGCAGACATGCAGATTGTCTCCATATCTTGCCTTTTGTGAACAGTGCTGCAGTGAACATGGGTGTGCAGGTATCTCTTTGAGATACTGATTTCATTTCTTTTGGATATATACCTGGAAGAGGGATTGCTGGATCATGTGATAACGGTAGTTTTCAGTCTCTTGAGGAGACTCCATACTGTCCCATCATGGCTGTATCGGTTTACGTTCCCACCGACAGCGCACAAGGGTTTCCTTTTCTTCCTAACTGCGCTGAGTGCATGCTTGAGTGCTTAGCTGCGCAGTCGTGTCTGACTTCTTTGCAACCCCATGGACTGTATCTTACCAGGGTCCCCTGTCCATGGGATTCTCCAGGCAAGAATACTGGAGTGGGTTGCCACTCCTTTCTCCAGGGGAATCTTCCCGACCCAGGAATCAAACCCGGATCTCCTGCATTGCAGGGGGACTCTTTACCGGCTGAGCCACCATAGCCTTTCTGACAGATGTGAGGTGGCATCTCACTGCCGTGTTTATTTTCATTTCTATGATGATTATGCTGTTGAGCATCTTTTCGTTTGTCTGTTGGTCATTTGACATTCACCTTCTTTGTATGAAGACATACATAAATCATATGTGTTTAGGTTCTTTGTTCTTTTTTAAGTCAGGTTATTTTTTTTTTCCTATGAGTTGTTTGAGTTCCTTGGTATTTTGAATACTTACCGTATACATGGTTTGCAAATATTTTCCCCCATTCTGCAGGTTGCCATTGCATCTTGTCAGTGGTCTCCTTTGCATGTGAAAGGTTTTCAGTTTCATATAGTCTCAGTTGTTTGCTTTGCTTTGTTGCCTATGCGTTTGGTGTTATATCTAAAAAATTAATGCTCAGACCAGTGTCAAGGAGCCTTGCCCTTGCGTTTTCTTTTATAGGGGTTTTATGGTCTGGGGTCTTACATTTCAGTCTTTAATCCATTTTGAATTAATGTTTATAACTGGTAGGATAAGGGACCAGTCTCAGTTCTGTGTATGGATATCCAGTTTTATCCAGTTTTCCCAACACCAATTTTTGTAGACTGTCCTTTTCCTGTTGTGCATTCTTGGTTCCTTTACCAAAGATTAGTAAGGGACCATGTGCTGCTTTCTTTGATTTGGAGTTATTTATTTGGGGAGGGGGCTTCCCTGGTGGCTCAGCAGGTAAAGAATCCACTTGCAGTGCAGGAGACACTGGTTCGATCCCTGGGTTGGGAAGATACCCTGGAGATATTTTATGAGCACACAGAATATCTACAAAATACTAAAATCTTCTGATACCTAGAATGACTTCAGGTGCAGTATTTATGCTTTTCATTCTTCCTGGCTTCCATTCCACACTTTAAATGAAATTCTCAGCTTTCTTCAAAACGTACGTATAAGAACTTCAAAATAATACAGACCTGTAGTTCTCCAACCACCACCCCCCGCCCCCGCCCCGCCCCCAGCACACACACACAGACTGCTGCTGTAACTGCAGGTCAGTAGAGTGGTTTCTTCCCCAGAAAGTGTAGGATTTTAAGCCCCTTTGTCTTTGTATTTGGATGGCCGCTGTAGCACACAATACATCAATTTCTGGATTAGTTTCTGATTTATTTTTTTTAATGGCTTAAGGCAGTAGTACTCATGGTCCCTGGACCAGCATCAGCTGGGCCCCTATGACAGACCTGCTGAATCAGAGACTTCGGAGATGGGGTCTAGCTGTTTGTGTTTTAACAAGCCCTTTGCGTGAGTGTGATATTTGGAAAACCACTGGCTTAAAAAAATTGTTTTGAAATGAATAACATTAGTCTTCATATTATTTTTTTATTGGGGGAAAAAGATTAGAACTGTTAACTGCAGAATTGAATCTGATTTGGGAAATGAGAGCTGGTTTAGAGATATCTAAAACATCCTCTGCCCCCATGCTGGTCCAGCCTTTCCAGGCCTGTCTGCTCTTGCAGTCCTGTCTACCAGGGCCACATTGTGTGTATTACGTGTATTTAGACAATGCTAGTGTCCAATCATAGACAAAAATTACTGAATATGTTTAACAAAAAGATAATAGAACTTTGTGTAAAATGTGATAAAAGATGTTGCAAAATTCTTTTGTTTTTTGGATCTTTTTTTTTTTAGCTTGAAGGAAGGAAATAACATTGTTTAATGCTTATTCTGTTTAAAGTATTGAGAGCAATATAAATATTAAGCTGTGTATTTGTGTTTTTTCAATAACAGATGTTAAAAACATTCTTGTGCCTAAGAATCAAAGAAATAGAAGTGAAAAAAGATACAGAGGATATCAATAAACCAAAAAAGTTCATGACTTTCAAGGAAAAGAGAAAAACTCTCTCAAGAATGCAGAGAAAGGTTTGATTGATTTCCTTTTTGGTTTTAATTGATTTTAGAGTAAAATCAACTAGGCACAGGTAAAAATCATAGTTAAATCATAAATATAAATATATTTAGAGGATTTTGTTTTCCCCAGTTATTGCAAAGAAATGTTTTATGAAATCAACTGTAATTGACAATTTATTAGCAAAGAGAGCAACAGGTGAAAAGGTTTTCTTGCCATGTTGTCTATTATCCTTTGGCTTTTTCTTGCCATGATGGCTTTTAAGGTCGTCTTAGATTTGTTGTGATAACACAGATCCCTTCCTTAAAAGAAAGGGTGTATTCATGTGAAGTTGGCAACAAAATAGGTTTTAATTGAATCTTGTTTCTCTGTTGCTTTTTATTTGAAACCCAGATTGAAATTCCAGACTTTTATTTATTTGCTATGGGACTTTGTAAACTTTCTTTTTTTTTTTTTTTTAGTGTTTTGAGAAATAGAGCTAATAATAGCTCTGCCTTGCAGGGGTCACTGTTCAGTTTAAATAGAATAATATAGGAAAACCACTTAACGGCATGTACAGCACTGGGTGTACTGTATAAACGTTGGTTACCACCACCACCAGCATCATTATGATCTCTTCTCTCAAAACATTTCTAAACAGTTTATTAGGTTATCCAAATGGGTTATTAAGAACAAAATAAAAAGTCATTTCCAGGAATATCCATCTTTGAATGGGTCTAATAACTTTTGGAGAGTGAAAAAGTTGGCTTAAAGCTCAACATTCAGAAAACAAAGATCTGGCATCTGGTCCCATCACTTCATGGGAAATAGATGGAGAAACAGTGGAAACAGTGTCAGACTTTATTTTTTGGGCTCCAAAATCACTGCAGATGGTGACTGCAGCCATGACATTAAAAGACGCTTACTCCTGGGAAGAAAAGTTATGACCAACCTAGACAGCATATTCAAAAGCAGAGACATTACTTTGCCAACTAAGGTCCGTCTAGTCAAGGCTATGGTTTTTCCTGTGGTCATGTATGGATGTGAGAGTTGGACTGTGAAGAAAGCTGAGCGCCAAAGAATTGATGCTTTTGAACTGTGGTGTTGGAGAAGACTCTTGAGAGTCCCTTGGACTGCAAGGAGATCCAACCAGTCCATTCTGAAGGAGATCAGCCCTGGGATTTCTTTGGAAGGACTGATGTTGAAGCTGAAACTGCAGTACTTTGGCCACCTCATGCAAAGAGTTGACTCATTGGAAAAGACCCTGATGCTGGGAGGGATTGGGGACAGGAGGAGAAGGGGACGACAAAGGATGAGATGGCTGGATGGCATCACTGACTCGATGGACGTGAGTCTGAGTGAACTCCAGGAGATGGTGATAGACAGGGAGGCCTGGCGTGCTGCGATTCATGGGGTCACAAAGAGTCGGACATGACTGAGTGACTGAACTGAACTGAATAACTTTTGAAAACAAGACAGAAATATCAGAGGGAGGGGACACATGTATACCTGTGGCTGATTCTTGTTGACGTTTGACAGAAAACAACAAAATTCTTTAAAGCAATTATACCTTAGTTAAAAAATAAATTTTGTAAAAAGACAGAAATATCAAAATAGACGTAGTGATTGTTAACAAATGAAGGTTAATATTTAAATTATTTATACTACAGTCTCCTAATGTAGGTGGGACATGCCCGTTAGGAATAGCATGTATGTGGCTACCGTGGGGAATCAGAGATTCTTAGCAGATCTTTAACAACTTCACTTGAGGGGAGAAAACTCTATTGCTCAGTCAGTCCCCTTTGTCTCAGGCAATGTAGCAACCACTGTTTGCTGCTCTTACAGCAGGAGGGAGTGGGAAAAGATTGTTTTTTTGTTGAATTTCTATATATTTAGTATCTAGTTTTATGCATTGTATGTAAATAAGTTTGGGAAGTATTGTTGATGACTGGTTTCCACGTTTACGTGTTTTCACAATAAGAATTCTTTCTGGGCTGAGCATGTCTTTTTTTCTTTTTGAAAGAATTTAAGTTACAGAGAGTAACAATAGAATTTAAGTTACAGAGAGTAGTATAACATATCCCATGTACTTACAATTCTGAAGAGCAAGTATTAATGCACTTCAGTTTTTTTTTTTTTTTTCTTGAAAAGAAAGAAAACACTGGTGATGGAGTTGGAGTCTCTTTGTTCCTCTCTCCAATCCCATTCTTCTGCCTTCCTCCTTGGAGGCAGCCACTGTCATAAATTTTGTTTGTGTATGTTTCTTATCCATGTTTTTCTATTTTTGCTTGTATTTGTATCTGTAGACAATCTATGGTATTGTATGTGTTTTATAATACTGATATATAATGCATCTCTGAAGCTAGCTTCTTCACTCAGTGGTACATCTTTTTTTAAAAAATCTACTTTTAGTGGAAGAAAGCAGAAGAAAAACTAGAGAGAGAACTTCGGGAGGCAGAAGCTTCAGAGAGTACTGAGAAAAAACTTAAACTGGTAGGTGATTTCACACATTCTCTTATGCTTTTAAAAAGGTTTTGTTAAATGATCTTAACTAGAGACGTTGTTTCAACTTACAGTTATATGACTTTGGTTTACTTCATGGGGCTTACGTGTATGATATGCAGGAAATGTTAATCTGATTGATGATGGTAGTTTTAGGAAATAACAGGATGTGTATCTTCATTCTGTTTGGTTGAAACTCTTAAGGTTGAATAGCGAGGAGGGATGGGAAAAGACAGAAAAGACTGGGCATTCGAAAGTGATAGTTTCGGAAACTTGGGAGAAAGTGTACTAGGTTACGCTGAAGTCGATTTGTCTGTTCTCAGCACACGGAGACTCTGAACATCGTGTTTGTGACCTACTTCAGAATACTGAAGAAGGCCCAGAGGTCACCTCTCTTGCCAGCAGTTTTGGAAGGTCTTGCCAAGTAAGGGCTGTGTAGGTTGAAATCTTTTAAATTCTTTCTAAATAAATAAAACCAAAATACTCATGAATTTTAAACAGGGCTCACTAATGATAACCTCGTGTCCTTCTCGGTTCTCGTTCCATTTTTCTTTGTTACTAGCCTTTCCTTGAAACTGTTTGTAACACTACACATTTTTTGGTTTCCTCATCTCAAACCTTTAATTTTTTTAATCTCCTTCACCAACTCTTTCCTCCTGCTTACTTAGTTCTCACTGTCGCTAAGATTTATCCCTTAATTCTGGTTTCCTTCTGCTCTGTAGTCAGTTTTTAGTCTTGTATCATCTGTTCCTCTTAAGATAGGTCTTTTTGTATTTTCCTGTGAACCCTGATGAACCTGTTGGGGGATGTGAGCCAGAGTTATGGTTGTCACATGCTGCTTCTGCTGCTAAGTCGCTTCAGTCGTGTCTGACTCTGTGCAACTCCATAGACGGCAGCCCACCAGTCTCCCCCGTCCCTGGGATTCTCCAAGCAAGAGTACTGCGGTGGGGTGCCATCGCCTTCTCCACGTCATAATAGTTTTCGACAATTATTTGAGATATTGTCCCGTAGAACAGTGCTATCTAATAGAAATATAGTGTGAACTACATATGTAGTTTAATTTTAACCACATTGAAAAGGAAAAAGAAACAGTGAAATCATTTAAGTATATTTTACTGAATGTATTTTATCTAAATATTATTTTGACATGTAGTCAGTGTTAAACATTAATGAGATATTTGGCATTCCTTTTTTCATAATGTATCTTCAAAAAGTGGTATATATTTTACATTATAGCATATCATCTCAGTTTGGACTAGCCGCATTTCAAATGCCTGATGGCCAGTGGCTACCATTGTTTGGCAGCCCAGCTTTAGAGATAGGACTAATGTCTGAAAGATAGAGAAAAGGCAGATTCTGTTCAATATAGAAATTATTTCCTGATGACTAGAGCTGTTTGGTGATGAAATGCTTTGCCTCATAAGATAGTGTGGTTCTTGTCATTGAAAGAGAGGTTAGTGAGAGATTCAAAGAGAAGGTATTATTACATTAGGGAGGACCTGTTTGTTTTTTCAGTGACCAATTTCTTTTTTTAAACAAATTCTTAATAATACTCTATTAATACAAATTCAAATAATGCAGTTAAAAATTAAAAGATCATAAGTTCCCTTCTTTCCTTTCCAGTATGTAAATCTGCATACCTACCTTCTTTCGTATAGATTGAATCTTTTACACAAATGTATACTGTCTGTAACTTTTCTTTTTTTGATAAACAGTTATTCTGGGTATCCTTCCTTGTTAGTATATTCAGACCCACTTTTAGGTTCATGATACTCCATTTTATGGATATATAATACTTTATTTGATCAGTCCCCAGTGCTACACTGGAAATAGCTTCAATGTACTTGTGTACATTGAAGGTCAAAGAATATGTTCATTTTAAATTTTGATAATTCTTGCTGTATTACTTCTCCAAAAGGTTGTACCAATGCACAGGGAATCTGTGCCCTCTAAGGTCTTTCCTTCTAAGATTTACTTAGTGTCAAAGGCTCTTGCACTAATACTGAAGAGATATCCTGACTTGAACTACTTCAGTGCCTAACATTTTATAGTGTGCAGAGTGCGCTGACATTTAGTAGCTCGCATGATTCTTTAACTCTATTGAGTGATCTCAGTTATTTCTAGAAATAAAAGGCCAGAATTTAGGATTATGTAGGTAATTAATTGAAGAGCCTGAGCTGGACACTAGGTCCAACATTTATTTTAAGCTTTCCTAGGGTTCGTTTTCTTATTAATAGCAAAATGTTTCCTTTCTTCCTTCTTCCTGCCCCATTTTCCTAGAAGCTGTAACTGATGACTCCTTTGTTACTTAGAACATCGCTTGGGCACCTAGTCAGCTTGTCTCGGAGAAGTCGTTTGCTCTTAGCAACTTCTTTCTCTGAGCAGGAGTATTTTTGAAATATATTTAATTTGTTTAGTGCCTCATATACTCCTGCTGAGTATAGTGTCTAGTTGTGAATGAGTTGTCCAAGAGGCCAGTATGAATTAATGAAAAATATAATCACTGTCATCTCTAGCATAGGTAACATTTTGAAACAAGTAATATTAAAAACACGGTTTTCAAGTCAAGTTTAATTTTTAAGCTCTTTATATCTATGTTTACATTGCCTTTTAACCAAATTTTGTTTGATTCTAGGTTTGCTCACCTTATCAATGTGGAATTTTTTGATGATTTGTTAGTAGTTCTACATTCTCTCATCGAGTCTGGTGTAAGTAACTCTACTAATGAATTACTTTTTAAGATATAAATTGTAGTTATTCTTACTATCCTTTTTTTGTCATTGTCTTTTGAAGGACTTAAGCTATCAAGAAAGTCTTCACTGTGTCCAGACTGCTTTTCATATTCTTTCTGGGCAAGGTAAGATAGTTTCTTGACCAAGTTTTGTTTGTCTTGGCCTGTGGAAGCTGTAACATACCTAATTGATGTTTGTTGTTATTTCAAAGGTGATGTTCTGAATATTGATCCAATGAAATTCTATACTCATCTTTACAAAACACTGTTCAAGTTACATGCAGGTACGTATGTTTAAGATAATGTGTCTTTAATAAATCTTTATCTTTTAAGAATATGTTATGACTGCAGTTCTAGTCAATGAGAATTGAGAAATAGGAGCTGGTACATAACATGCTCGCCTGCCAGTGCCACAGATCTGTATTTCAGAAAACTTTTGGAATTGACTGGAGATGAATTCCAACTCAGAGCAATACATGGGCAGGGTAGCACTGCTTCATCAATTAGGGAGATGATGTGGGACAGGTACGACAGGTTCATCTCAGATTTTTCAAGTGCAGTGAAGCTGCAGAATGAAAAAGGCTTGAGACCAGCCCTGAAGGGTCTTACCTGCTATTTCAGGTGCTACGAATGAAGGTGTTGAGACCGTCCTCCAGTGTCTTGATGTCATGCTGACTAAACGCAGAAAGCAAGTTTCTCAACAGCGGGCCCTTGCCTTCATCAAGCGCCTTTGTACCCTTGCTCTTCACGTGCTTCCAAATTCGAGCATTGGCATTTTAGCAACCAACAGAATATTAATGCATGTAAGTAGGGTGCAAACAAATAGAGTATAGTTCTTGCTATGTAACAATAGTATTTTGTTTGATGTATGTCTTTTCCCCCATTTACATTATTATTTTAATTATAAAAGTAATTCATATTTGTGGAAAGATTAGGTAATAAAAGAAGTACGTAAAATTATGAAAGGAATATATTCCACCCCTACTGACACTCTCCAGAAATAACCATTTTTACCAGGTGGTGCGTATCCATCCAGAAGACTTAAAAAAATTCATATATAAATGTGTACGCTAAATGCACACAAGTGGTAATCACTCAGTCATGTCCAACTCTTTGCGACCCCACAGACTGTAGCCCACCAGGCTCCTCTCCATGGGATTCCCCAGGCAAGAATACTGGAGTGGATTGCCATTCCCTTCTCCAGAGGATCTTGCCAACACAGGGACTGAACCCTAGTCTCCTGCATTGCAGGCAGATTCTTTACCATTTGAGCTACAGGGAAGTCCTAAACACACACAAACAGAATTTTTTTTCTTTTCATGGAGAGGGGATTATAATAAACATTTCTGTTCTACAGCTTTTCTTTTTAACACTTACTGGTGGCAGACACATTTTTGTGTCAGTAAAAATACAGCTACTTTGTCTTGTTAATGACTGCTGGTTTAACATGGTTCTTACTGTGTGAAAGCACTGTTACAATGCTTTGCAAAAATTAATTCACTTAATCTTCATAGCAACTCTGAAGTAGCTACTATTTCTCTCATTTATAGATAGGAAAAACTGAGGTCCAGAGAAATTAAGAAACTTGCCTAAAGTGACACTACTAGTAAGTTGCAGAGTTGAAATTTGAAATTTAAGTAATCTGGCTTTTATACTTTGCATTTTTCTTTTGATGGATGTAAGTTGTTTGCTTCTTTGCTATTATAAATGATGCTATAGTGAATATTCTTATATGTGTATCTAATGTAATTATTTCTGTAAAAAGGATTCCTAAAAGTGGGGTTGCTGAGTGAAAGAATATCTGTTTTCTTTTGCAAGATGAAATGAATTATTTTCAAAGCAAGCTAAGAAAATATTCTTTTGCAATTTTTGTTCTGTTAGGGAGCAAACTTAAATTGCAGAAATTAAAACTAGGTATAAAGTACATGTACTTTTATCTCTTTTATAACTATAGAACCAAATTATGTTTAAATGGAAATAAAAGTACAGAATCCAATAGCATCCTTAAAATTAATAATATTGTTTTAATTAGTCCTTCTTATTATGACATTTTTGCAGACTTTCCCTAAAACAGACCTGTTGCTTGACAATGAATCTCAGGGAAGTGGGGTTTTCCTTCCTGAGCTGGATGAACCCGAGTACTGCAATGCTCAGAACACCGCTCTTTGGGAATTGCATGCACTGCGGGTAAGAGGGCCCCCCACCCCAGCCCTTTCCTTTTTGTGAAAAATATTTTTCAGTTTTTTCCCAAGTAGCTATAATTCCCAGAGAACTTAATGTATTTTGTTTTGGGACTACCTTTCGTACAATTCCTGTCTTGATATGCCACGTCTCACTTTGCTCTTGCTATTAAGGTGCTGAGATGCATTTTCTAAGGAAGCAGAAAGTGGTGACAGTATTGTAGCGTGAGATTTCCTGAAATCTTTCCCTGACACTATTCAAAATAGAAGATTCATTATTAGGCATATTTGTATTGGGTCCTATCCAGGGAGACTTTGGAAGCCTGCCAGTTTCAAGAGGGTTTCACCCATGTTGTGACCCTATCATGTGAACAGTAGCATTCAAGTGGAAATACATTTCAGGAAACCTGTTGTAAACTAACTGTTTTTACTCTGAAAGAGAAATTGCCTTTTGATTTTCCTTTTCATACTGTAAAAGCAAGACTAAGCTACATCACTTGGTAGCTTGGTCATCAGACTTGTATTGGAATCTTGTGAGCAAAGATACTGTTCTTTCTGTGGGTAGGTGGTTCTAATGAATTAGATATGCATTTGTGGTTTTTAGAAAAACTGGTGTTTATTCAACTGTGGCTTGTGTCTTATACTGACCTGTGCAAAATGTGGTTGTCCTCTTTCCCCTTCAGCGACATTACCATCCCATAGTGCAGAAATTCGCCATCCACCTCATCACCGGAGCCCCTTCAGAAGGCTCGGAAGCGCTCAAACCAGAATTGAGCCGAAGGTAGTATTTAGTGTTGCCTTATAGAACTGCGGATTTCAGCTGATAGCTGTTTTGACTATGAGAAATCTGTTTTTTACAAAGTAATAGATTTCAAAATGGAAAGTGGTCAGTTGGTCATCTGGATTTGGTCCACTTCATATTCTTGAGTTATTCCAAGGAGAAAACATTGCTAACTGAGATTTGGTTTGTTTTGAATAATTACTTTTTTTTTTAGTTATAAAAAGTTTCACACATGCAGGTAAGTAGAAAGAATAGTGAATCCCCAGGTGCTTATTATTTAGGTTCAACGTGTACTAAGATGATGCCATGTTTGCTTTATGTGAAGATCCCTGAGTCTAACCAGACTCCCTTTTTCCCCCTCTGAATGGTTCTGCTAGGACCAGAAAGGGAGAAGCGAGGAAGCAGAGAGAAGTGCTTTGAACCTGGCCACCTAGAAGGCAGCAGTTTCTCTTGTTAGCCCTCACAACTATCCTTTTGTGTCCCCTGACCAGTCAGAATCTGGACTGGCACTTATAGTGTTCATCTTTCTCTTCCAGATGGGGAATGGGGGTCCTCCTAAAAGAAGTTTCTTTACCCACAGCTTTTTATTCTGAAAAATTTCAAAAACTACAAAGAAGTTGAAACAGCAGTAATTATTTTTTCTCCTCCCCACCCCCACACAAGATCAATTAGGAAATACTTCATTCTATAGAAAAGAAGTCACCTTTGTGATAGTCCCACCCTCAGAATTAGTACGGTGCTGTAGATTTTCCCCTTCCTTTATAGCCCCACTAGTTTCTTTAATCAGAGACCGCAGACAGGTGGCCTGAAAACAAGATTTTTCTGGCCTCTTCAGTGTTTGGACAAAAGTCTGATTAGTTGCTATATTATAAAATTTGGGGGGATTCACCTAAAAATCACACTTCCAGCCTCTCTTGAAGTACTGGGAGAGATGATAAAACAGATCTGTATCTTTACATCATAATAGTCAGCTACCCACCTCTCTTAATGAAGTATAAACTGTAATTTCCTATAAACCCTTTTCCTTCTGGGTAGGATAGAGTTAACCTTTGCCCTTCTTCAGTCTTAGATCATTAAGGATTCATTTACATCCAAGGGTATAGACATTTATTCTGTCCTGATTGGCCTCTCCTGGCTTCCAATCCAAGCAAACTGAAGAATTACGCTGTTGGAAATCCGTGGAAGATAACTCCATGCCTTGTGTTCTCATGACTAACAACACTTAGTTGCATATCTTTCACATAACTGATTGAGTTGGGATTTGATCACATTAAACTTGAGATCTTTTGCTCAGCCTTCTTTTTGTTCAGGCTTATATTTATCAGTGTATACCAGAACTATCTGAGGTGGATTTAGTTGGATAATGAAGTTATAATATGGGGATTTAGGACTTATTTTATATGTGTGTTTTGCTGGTTTTCAAAGAAGACAAAAACACTAATTAGAATAGATATATGCATCCTTAAGTTCAACACAGCATTATTTACAATAGCCAAGAAATGGAAGCAACCTAAATGCCCATCAATAAATGAATAAAGCTGAAACTCCAATACTTTGGCCACCTCATGCGAAGAGTTGACTCATTGGAAAAGACTCTGATGCTGGGAGGGATTGGGGGCAGGAGGAGAAGGGGACAACAGAGGATGAGATGGCTGGATGGCATCACCGACTCGATGGACATGAGTTTGGGTGAACTCTGGGAGTTGGTTATGGACAGGGAGGCCTGGCGTGCTGCAATTCATGGGTCGCAAAGAGTTGGACGTGACTGGGTGACTGAACTGAACTAAAATGAATAAAGAAAGTGAGGTATATATGACTAGAATATTACTCAGCCATGAAAAAAAGGTATTAAAGCTTGCCCTTTGCAACATGGATGGGCATAGAAGGTATTATGCTAGGTGAAATAAGTCAGAGAAGGACAAATACTGTATGATTTCACTCTCAAATGAACCAACAAAACAGAAATAGTCATGGATACAGAGAACAATGAGGTGGTGCCAGAAAGGAGGGGGTTAGGAGGAGAGAAGTAGGTGAGGGAGATTAAGAAGTATACATTGAGTACAAACTGTTTTCTCTGGGTAAGATCTAATTCTTTGGGTACAATCTAACTTTTCAAATTATACAGATAGATTGGTGCCTTTACATTTCTTATGTTTGTTATTATAGATCTGCTGCAGAACTTTTTGAGGCTTATAGCATGGCAGCAATGACCTTCAATCCTCCTGTTGAATCTTCAAACTCCAAAAGGAAGGTATGTGATAGTTTTCATAATTTTTTCAAAAGATGAAATAAAAACTAAATGTCTCTTAGTAACTGATTTCAACTTGCTAAATTGTTTTCTAGGTGGATTTTTTTTTTTTTTTTCATGTTTAGGAGTTGATGGTAGGGTGAATTTCTGGGATTAGATCCCTGTGGAGATAGGAGACTGTTCCTTCGGTGTAGACTAGCTGACATGTCCAAGACGTGACGCAGCCCCTGTCATTGTTACGTTTCATGTGCTGCTTTGATGTCAGCTGTTGCCATTTTAAACTTAGCTCATGGCTTGTCTTTTGCTTACAGCATAAGCAGACTTTTAACTCATACTTCTAATATTTTTTCAGGATAAAGTTTTACAAGGGGATTCATTTTTGAATGAAGAGTTAAATCAACTGATCAAAAGACATTGCAGTCAAGTTGCTACTCAGTTGCCTCTGGATTTCACCAAATGTTTGGAAAAATCACTACGGTAGTAGAAGAATGAAGAGTCAGTGAACTTCATGCATATTTGTGTGTTTGTGCAGGTGTACATAAAGATATATTGTTAATCTTGAGGAGAAGGAATTGTCTTCTGCCTGGCACAGGGTTCTGCCCCAATCCTAAAAATACGCACAGGAAAATCAAGACAATGAGATTGCTTTTTACCTGTCAGTTACTCTTTATAACCAAATAAATCTATTTTTATTGCACCACCATGACGGAAGTGAGAAACATTCTAAATTTGAGTGTATATATATTTATGAAAATTTTTGAGAAAAGGAAAAACAGCTTGCAATTGGACACCAGGTTCTTTGGCTCTTACTGGACAATAAACTTCAAGAAGTCACCTAGTTTGATATATGGGAAGGACAATGGGCTCTCATCATGGTTGCTTTCATGGAAGGTTTGAGTGTGATTCTAGTCTCTCTGAAGTCCTTCATATTTTCTGACATCCTCTGGAGGCTGAAAGGGGAAAACTCCCTTCCAGGTGGAAAAAAACAAGGCTGAGACGTTACCATTCTGTCTTAAAGATAAAAGGTATCCAGTGAGGGTCTTTTGGGCTTCCCAGGTGGCACGAGTGGTACAGAACCCACCTGCCCGTGCAAGAGACATAAGAGATGCGGTTTTGATCCCTGGGTCGGAAGATCCCCTGGAGGAGGCCTTGGCAACCCGCTCCAGTATTCTTGCCTGAAGAATCCCGTGGACCGAGGAGGTGGGAGGTCTACATGGGATTGCAATCCCATGGGATTGCGAAGAGCTGGACAGTCCTGAAGTGGCTTAGCGTGCATGCAGCACGAGGGGCTTTTATTTTATTCTCCCCGCCCCTTTTTTTTAAATGGATGAAATGCCTATTCTTAGGAATATAAATAAAAAGTATTTTATGTGACTTGCCATATTCTAGGAATGGCCTATGAAATAAGTGTTTTAATTACCAGTTTATAAATATTCTTTACTATGAATAGTTGAATAAAAAAGGTTCCTTTTTCTCTTCTTTTGAGAATTTTCAAAAAAATGCATAGCAGTCCAACTAGTTTCTAAAATCAGTTTTAGGCTTGATTATTTAATGGTGAAAAACGTATGATTCAACATATAAACATTTGCCCCTAACCCACTTTTTAGATACTAAAAGCCAGAAATGTTATGAATATTTGTTTAGATGACCAAGGGGTCTTTCCCCATTGGAACACAAGTGATCAGTACATGTCACAAATCATTTATTTTTCCAAACATACATAAATATATTTATATTTCACTTTGGCAGCAGAAACTATACTTTACATGAAAAATCAATTTTAAAGTAGAGGTTCATCAAACAGTTGCACTATGCTGTTAACCTTGTTACATATACAGAGAATCACAGTGGGACCATAAAATTATACATCTTATATTTGAATATCCTGTATGAATTGCTGCTGCTAAGTCACTTCAGTTGTGTCCGACTCTGTGCGACCCCATAGACAGCAGCCCACCAGGCTCCCCCGTCCCTGGGATTCTCCAGGCAGGAACACTGGAGTGGGTTGCCATTTCCTTCTCCATGCGTGAAAGTAAAAAGTGAAAGTGAAGTCGCTCAGTCCTGTCCAACTCTTAGCGACCCCATGGACTGCAGCCTACCAGGCTCCTCCGTCCATGGGATTTTCCAGGCAAGAGTACTGGAGTGGGGTGCCATTGAACTGAGGATGAAACATACTTGTGCACTTAACTTCTATAGTCTTGTACTGATGGGTTTCATTTTCAGAGCTAAATATTATAGTCATTAATGATAACAGACACATACAGCCCGAGGCTATTATAAACTAGTCTTAATATCTGTTTAGATAAATATTGAACACCTACTATGTGCTTAGCACTGTGCTAGCACTTCAAAGTGAACTGGGGTAACAACAGATATATATAGCCTCAGTCTTCCATGCCCTTGTATGCCCAGTCAAATCATTTTTGTTTGAATGAGGCATTACCCAGTTGAGTTGTCAGAGTGAGCTGTTTAGAAGTTCAGAGACCTGTATCATCTGAAATAGGGAAGGTTTCAGAGGCCTGCTTGATGACAGACTTCAGCATAGCACGTTTTGGATCTAAGAGATGTATATAAACAGCTTGGTAATCTTGGAGATTCAGTATCTCAAAAACATTCAGGAATTCCTGTCAAAAATCCTTAGCCTTCAGGCAAGGACTGTACTTAGGAAGTTGATAGGTAGCAATGGCAGAGAACATGTAAGTTGTTAACAATGTACTGTATCATGGAAATGTTGACTGAGGGGTGGGCTTGGTGTAAGAGGCAGTCTCCTTTTCCAGTAACTTTTTGGAGGGCCCAGGGATTCCCCTGTTGCTGCTGATGTGAGAGAAACAGCTGGAGGGGTTCAAGGCTGCCATCTAGAGATTTCTTTCGCCATCTAGGCTGCCTTTCATTGTGCCAAGTTTAAGATCAGACACCACCAGGAAAATCCTCCTTAGTGGCATGGGAGCAGAGTTGTGGAGTTTTCTATTTTAGTTAATTCTGTTTTACCAGACCAGTACACAAGGTCTGATTACTTTTCAGAATTAAGCAAGGCCTCTGGGTGTCTGGCAGAGGAGAGGTCTACAGAGAGATTGGAAAGGGAGAGAACAGAGGAAAGGAAAGATGTAGTTTTTAAGAAAAGTACATACGGAGCCACTGGGGAAGCCAACTGTCATTAATGAGCCTCCATTGTCTCCAGAGCCATCAAGATGGGAGACCTTTGTTGAAAAGTAAATTTGACTTTTGACTCGCTTCTGTTGAGTCTGGACTCCATATTTCCCCCCAGCTGGAGAATTTTACTTGCTAAGGATGATATGAAAGGAGGTGTTCCTTCAAGAGGGCACTTTCTGCCCAAATAATGTTACTTCCTACAAGTTTATCCTCAGACTTATTCTCAACTCCTTTGCACCCTTACGTGATCTTACATTAGTTGTCAAAACAGTAGATTTGAGATGAGGTGATAGAGAGGAAGTTACTGTTTCTTCTGGCATCCCACATCATGTTGGATTCCCAGTCTAAATTGTTTCCTGCCAGCTCCCGTGATCTTACAAGTTGGAATCACCCAACAGAGGGACAGAATTCATGCTCCTTTCTTTCTGTTTTCAGTGAAGCATTTTAAAATATTTTTCCTCAAAATCTTGTAATAAACCCAGCTTACATATTTAGATTCTTTCCCATATCAACTTTACTGATGAAAGTTTGCTACCCAGGTTTTTAGTGGTCTGAGAAGTATGAAGTGGTAATGGGTATAAGCCTGGGTGGCTATTTCAGATGCATTCTAAACAGTAGGACAGTTTCTTTCATTTGGTTTACTAATACAGTTGTATAATTCAGAGAAACTGTAAATCAAAATTTCTTACTTTTGGCAAACACCAGGTTGTGCTGGTTAGTTGTAATAACAGAGTAAACCCTCTACATTTTTGAGCAGTGTGTCCCTCCTAAAATCCCTAGGACTCAAATACCGTAGAGTATGTGCTTTTACCTCACAACAGGATGAACAATCAAGATGGGTTGCAACATAGGCAGAAGGCTGGGTTCACTCACTTCCTAAAACCAGTTTCAAGGTAAGTTCCAGATTTTATGCTAAGGACCATGGGGTGGGGTGGAGGCTTAGAGTCAAGGCCAGTTGATAAAACCTAGTGAGACCAGCCTTGCTTTCCATCTCACTCCTCTGCACGGTTTCATCTTGACTCTAGCCAGTTAGACTAGTAACTCGATTTTAATGACACAGTAAACCCAACCAAAGGCTTCTCTGGTGGCTCTCTTCTCTTGACTGACGGAGCCAGTCAAGGATCCGCCTGCAATGCGGGAGACCTGGGTTTGATTCCTGGGTTGGGAAGCTCTCCTGGAGCAGGATATAGCAACCCACTCCAGTATTCTTGCCTGGAGAATCCCCATGGACAGAGGAGACTGGTGGGCTGCAGTCCATGGAGTTGTAAAGAGTCGGACATGACTGAGCAACTAAGCACAGCAAAGCCCAAACAGATGGCAAAAATGCCCATTAGTTGAGACAAGTTTGATTACGGTTTCTAGAAGTTTTTTTTAAAGTGAAGGGAGCATTGTGCATTTGTTGTAGACTGATTATTTGATTTAAAAAGAAACCTGTAGTACTGTACAAACAGCATCAACTTGAAATAGCCTGAATGCTGCTGATAAGCAAACAGTGATTCTTTTAGCAATAAGGCTTTTACTTAGAACTTCCAATAACATGAAAGCTGTGTTGTGTGTTTTTGATACTTCTTAAAGTACACAAAGAAGGGGGAATTATTTTATTCATTTTTTTATGGTGAAAATGTCTCAAAGCAAAGATTAGAGATTTTAATGTTTTATAATTTGAAGAAAAACATCAAATTTGAAGGTCATTAGAAAGATAAAATTTGGATTTTACTTTAGAGGAACACATTTCATGTGAACAGTCACAATTTGCTTTGTGCCAAGAACAAGACGAATCCTCTACACTTACATGATAGTCTTACACAGCAAGGTTTTAAAAATAATTTACATTAAATGGCAAGTTACATGAAATTCTGGCCTATTTCAGGTATTCAGGGTATACATTTTCTTTTAAGGAGATTTGTTTTCAAATAGTGAAATAGAACCACTAATGCTTCTAATCTGCAAGCAATATCAAGAAAGCTATGTATAATAAATACATAGGTACAGTGTCAGTACAAACCTCGTAAAATAAATAAACACCAACTCAGTCTACTTTTGCGTTAGAAACATGGTTAAGTTTCTTACTAAGATGCCACAACTCAGTAGATACGTTATTCTAAATTCATTTTGTAGAAACCAAAAGTCTGTGAATATAAGCAATAAACATAAAAAACCCAACATCATTCTATATGTAAAAAGAAACACTATAGAGGAGTTCACAATGGTACACAATATAGAGAGTAAGTTGCATTACTTTTTAATGAGTCCTAGAGGACATATTTACACTTGCAATGCCCCAAAGCTTCCAATTCTTATCCATAATAGGTATGACTAAACTAGCCTGCTTGATTTCTTACCTCTGTGCATCTTGTTCCCAGTTTTCTAAGTCAGCTCAGCGAACTGTGGCCCTTGAGCCAAATCCCAGCCTGCCACCTGCTTTTGTGTGGCTGTTGAACTAAGAATAGTTTACATTTTAAAATGCTTTTTCAAAAAATCCGAAGAGGAATATTTATGCCATGGGAAAATGACATACCATTCCAATTCCACTGTCTTTAAATAGTTTTCTTGGATCACAGCCACGTTCAGTCATGTATGTATCATCTATGGCTGCTTCTGCATTAAGCTGAGCCATTGCTACAGAGACCGTTTGGCCCATAAGAACGAAGATATTTACTGACTAGCCCTTTACAAAAGTTTGCTGACTCCTGTTCTAAGTCAATTATTGCAAGCTTAGCGGTGGTTTTTCCAACTGTTGACGTGTAAAATGGCACTCTGCTGGGCTTCTTTGCTTCATTCAGCGGGAAGCCAGTTGATAGCAAGCCCTGTACCATTTTGCTTGATCTCAGCGTGGACCTTGTATCAAGAGTTCAGAAATCATAAGTTTCCAGTTCCGTTTATGAAAATAAGGGAATTATATTTGTCTCCATTATGTTCCTTCTTGACTTTAGCTTCTTGCCAAAAGATCTTCACCTGTAAAGTTGTATACATAGGCTTATTAGTATTAATATCTTCAAAGTGAAGCAGCAGGAACAATTCACAGTGTAGCAAGGTTTAGGGATGTTCAACCAACAGAAACCCACAGCTCTGGTGGCTGGGTTTGAGGCAGAGAATATTTCCTATAAACTCATAGTGTTAGAATGTGATGTTCCTGGGAGGTGGAACATTAGGCTATTTCTGCCCTGGAACACCACATTCTTTAGAAAGTTTTTTAACCACAATTAAACTGTTCAGCTTTTTTTTTTTTTTTTCTTTTTTTAAAAGGTGGACTTCTTTCAACTGGTTAAATACATTACTTAAGGTAAATAATTACTTGTTTAGAAATTCTTAGACTATTATTAGGGGGTAACTCTTGAAAGTTTAGAGGTGAATATTTCAGAACAAATAACATGAAATATGTTGCTCATAAAGCAATAACAATACTAAACTTGTTTTCTTATGAGCATATACAGAAAGGCCCTTCTTTTTTCACAAGTGCTCTTTCTTGGAGACACTATTTGTAAAGTTAATAATATGGGACGTATATTACCATATATACGTCTATGCACCAATGGCTATTATTCTTTCAATAACTGTTAAAGAGAACCTTCCCCAAATTTAGGGAAAGAGGTCAACTGACTGATTATGAATTTCTGCTTATGATAGGAAAATTGAATCCAAAGGCAATCATCTAAATCACCGCCACCTTCCCTATTCTCATAAAATATAAGCAACTAGTAATGCTCATTAGAGCAAGCACATTATTTTGAAGTCAGATTTCTAATGGAGTTGTATTATGTACTTATTAATCTTCTGGCACAGGCAGGGCTCTTTCTCTGCCAAGTGTAATTTCACTCTATCATTAACGGAGGTTATAACAAAGAGGTGGGAGGTGTGCATAACATTTTCACATGTATAATTTATTTGATGCTAAGTTCTTGATATGGAGAACAATATTTGAAATTCTGATCATTCTCTTTACTGTGTGCTCATAGACCCACTACCATGATGAGTAATTTTCCAAAAGCTGGAGAGGCTCAACATGGTGCTTAGTCCTAAAGCTCACTTAGTTCTTAGAGAAGAAGGCACTGTCTCGGTGACACTGTCACTGAGAAGGAAAGTAAGTTGAGTCTGGAACTTTAAAAATAAGATACCAGGAAATTCTCTGGTGGTCCAGTGGTTAGGACTTTGCACTTTCACTGCCGAGGACCCCGGTTCAATTCCTGGTCAGGGAACTAAGAGGAAGGAAGGTGGTAATAAAGATAACTACAAAAAAAAGGGTAGGGTGTGGAATGCCAGAAGTACCACAACAGAAAATGGGTGCTGAGCCTTCTCAGAGTCTGGAACAGCCCAGGGTTTCACTGTTCTGTGCAGATTCAGTATTATCTGACGCTGTATGATGTGGACTGCTGCCACGGTGCTGAGGTTTCTTTCTGGTGAGTCTTTGCATACAGAACCTAAACAGCCCTGGGGGGATAGTGGGGTGTGCAGAAGCTCTGGAGGAGTGGTTTCCTGGGTTTCGCTATGTCTGTTTTGAAAGAGCTTTCTTTGTAAGTGTATCTGGGGCACCAGTTGTTTTAGGAGGTTGCTTCTTAAACATCGGCTCAATATGGGCTCTTGTAAGTCAGATTTGGCCCCATCAAGAGGTATCAGTAAATTCTTCTAATTGTAAGCTATAATTTTATATAAGAAATACCTGATTATGATGCAGACAGATGATGCCGCTGTGTAATATAAGCAACAATGCCTTCACCATGCTATTGGTCTCTCAAGGATTTTAAATCTTAGAACTCTATGATGGAACAGGTGAAAAGAGGGCTTTAATAATCCCTTGAGTTCTTTATTCAGGATTTGAAATATATCAACTGGAATTCCATCACCTCCACTAGCTTTGTTCGTAGTGATGCTTCTTAAGGCCCACTTGACTTCACATTCCAGGATGTCTGGCTCTAGGTGAGTGATCACACCATCGTGATTATCTGGGTCATGAAGATCTTTTTTGTACAATTCTTCTGTGTATTCTTGCCACCTCTTCTTAATATCTTCTGCTTCTGTTAGGTCCCTACCATTTCTGTCTTTTATTGAGCCCATCTTTGCATGAAATGTTCCCTTGGTATAATTTTCTTGAAGAGATCTCGTCTTTCCCATTCTACTGTTTTCCTCTATTTCTTTGCATTGATCGCTGAGGAAGGCTTTCTTATCTCTTCTTGCTATTCTTTGGAACTCTGCATTCAAATGGGTATATCTTTCCTTTTCTCCTTTGCTTTTCACTTCCCTTCTTTTCACAGCTATTTGTAAGACCTCCTCAGACAGCCATTTTGCTTTTATGCATTTCTTTTTCTTGGGGATGGTCTTGATTCCTGTCTCCTGTACAATGTCACATACCTCCATCCATAGTTCATCAGGCATCTGTCTATCACGTCTAGTCCCTTAAATCTATTTCTCACTTCCTCCGTATACTCATAAGGGATTTGATTTAGGTCATACCTGAATGGTCTAGTGGTTTTCTCCACTTTCTTTAATTTCAGCCTGAATTTGGCAGTAAGGAGTTCATGATCCAAGCCACAGTCAGCTCCTGGTCTTGGTTTTGCTGACTGTATAGAGCTTCTTCATCTTTGGCTGCAAAGAATATAATCAATCTGATTGTGATGTCAACCATCTGGTGATGTCCATGTGTAAGTCTTCTCTTGTGTTGTTGGAAGAGGGTGTTTGCTGTGACCAGCGCGTTCTCTTGGCAGAGCTCTATTAGTCTTTGCCCTGCTTCATTCTGTACTCCAAGGCCAAATTTGCCTATTACTCCAAGTGTTTCTTGATTTCCTACTTTTGCATTCCAGTCCCCTATAATGAAAAGGACATCTTTTTTGGATGTTAGTTCTAGAAGGTCTTGAAGGTCTTCATAGAACTGTTCAACTTCAGCTTCTTCAGCGTTACTGGTCAGAGCATAGACTTGGATTACCGTGATATTGAATACGCCAGCAAATTTGGAAAACTCAGCAGTTTCATTCCAGTCCCAAAGAAAGGCAATGCCAAAGAATGCTCAAACTACCACACAGTTGCATTCATCTCACACAGTAATAAAGTAATGCTTAAAATTCTCCAAGCCAGGCTTCAGCAACATGTGAACCGTGAACTTCCAGATGTTCAAGCTGGTTTTAGAAAAGGCAGAGGAACCAGAGATCAAATTGCCAACATCTGCTGGATCATGGAAAAAGCAAGAGAATTCCAGCAAAACATCTATTTCTGCTTTATTGACTATGCCAAAGCCTTTGACTGTGTGGATCACAATAAACTGGAAAATTCTGAAAGAGCCACCTGACCACCTGACCTGCCTCTTGAGAAACCTGTATGCAGGTCAGGAAGCAACAGTTAGAACTGGACATGGAACAACAGACTGGTTCCAAATAGGAAAAGGAGTACATCAAGGCTGTATATTGTCACCCTACTTATTTAACTTATATGCAGAGTACATCATGAGAAATGCCAGGCTGGAATAAGCACAAGCTGGAATCAAGATTGCCGGGAGAAATATCAATAACCTCAGATATGCAGATGACACCACCCTTATAGCAGAAAGTGAAGAGGAACTCAAAAGCCTCTTGATGAAAGTGAAAGAGGAGAGTGAAAAAGTTTGCTTAAAGCTCAACATTCATAAAACGAAGATCATGGCATCCGGTCCCATCACTTCATGGGAATTAGATGTGGAAACAGTGGCTGACTTTATTTTTGGGGGGCTCCAAAATTGCTGCAGATGGTGACTGCAGCCATGAAATTAAAAGACGCTTACTCCTTGGAAGGAAAGTTATGACCAGCCTAGACAGCATATTCAAAAGCAGAGACATTACTTTGCCAACAAAGGTCCATCTAGTCAAGGCTATGGTTTTTCCAGTGGTCATGTATGGATGTGAGAGTTGGACTATAAAGAAAGCTGAGCACTGAAGAATTGATGCTTTTGAACTGTGTTGTTGGAGAAGACTCTTGAGTGTCCCTTGGACTGCAAGGAGATCCAACCAGTCCATCCTAAAGGAGATCAGTCCTGGGTGTTCACTGGAAGGACTGATGTTGAAGCTGAAACTCCAGTACTTTGGCCACCTCATGCGAAGAGCTGACTCATTTGAAAAGACTGTGATGCTGGCGAAGTTTGAGGGCAGGAGAAGGGGATGACAGGATGAGATGGCTGGATGGCATCACCGACTCAATGGACATGGGTTTGGGTGAACTCAGGGAATTGGTGATGGACAGGGAGGCCTGGTGTGCTGCGGTTCATGGGGTCGCAAAGAGTCGGACACGACTGAGTGTCTGAACTGAACTGAACTAAGTTCATTAAGAGGCTAAGTGAAAGAAGAGATCTATGTTTGGTTTCCTCACGTGCCTTTTTTTAAAAATTCAGATTCCATTTAAGTAGTTTAAAACAATGAAATTTACTCTGTATGTGAATACCAAGCAGTGAGCTGGCAACCAAAGGCATGATTACTTCAGGCTGTTATGTCATTTTGCTTTCTTTTTAATCATCACAACTTGCATGCCAGATTTTAATTTTTTCATTGAGTCAGAAGAAATGGAGGTTGTTCAGGCTAAATCAGAGCTAAATTAGAAGAACAGCAAACTAAAAATCCAAAGAATGAAAACAGAATGACCCACAGCAGTCCTTTGAGAATGTTCATGTGAATTACCAGTAATTAAGACAGTTCTATGTCTGATGAAATAAAGCTACTTCAGTTTGGGCAAGTTTTTTGTCCTCTTGTCGCCTTTGGTTATCTACAGCATAAGGAGATCTGAAATCATCAGTGCTGAAGTCGTGTGTATCTTCAAAGCCCCCTTTCTCTAGGGTACCATCCCTACCTGCCTCAGGAACATCCTCCTCCAGGAAAGGACAAAAGAAAGTGTACAAACTTATGTCTTAGTATAGGTGACGCTGCAATGACTCAGGGTACCTGGGTAAACCGTGCTGTCTTGCTCACTGTCGGTAGTCTATGGTGTCACTGGAAGGCAAGCCACCCACAGGTTTCTCTTCCTTGTTTTGGACGTTTTCTGAGGCTAAAACCTGAGAAGGTGATGTGGGCCCTCGGAGCTGTTTAGTCTTGGTGAGTTTCTTGAGTTCGCTTGCAAAAGAGATGCCTTTTTTTTTATCTTCTCGAGATGCCTGTGGAAAATGAGAACCTTCCCTTAGTATTAGGTTAAAGAGACTGTATCAGAGAGAGCCCTTCGTTGTTCTCTATCTAGTAGGTAGAGCTTTTTCAAAAGGGGAACCCCCCACCCCCCAGCCACCTCAGGACTGCTTACACCCAGAGGGAAGACATTTCTTTCCACACAGTAAAAACAGCCAAGCAACATTCTTTCCACTAGTGTCCTTGACTCGGGCACTTCCTTCTGGCTTTCACTAGCTCCTGAATTTGATTATACTGTAGTTATGAAAACCAAATAGAGCAAAATAACCTTGAACTTTACCTGCACCTGTTCCTTTAGCTTAAGGATGAATTTTCCTGCACCTTTCCACTTGCTTTGAGCTTGAAACACACACTCCTGATCCAAAAGGACACGCTGGGAGGCCTTTGGGGTGGAAGATTTCCTGCTGGCGGTGTCTTTCACCACCTCTTCCAAAAGCACATAGTCACTCGGGTTGGGGTTGCTCAGGATGCTATAGGAATATTTGGCTTTGCATAAGGTCTGAAAGGTAAGTAATGATCAACAGAATAAAAACACAGGATCTCCAACACTTGCTTCCCTGTAAATGAGACTTTAAGGTGGAAAAATGTCACAGACTTTTAGACAGGGCTAGGGGGTCCTTTTCAGATCATGTCATCCCACTTCTTATTTTACATTTTCACAGTTGTAGCTTATCCAAACTTGTCGACATTGCCTCATTTAGCTTCACAACACCCATCCATGATTTAGATGTTACAACCCCCATTTTTCAGACAAGGAAGCATAAGCTTAAGAGGTCAGGCATATTACAGAGGATGGACAGCTTAGTAACAGAAAAAGGACTTGAGCCAGATTTTCTGCATCCACCAAAGTTCATAGACCTGAAAGTGACCCAGACAGTGAGGGACAGAATCTTGACCCTCCAGAGCCTCTCTGGCGCACGACACTGCCTCGTCATATCACAGTGTTGGATGTTGAAAGCATTTTAAGACTTACCTGGTCTCACTTCTCTTTTTTCTTGAGACTTATCTTTCATTTATGCATTTATTCACTCATCAAACATTTACTATGTCCCAGGTACTGTATATAGTTTGGGGAGTTCAAAGTCTATTAAAGAGACTAATATTAACCAAATTATTGTGCAATCAGTATAGCAAATAGCGCTTAAGTAGTGCTTACCATGTTAGGTGTTATACTAGGCAAATGTCCATTATATGTATTTACCTAATGTTCACAACAGCTATTAAAAAAGTGCTGGTATGCTAGCTTCATGTTTTTCTGTGTGGTAGCTTGGCACACGGCATTGCGCTGGAGCCCACTGGAATCTGATGTGTGAGGAATGTGCAAGATAGAAACTGGCAAATGCTACAAATTGGGGTCTTTTTTTTTTTTAAGAGAGCCAATTTACCAGCACACCCATGTAACTTACGCACAGATGGTTAAATGACTTGCCCAAGCTCTCCGAGCTAGTAAGATGTAGGGTCAGGGTTTACATCTGGAGCAACCTGATCTAGAGTCTGTGCTGTGAGCCATTATGCTAACTTCTCAAGCAAGTGTTTAATAAACCACTCCAGGGCTTGGAATGAAGGCAGCAGAGTTCTCTGGAGCCATATACACAGAAGGGGGGAGAGAAGACCAGAGAACGGAAGAGGGTCAGAGAGTCCTCCTACATGTTGTCGAAGGATCCCAGAGAGACAGTCACTAGGTGATGGACGATGATGCTCCCGCTCTGCAGAACCACCTCCTGGCTCCGCTGTCAGGGCTTCCCAGAGAGCCTGACTCATAGCATATACTGGGCAAGTATCGTTGAAGGACTGGATACTTGCCAGCCTTACCAGGCACATGCTGCCTGGTCATGTCCCCTTTGTTCTAGAACCTTATTCCCAGAGGGAGCTGGCTGGGGGAGGGCAGGGAGGCCTTCACCTGCTGAATGACGTCCTGCGCGGTGCTGACACGCGGTGCTTTGATGACCGTGCGTGGTTGCTCTGGGGAAACGTCGTGCACCTGGACAAAGAAGCTGTCCTCCTCTGAGCTCAGGAGCATCTCCTTGTCATCTTGTGCAATGCTCTTCTCTTCCAGGTTCTATGTTAAGAAAAGACAAGTCAAGTAAATGATAACGTAGAAAAAGGAAAAATCTAGTAAAAATCTGAGCTGGATCTTGGTAATGTGGAAACAACTTCTTAGCTTGATATCCCATACACTAATTACTATTTCACAAACTATCCTAGAAGGATATACATGTCATCTTAGAAGAGAAAAGTACTGTAAGTTTCTGCTAATGTTGACACACTGATAAGGTCTGGTCCCGAACAAGCCAGTAGATCTGCTCATGTTTGCTATGGATTTTGAGTCCACAAATCAGCTAGAGATAAATTTGTAAAAAGACAATATGCTATTTTTCCAGTTACTAAAATTCAAATGGGCTTCCTTGGTGGTGCTCATGGTAAAGAACCCGCCTGCCAATGCAGGAGACACAAGAGATGCTGGTTCATCCCTGGGTGGAGAAGATCCCCTGGAGGAGGGCATGGCAACCCACTCCAGTATTCTTGCCTGGAGGATCCCTTGGACAGAGGGTCGTGTAAAGTTATCTTCCACAAGGGAGCAGCATGGAGACGATGGGGAGGTGAGGCAAGTAAACAGTAGGCAATCCCATCTCAGGCTGGGAGGATTTGGCAGGAAGGTCCTCCAGTCCCCAGCATGCTTCTAGCTTAATCTCAGATCATCGCACAGAAACGACGCTAACTAACCAGAAGAATACAAGAATCAGTGTCATTGTCCTGGAAATTCCAACCAGCCGTAGGAACCAGAATTGTCCCTATTGATATTAAGGTCAAAATGGGTAACTACCACCAGGTGGCGCCAAACTGTAGCCAGGACCAAAACGGACTGGCTCCGGGGGCTTCTCACCAATCAGCTGCACAGCCTCGCCCCAATCATTTCATTGTTCTTACAGTTGTGATCCCTAAGATTTACATACAGCTGACGTGTTTGGATTCCACTCATCAAACTATGCGTGAGCGGGAGAGAACTATCCTCTATTTTTATTACATAAAATGAGACCGTAGTGCATATACTGTTCAACTCATTTTTTCCTCTATTTAAAAGGCTGTGATCAGGGACTTCTTCCCTGGTGGTCCAATGGTTGAGACTTCACCTTCCAACACAGCAAGTACCGGTTTGATCCCTGGTCGGGGAGCTAAGATCCTGCATACCTCAGGGCCAAAAGCCCAAAACATAAAACAGAAGCACTATTGTAACAAATTCAATAAAGACTTTTAAAATGGTCCACATCAGAAATATCTTTTAAAAAAAGAGTGTGATTATCATTTCATGTCAGCTTCTAAAGATTTTCCATAGTATGTCATTGCACTGATTACAATATATTTAACCAATTGGAGAGTGGGGTTGGGTGGTAACTCACATGACATAATTTATAATCCTGAAAGCCAGGATGTAGGTAAGCAAGAAAGAAAAGTTCTAAGTTGCTATATAAAATATCACAATGACCATGTACTACAAATGTTTCTAACAGCACTCCTTAGAGCCTTGCTAAGTCGCTTCAGTCGTGTCCGACTCTGTGTGACCCCATAGATGGCAGCCCACCAGGCTCCCCCGTCCCTGGGATTCTCCAGGCAAGAACACGGGAGTGGGTTGCCATTTCCTTCTTCAATGCATGAAAGGGAAAAGTGAAAGTGAAGTCGCTCAGTCATGTCCGACTCTTAGCGACCCCATGGACTGCAGCCCACCAGGCTCCTCTGTCCATGGGATTTTCCAGACAAGTGTACTGGAGTGGGGTGCCATTGCCTTCTCCACCTTAGAGCCTTACTCAGAGCTTATTGATTTTTAAGCTGTTTTCAATCACATTAGAAGCCACAGATTATGACCATAACAATAACCCTTATTTGCATATTCCTTTATAGTTTACTAAGCATTTTTCTACATTTTGTCTACATGTTTGACTTGAGTCTCATAATTTTTTGAGCCAAGCAGGGTAGTTTCTATCGTGTGTCCATGCTAAGTTGCTTCAGTCATGTCCGACTCTTTGTGACCCTATGTACTGTAGCCCACCAGGCTCCTCTGTTCATGGGATTCCCCAGGCAAAAATACTGGAGTGAGTTGCCATGCCCTCCTCCAGGGGATCTTCTCGACCTAGGGACCTAATCTGGGTCTCCACCGACTTCTGCACTGTAGACTTCTGCATTGATCCTTTGCCGCTGAGCCACTGGGGAAGCCCAGTTTCTATCATAGATTTTGCAAATATGGACATAGAGGTTTACAGAATTCAGATGATACTTTGAAGGTCATCTATCTAATTTGTCAGAGCCAGGTTTGTCTCATTTCAAATCCAGAGGTGTCAGAGGAGAGCGTATTGACCATAGGAAGATACCTAACAGCTTGAGAGCCCAGGAAACAAGAAAATTATACAAAGCAGACAGGCAGGGTCAGAGGTCAAAGACAGCAGCTTGGGGACTTTCAACATACAGAAAAACTGCTTACATAGCTTCCTAGTTTCACAGAGTAGACTAAGTGGAAATGCTTATAGCCCAAATCTATCAATTATGCCCGCCGCTCTGCTTCCATTCAGTAAGTGCTGAATTCATTTAGTCAATCAGTAAATTCGTATTGTGTGTCACTGTGCAGCTGGTAAGCCTAGATACATGAAATATGATTTGTTATCTTTTGAGACATATTTCGGTCATTTCAAAACTTTCCTCTCAACAAGGCATATAAAAGGAGGCCGCCTAACTTTCCTCTCAACAAAGCATATAAAAGGAGGCCGCCTTGCTACATCACACTCATCAGAAGATGCTGGCTAGCCTTCCGCTCTACTGTGTCCTCCTCTTTCCAAGATGCTTCTGTCCCACCCGCCTTTATTAAGCATTTATTCCTGACACTTCTACTGCTTATTGTCATATACGTTTTAATTGCATACGGGGCAGCCCTGGCCTCCCAGTCCTTCCAACCCTGTGATGAAGACCCATCGTGACACTCGGCAGTCCGCCCACTGCTGCTCACTGCCTCCCATGGTGCTGGGCATGGAGGACCCATGAGCACTGACTCAGCTCCAGCCTGGGCAGCATGGGGTGGTGGAAAGAATTCTGGCCGGGAAGCCATAAGACTTCAGTTCTTTCCACTTCTCACCCTGTCATAATCTAACCTCTCTGAACCTGCTTCCTTTGTGTAGCATGGTTTGCATTATATCATAAGATGATTCAAAATATTGGGTGCTTGAGAGCGTTAAACACTGTAATCATGATGCAATAAATATTAACTTTAATATGAGTTTAAAAATTCACTGAAACTGTCACTTCTAGGATACTTTTTGGGGTTTTTTGGCTAGGCCATGAGGCAGGCAGGATCTTATTAATGGTTCCTGGACCAGAGATCGAGTCAGTGCCCCCTGCATTTGGAGCATAGGGTTTTAACCACTGGACTTCCAGGGAAGTCCCTAGCATACTCTTTTACATGTGACAATTAGAAATAGGAAAAAAAAAATTAGAGAGAAATAAAAGATGGCTTCAAAAGCCGAGGTAAGCCCTCTGATATTTTCTTCTACAGCTTTTAGATTAGAATTGCTTCTCCACCATCTTAGTACTTTGTACCTGTCTGATGAGGAGAAGATGCTAGGGATATAATTACATTTCTTGGCTTACAGGAGGTGTCCTTTTATGATCTAAGACAAGGTTAGGAGGGAACACAGAGGCTCTGGTTCCTAGAGAAGCTGGAGGGCAGTGAGGCTGCAGGCCATGTTCATAGTTACGTAGAGAGTGAAAAATAGCACACGATGCTGAAATGGGCTCTTTATCATCTCTGTGTTCTAGTAAGAATGGACCAGCAATGGGCATTTTATGAGTCCATCTCCTTTTCATGCCCCCAAGAGGCAGATCATGTGCCTAGAACAGGGCCTGGCACAATTAGGTGCTCAATAAATATTTGTTTAATCAGATTGTTGAACTGCTTCAACTGCTTTATTGTTGATTTATCATAAGGCATTATTATCTATGTAATGACCTTATATGTCATTTTCAAAAATGGCAGTCAATTAGTGGGCTGATATAAGTCTATTAACTGAGCGACTTCACTTTCACTTTTCACTTTCACGCATTGGAGAAGGAAATGGCAACCCACTCCAGTGTTCTTGCCTGGAGAATCCCAGGGACGGGGGAGCGTGGTGGGCTTCTGTCTATGGGGTCGCACAGAGTCGGACACGACTGAAGCAACTTAGCAGCAGCAGCATAAGTCTATTAAAAAGAAAAGTGCTCCATCAGCAAACCCCATTAGGAGTCCCCCAGTCTGGAGTCAACAGACAGTACTGTTTCCATTATCAGAATGATCATGGGAATATTAGGGATCATAATATAATCTGCAACAAATTCAGATCAAAGCTGAGAGGTTATTCTTACCTTGTGTAATCTTATGGTATATTTTCAAAGAAATGCTGTTGTTTCATGAATTAGCAAAAAAACCTTTTATTCACTAAAACTTGAACAGGCACTAACGGGAGGGCAACCAACCCCCAAATGCAAAATGCCTACAGGCCTTCCATTACACAGTAGTGACCCTTACAGCAAGGTCTTCACACACCCAGGTAAAACACTGGACGCTACACTGATGACATGCTTAAGGAATCCTTTGAGTTCTTTCTCCCTTTGTTTCCTAAGGGATGATTTTTAAACCAGATTTCTATAAGTTAACCTTCTGAATATGTGCAGAAGAATAAAATCGATTCTCCACATTTACTTAAGACTATAAAGCAAGTTGCAGTGACAAGAAGTTCTGAATTTGAGGGAGGAGGCCAGTGGTGAGGTAGTGAGTTACATACGAGCTGTTACTGTGTAGGCTGCCCCAGGACACACTTACTTCCTGCTGGGTTTTTAAGACAATCCTGCCAACATATCCCTCTTCTGGAAACCAGCTGCTTAAAATCTGCATGATCTCTTCTTCTGGACCAATGGCTCTCTGGAATGGTTGTTTCCTACATTCATTCTTCTCTTTAGATATGAAATATTTTTCCTCCATTAAAAAATAGTCTGTGGCAATAGGTTTGGTATCTTGATCCATAACGAGAATCTAAAGAAAGAGCAAAGGCCAGTTTAGGAACACTTCTGAAGAGTAGCAAAAACTTCAAACCCAAACAAGTCTACTCTCAGGGTTCAGATAAGTTTGATTTGCAATGTATAAATGAAACCTCCCCTGCAGTGTTGCATAACTCTTTCTGGAAGATCTTAGAATTCTCTTACATCCAAAAAGAATTGTTTATGTTCATTCTGGGCAATGACACAATTTATTCATAATTGCCAGCCAGCAAAACTGTTTTTCCCACTGATGGAATAAGAGCTCTTAATGAATTAAAAACTTTAGGTTTTTCAATCTATGAACTTAGCTCTTTGTAATCTTGCAACACAAGACCAAAGGCAAAGAACCCAGTCCAGCTTTTACCAAGATAATCTCCCATTCTCACATTAGAAATACTCAATCATCTTCTAATCTCATCTGATCTAAGTTCCTGGGAATTCCCCTTTCAATAAAGTCTTGACAGTGTGCCTAGAGGCCTGTTTTCTCTATTGGCTACTGACCCTGACAGTTGAAATGGTTGAGACCAGGCTGGGGAGCCAAACAGACTTGGGTCTGAGGCCTGTGTTTAGTACTTACTGGCTATGACGTGCTGGCCAAGATATCTGACCCCATGGACACTCAGTGTCCTCATCTATACAGTGGAAACAGTAAGAGTAGCAATTTTGTTTCTTAATTTTGTTTCCTTTTATGACTGAGGCACTGACTATAAAATGTAACCCAGGTGCATCGGATAACTTAGAGCCTGCCAGGCTCCTCTCTCCGTGCGTTCCCCAGGCAAGAATACTGGAGTGGGTTTATTCTCCAGGGGATCTTCCTGACCCAGGGATCAAATCCAGGTCTCCTGCATTACAGGCGGATTCTTTACTGCCTGAGCCACCAGGGAAGCCCTGGTAAACACTAGACATTATGATAGCTACTCTTACTGACGTATTCTTTCACATGGTTTTCTATTATCCAGGTTACTGGCAAAAGCGGAACTTGGAGTGGCCAGAGAAGGCTGCCAACTTCCGGCCTGGAGCAAGCAAACATCCTTCTTCTCAGGCATCCATTCGACCGTGCGAGCATGCAGTGACCAGAATCAGCACTTGGTGATTGATTGGTCTCACTCAGAGAAGCGGAAGGACCTAGGGATGGGTTGGGGGTGGGATAGAAGATTCTCAGGAAGACTCTGCTCCCTTCACCCCAGACCTTGGTCTCAGGTTGATGCTGGACTGTGGATTTTGTGGGACAAGGCAGCTACCACTTCAGCAACAATTAAGGGCATGAAGCTTCCAGGAGTAGGTCCGTTGACACTGTCACCTCCATGAGACGGCCAGCATCACTCCCTCTCGAGTCCTGCTCCACAGCCCTGGGATTACTCATGTGGACAGTAATGTGCTGCTTTTTATGGGTGGCCCATGGAAATGCTTCCTTACTTTTCGTCATTATATTTTACACTGTCTCCAAAACCCCAAGAGTGCTTTGTGAGAGTAGACACCAAAGTTCAAAAACAAAACAGCCCAAACCTCTTGGTAGTATCTGTTTTATAATCTATGAAATTTGAGACTTTGAGCTGCTTTCTCTGATACTGAGTCAGCTGTAAAACGTTGGACAAGATGTTAACCTAGAGATGCCTCTCAAAGAACCGTTTCTTAACTATAGACTCTGAACTTACTTGTTGGAGAAGCTGCTTTGCCTTAGTGCCTCCGTTTATAGAGAAGACAGTAAAAGGCTCTGGGCCTGGGACGCCATGCACTGTGACTCTGTGACTCTGCAAGCATTTTCTTTCTTCTGTATTAAACATCTGTCAAGGAAGATCATAAAGTTTCTCATTCATTTTCATTCTCATGTTTCTAGGCTACATCAATACAGAAGTGCTAGTTCTTAGAAGTGCACGCAGGGACACATAAATGCAAAATAAGGCCAACCTTTTACAACCAGATGCACCTTTTTGTGGTTTTAGGCAATGGTGCATGTTCCTTAACAGTCTAGTAGGAATATTTAGCAGCATACCACCAAAAGAGCAATTTATTTTAAATAACAGTGTTTCTTTCCATCATATTTAGGGGACTGATATTGTCTGAAATGTATGCTAGTCCTTACTTATGAAGTGACATTCAACAGTTTCTACTGAGTTCCATCTCTCTTCGGGGCACTGGGCTAGAATTTCGATGGTAAAATGATAAATAAAATATTCTGGGAGCTTGCTGTCCAGGCACACAAATAATTGTAATATAAAAAGTATTTTTGTTAGGAAGAGTTGGGGAGCTGTGTAACTCTCAAGTCTTTGAGCAGTTTGTATACTGAGATAGATTCATTCATAAAATACAAAATAATTTATGGAAGGCTGACAATGAAACAGACATTATGCCTGGCTCCGGGGTTTTGTAGAGAAATAAGACATCCCTGGCTTCAAGGTGGGGGGCTTCTAGAATAGGATAGCTAGAAGAATAAGTGGACAGCCCAGAATGGGACACTACCGTCTAATTCTTGCTCTCAGGTACCAGGCAGACCGTCCCTGCTTCCCAGGCAGGGAGGGTAACAGGCAGGCCCCAGGCAGAGGCAACACCCCTCTCTCCTGGCCGACATGCTATACTCAACCTCCATCACTTTTTGAAGGGAGAATGAGGAACACCTAAGAAAACAAGGTGAGGGACAGAGAGAGAGAAGAAACTGTTGCGGTGAGGGAAAGAGAAGCAGGGGAGACAGCAGGGCTGCTCAGAGGTGATGGCGGCAGCAGTGACGTCGGTGCCACCGTAAGCACAGAAGGCAGCTTTTCAAAGGTTGTTAGGACTACACTGAAGTATAAGATGGGTGCAACCAGACTTCTCTGCTGGTCTAGAAGTTAAGAATCCACCTGCCAATGCAGGGGACACAGTTTCGGTCCCTGGTCCGGGAACTAAGACCACGCATACGGCAGAGCAACTAAGCCTGAGCACCGCCACTGCTGAAGCCCGTAGGCTAGAGCCTTTGCTCCCCAACAGGAGAAGCCGCTGCAGTGAGAGGCCCAGGCACTGCAACGAAGAGTAGCCCAGCTTGCTGCAACTTGAGAAAGCCCGTGTGCAGCAACAGAGACCCACTGCAGCCGCACCCCCACCAAAATAAACTTCCAAAGATCGGCGTGGCTGTGAGCAGACTACTAAACATGCAAAGGGGCAATGGATGGACACCCTTCAATTTTTCAAGAGCGAGCAGTGGAATCAACCAGTCAATCAAAGCAGAATTCCTTGTCGAGGTAAACAACCCTGCATTACTGGGGTGAGCATTGGTCCCCGGTTCTCAAACTTTAAACCGATGGACCTTACCATCAGTTCTCAAATTTTACCAACGGATCTTAACCAATGGGGAACTTGTTAAAACCTAGCTTCTGCAATGGTGGGCCTTTTTGCAGTGTTCCTCTCCCATTCCCAAGAGTGCAGGTGCTGAGTCTCCTCAGGTGCCAGGGTACTGCTGCACTTGCAGAATTACCTGTCGCCAGCAGTGCCTGGCTGTTCACCCAGTCCTGCTCGCCTGTGACATCTGCCTCTGCACTACTGACGAAGCAAAGGATTTTCCTGGTCTAACCTGAACCTTCTAGAAGTATCAAGATGCTTCCTAGCAGGCTTTGTGTAATTAGCCTTTTCCCTGTGTTGTTATTTTTGGCTCACTTCCCTGGCAAGCAGTATGGCGCTAGATGATGAACTTGGGTTTACAGCTGTGTGACCTCAGGTGTACTCAGCACTCCCCTTCCTTTGTAACATGGAGATGATACTAATAGCTATGTCAGGAAGTTAGTGAGGATCAAGTGAGTCAGTATATGTGTAAAGTGCTTAGAATGTGTCAGGTATCAGCCATTGTTTTAATTATATCCATAGCCACCTAATCTATGATCCGAATGGACCACATTCCTGGACCACAAGAAAGCCTGCCTCTGGTGTAGCAATTCCCACAAATATGCTGAGTGAAATATAACTTAATTACCAGAGAGGCCGGCACAGTATTACCAGAGGAATTTTCTTCCATCCTCCTGCTGTTTATGAATAAACTAGAGATTTCCAAGACTTCATTGTGGAGATTTCGCAGCTGAAGATGTCGATATCCTGGAACAATGCAGAATTGGGAAAAGCTTGTTAGCCATGCATTGCAGAGCTCTGCAGAGAAGATCTCCCAGGGAGGTCAGTAAATGACAGGGAGAAATAAGACCTTCAGATGGGCAGGGGTGACAACACGCAGGTGACCAACAGATGCCTTTTCTCCCAGAGCGCTGCCCCTGGGGACCGTTTGGGGCCACTTAGTGGTTGTAGTTACCTTGCCAAGTGCTGTTTTTAAACTTAGATTCAAAATGAAAATTTTAAACTTAAACACCGTATAGTAGGAAAATCTGATCATTCTTGTATCAAGTCCTCTAGAGTCACTCTTTTGCAAATATTTCCTCTTAGAACAGCTTTAGTGATAATAAAGTATTCCAACAATAGAGAGTTGGTTAAAGAAGTTACAGTGTGAGTGTTTGTACAAGTATAAAATAAAATAATATGCAACTCTATAAAGTAACAAAGATGTATATTTATTTACCTGATAAGTTGTTCACTACATATATTAGTGAAAATCAGTAAGTTGCAAAACATTAAGGTTAGTAGGAAGCTCACTTGTTAATATTTATACACATGGGCAGAGAAATAAAGCCTGTAAAATATCTACACCAAAAGTAACTATCTTGAAGAAATAGAAAGATGGATAATTTTTAAAAAAATTGTTCTGCTGTACATCATCATATTTCTATAATCACTGTTAGGAACTGAATGGTGTCCTCCTAAAATGTGTGTGTTGAAGCTCTAAGTCCCAGTACCTCGGAAGGTGACTATGTCTGGAGATAGGGTTTAAAGAGGTGATGTTGGGTCATGAGGGTGGGGCCTAATCCAACATGACCAACGGTCCTTATAAGAAGAGGGAATCGGAAGGCAGACACGGAGAGACACCAGATGCTGTGCACGGCGACCAAGGGACAGCCCTATGATGATACAGTGAGATGGTGACCCTCTGCAAGCCAAGGAGAGAGGCCTCAGTAGAAAGCAAACTTGTGGAAACCTTGATCGTGGGCTTCTAGCCTCCAAAGCTGACAAAATAAACCTCTGTTATCGGAGAAGGCAATGTCAGACACGACTGAGTGACTTCACTTTTCACTTTCTTCACTTTTCACTTTCTTCACTTTTCACTTTCATGCATTGGAGAAGGAAATGGCAACCCACTCCAGTGTTCTTGCCTGGAGAATCCCAGGGACAAGGGAACCTGGCGGGCTGCCGTCTATGGGGTCGCACAGAGTCGGACACGACTGAAGTGACTTAGCAGTAGCAGTATGTAAGATACCCAGTCTGTGGTATTTTGTTACACAGCCCGAACTGACAAACACAGTCAGTGTTATGACATAACACAGTGAGTATGACCATGTGCTACTCATACAATGGAGAAAAGAAATAGGAAGAAAACAACTAAAGAGCAGGGGACTGTGACATGCTGGTGGAGCTCAGAGGCTGGCAAAATGTGCAGGAGGAAGCATGTACTGGGAACTTGATACTCAGATGAGATCAGCAGGGGCATCCCCAGAGCTTGTTAGAGAGGCATAATCTCAAGCCCCAGACCCACTGTATCCGGATCTGCATTTTATCACCAACAGCCCAGGTGACTTGATTGCACATCAGTTTTGAGATGCAGTGCACAGACATTCTGGACAGGTGTGACAAGCTGACGTTTCCCCAAGGGCCGTGGCAAAGCCAGCAGACAGCAAGACAACAGCTCTAATCTTTGCTCAGGATTCTCCACCTTCCCTGCTCTGCACCCAAACCCACCCTTGGCTTCCCACAATGGCCTCCCACCAGGCCGCGACTCCAACCTCAGCCTACTGAAGCCACCAGCACAACCCCACCCTCCCTGCTCTTGGTTTCCTCTCCTTACAACAGTTCCAGCTTTAAACATACCAGGGGTGCGGCGGGAGCTATTGGGGAGGGATATATGGGAATAAGAACACAAGGACCACTGCTCCTGAAACAAACAGGCAGAGGTGGCAGAGGCCACATTTTATAAGAGATGTTGTTAATAACCTTGGATTTTAGAATAACGTAAAAGAAAAATGCCTTTTGAGGTATGCTCAGTGTTCAAATTTGCATTATCTTCTTCTGCCTCTTATTTTACCTTTTTAATATGAAAATTTCAAACATACACAAAAGTAGAGAGAGGTGTGTAATGGACTCCAGGCACCCATCACTCAGCTACAATGATCACGAACTTTTGACAGTGATTCTACCTCGCTTTAGAGCCTTGAGGGAGATGATTCTCTGAGCAGTGACCACCGAGCTGTTGTTCTCCACGACAGCAAAACGAAGAAATACAAGATCTTCGAAGTGAACCCGGAAAAGGAACTGTTCGTTCCACATGGGGTTCAGAGTATTGCGGTGGATGGGTTTCGTGCGGAAGTGGCAGCTGTCCAGGGCCATGCCCAGCACGTCGACTTCGATACACGGGCTCCCCGTGCTGTTACTCGGGCACACGTTCTGCCCAGAGACAACCTGAGGGGAAGAAAGCATCAAAGTCACTGGGGTTGCAAAAGAAACAGATGTCACCACTGAGCCTCACTGCTTCCCTCTGCAGAGAAAGACAAAGAACCTTCTGGAATGGACCAAGTAAATGATTAATAAGGCTGTTAAAAAAAAGAGTGAGAGACTGGAATCATGGGAAATTGCATGACTGGAATCATGGGAAAGTCTATTTTGTCAACAGCATTCACCTAACTATAACTTTTCAACTGTCAATATATTGAAACATCTTCAAAAAGCCACACAATTAAGATGAAATTGTTTGTCAAGAAGTTGAGAAAAAAAAAGAAGACCTTAAATGTGAAGCCACAAATGTGTTACTAAAATTCTCTTCAAAGTGTTTTAGGTGTATCTTTTCTAACTCTGAAATGTTTTTGTTAAATAGTTAAGTTCTGGGTCAAGTCACAAGGAAGGCTGTTGGAAATTCGTAGCCTTCTATCAGCATGAAGCTATAATCAAGTCTAGCAGAAATGGTCACACAGAAAAGCAGCTACTGCTCTCCTGCCTTAGGGAAAGAGGAAATACAGGTTGGTGGTAGGATAATCTGTGAGTTGGGATTTCCCGGGGGTGTGAGGTGTGGTGAGCAGACACTGCTTGGCATTCCTCCTTGGGAGGGAAACAGACGAGATCTAAAGATGGACCGAAGGATAACTTCATCACTCCCTGTCTTTTCTAGCACCCATTCAGTTTCTTGGTTGTGTCCTCAGCTAAGAGGGAGTGGGAGAAGCTGGAAATAAAATTGAGTAATGAGCTACCAGGACTCTGATGTTACGGGCAGTCTGTGTAGTTCTGACAATTAGTTAATTAGACAATAAAAGGAATAAGGAAAGGCCAGGAATGACTGTAAGGAGGGAAGATGTTTAATTGATTTGTATGTTGATGCCTGTTTTACTTTTTATAAGAGCCTATTAGAGTTTAAGATGACTTGCGTTAACAAGGACCTCAGCTTTTATGGGGTGCACTGAGAGTTATGATTCTGAGGACCCTGGAAGACAGAATTACCATCCCAGCGTGGAGGTGGAAGTGGGGGAGCGGGATCATCACTCTACCTTCTGGGCTCTGGCAAGTATAATACCTGCTGACTGTGCATCTAAACCCCAGCTGCTGCCTTCTGAGAAGTCAAGAAATTCTTCTGGGAACTAAATCTGCACCAACAAAATTGTGATATGAGAGTTTTGCCATGCTTTGAAATCAAAAGCAGTTCATATTCAGTAGGGCTTAAACACCTTCTTATATTCTCTTGGGACCACAGGGGCCAGACTTACAGTTAAAGAATAGATGGCAGGCTCCATGTTGTCCAGGTCTCTTTCCAAGGGGGAGAACTTCTGATACATGGAACAGTTCTTGTCCCACAGAACTGGGGGTTTCAGAACATAACCGCAGCCACCATTGGCCTCAAACATGGAGGCATTTAAATGTAAAGAGAGATCTGTAAAATAGCATCACTCGTTATTTGGTCGCTTAAGTGTCATCCTACAAACAGACTTTACCGATTTTCTCTAAACTTAAACAGGAAGAAGAGAGAACTATCCACGCACTCCATAGATTGAGTGCCTACTATGTGTCAGCTCATGTTGGGCACCAGAGATACAATGGGGACCAAGACACAAGATACCCACAGTCTTCGTGGAGCTCACTGTCTATGAGATATGCTTCATTTCCTGCTTCAACCCAGGAGCCGTTCAAAAAAACTCCTGCCACTTAAAACTCCTTTTGCAAGTTAAAATTTGCAACATCCTTTCAAAAACTAATCTTTGAAATACTTCATTTTATACTGAATTTTAGAAAGGCATCATGGCATTTTCTTATCCCCAAACACCAAAGCATGCAGACAATCGTACGACTAATTCTTGCCTTTTCAAACGTTAAGATAAAATCTTAAGAATCCAAGAAAGACCAGAAAAGAGCCAAAGAAACATATCTTTTCCTTGAAATCTCAATTTCAACTCATAAATTACAGTATTTCTACCTCTATTTTTAAATTGTAGTTAAGTATGAAAAAACAATTATTATCACATGTGATTCACATTATGTCCACAATCCCCTCAATAATACACTCTGGGAACCCTCGCAACAGCTTCCAGTCTTCTGTTGCCAGATTTCCTTTGGCAGAGTTGTCTGATGAATGGCTGGATCCCTGCAAGGTTTGGGGCTCGTACACACCCAAACGCTCATCTGATGGCACAAGTTTGCAGAAAAGCTGCATTCCAAGTGAGCAAGAAGTTTATGAGATACACCTGACAAGTTTCCCGTCTGGCAGATTCCTTCCATGTGCAGAATGAACTCTGCTACCTGGACCAACATCAAGGAAAAGTGTGGCAAGTAAGCCCTGCAGAGTGATGAGAAGTTGGCCTCTCTCCTTGTCGTGTGAGTAAAAAAATTTCCCCATAAGTGGGGTTGGCCGGGATTATTTGCAGGCATTTCTGGGGTCAGATGTCTTACACACACATCAAAGCTCCTTGAGCCTCTGTTTCCCTTATCAATAAAATTAGTGCACTGGATGCTACCAGCCCCAATGTGCCTGATTCACTGGGGACAACTGTCTGGCCTGCAATGGGAGAAAACTCTCTTCCCAGGCTATCCTGTGACAGAGGAGCACAGACGTGGGTGGGGATAGGTCAAATGATCAAGCCCCGTTCTAAGAACTTGTGTGTACTAGTGCCTCCCGATAACCCATGAGGTAGATTCTTTTCATATTTCTCATTTTTATAGATGAAGAAACTGAGGCATGATAACTGAAAAAGTCCAAGGCATCTAGCTAGTAAGAAGTGAATGATAAGGTTCGAACCCAGGCAGCCTGACTCACAGTTCCCTAATCTTAAGAACTGGGCCATATAATGTGCATCTCGCAAGGGTGTCATAAAGATAAGATGGATCATTGCAAAAATCCCTACCCCAGCCTCTGGCACGTAGAAGGTACTCAATAAACAGTAGGTACTGTATCATGATTACGCTGTCCACACTCATTTAGATTTGAAGTCTGATTTCATCGGCACTGTGTCTATCTTTGTAGCTCTGCAAAACTTCAAAGCACTTTTTCCTAACTAAATCTCACTTGGTGATTTGGTATGTAAAACAGATCCACATGGAGCTGCTCAGTTAGAATAAAGATGGGGCTTAAATCTAGCCCTCCTACTGCCCCCTAGGGTGATCCCCAAACTTCAACTAGGGCTATAGTTTTAAAACCTCTGTTTTAACCAAGAATGAACGTGCACAGATGTATGTAACTCCATCAACCCTCTTAGTCAATGCATGGGATGGCACATTAAGCATATCCTTTACCTTTGTGTCCTTCTAGTCATTAAAAACCCTGTGTGAAGTTGACACATTCTCATAATCATTACGCTATATTTGGGGGCTGGAAAAGTCGTCAGAAAGTGTGTGACGATCATTCAGGAAAGCACAATAAATATTAATAGAAGTTTTTCTTTTGACTTGGGGCTGCATTTCTACATACTTGTAGGTCCTGGGACATGAGGGAAGAATCATTCTGACCCAAATGGAAAGAACTTTGAGGGGCTGTTGCCTATAATAACCAAGGTCTGCATATCAGGATCAGGTCAGTTTCCAAACTTAACAGCTGGTTTTGTTGAGTGTAGACCTGGGATACTCCTGGTTTCAGATCACTGCGGACCTTCTTGGAGTTGATGGAGCCATTAGAAACCTTGGGAAGAAGTGACCCTAAGTCCATAGACATGCCTTTGAGGCACCAGGGTCCCCTGAAATTCAGGAAGCTTAAGGCAAATGACCCATGGAACATATTTGGATTATTACAAGGGGTATGGGGAAGGGGTTATTTGTTATTTGGTTGGGATATTTCATGGCAAATCAAGCATTCCCTAACCCAGGAATTTTTTTTTCCAAAAATTAAAAAATAGTGATTCCAGTGTTGACTCTTATCTGTCTGTTTGGACTTGAAATTCACCTGGCAATACCTAGAAGGGATCTGGACCAAAAATCAAGAATGATAGGTTCTGCTGAGGCTCATAAAGACAGTGTTAGCTCAGCACAATATGCATTTATTGAGCACCTACTGTGCGCAAGGGATTGAACTAGGCTCTACCCCCAGTGTGCGAGATGACCATTTTTACAGATGAACTGAAACTGCATATAGTGTGAGTTTTGTTCAGCGTGGAAGAGGCTTCATCATTACTGGCTGCACTGAATCAAGAGACGATCTATGGCAGCACTCCCTCCTGGGTTGGAGGATGACACAGAGAAACTTGGGGATCAATTACATGACACAGCCACCTGCATCCCCTGAGTGAGACAGCTGGAACACGCACCCCAGCTTGATTTGGGAAAAAGGCTGAGCCTCCAGGGATGAGTGGAGGCCAAGCTGCAGCCTCCATGCGTGCTTCCAGACCATGAGGAGGCCTGAGGAGGGCCCCATTCCCGTGTCCCCTTCAGCTGTGGCTCCCTCTGCCATCAGTGGAGACAGTGTGTCTACACCAGCCTCAGCACTTCAGGAGGAAGGACACGTCCCAAACCAAGTGCATTTCCATTTCCTTGAGAAAACCGTTTAGCTAGTTATTTCAGTTCACTTAAAATATTTCTGTATCATCTCAACCAAGGGCGCCAGTGGACACAAGGCTACAGACAGGGCCAGAGATATAAACCCACAAGCCACTTGGGACAGACTGAAAAGAAATTTTTACAGCTTTGAAAATATTTCACTATTATTTCCACTTGTGAGTCCAAATCATACTGTTTTCATAACTTATCAAAAATACTTAATGAGAGCTAATGTTTGTGGAATGCTGTCTGCACTCCAGGCACTATGCTAAGTATGGTATTTCACCTGCATTATCTTATTCAATTTCAACTGAAAGGAGCAAATATAACAAGGGCAAGAAAATATGACTGATGTCTCTAACCAGGGTTGGCCACAATTGGGCTCTGGTGGCGCCAGTGCCAGGTGGCTGGCTGATCCCAGAGCTATAGCTGTGGTCTGACCTTGGCTGCAGACAGGGTTACACTGTGGTGGATGGGTCAGCACGGTTGGTTAGGATCTGATTCAGTGCACGTGAGAGGAAGCTGCAGGCTGCTTGACTGTTCAAAGGGAAGAATCTGATTTTTGCAAGAGCTTCGAGGAAACGTTCCTCAACTGCTCTTTCTTCATCTGCTGTTGCTCCCCACCTCCCCCAACATCTAAGTGGAACCATAGCACTTTATCCTCTAAGCTCTGAGAGTCCTTGAATTTATAAGTCATTCTGTGACCCTGAGTAACTTAATTGCTCTTTGTCTTGGTTTGCTTATCTGAGAAATAGGATTATAAAGGTTCCTACTTCTTAGGGTTGTTTCAGAGATTAAATGAGATAACAAGGGTCAAGAAGGAGCACAGGCTGCGGCTGTTTAGTCTCCTCCTTTGCGACCTCATGGACTGTAGCCCACCAGGTTCCTTAGTCTAGGCAAGAACACTGGAGTGGGTTGCCATTCCCTTCTCCAGGGATCAAACCTGGGTCTCCCACATTGCATGCAGATTCTTTACCACCTGAGCTACCAAGGAAGCCCAGAGCACAGGGAGCAGCACGCAGTTAAAGGTGGCTTGTACTCTGGAGTTTCCGGCCTCATCCGTTATCCCCAGCGAGCATCTCATGGACAGAGAAGTACAAACACTGCTTTCTCTGTCCATATAATTCACAGACTTGTTTCCTTTGCATTAGCTGCTCGCTGAGCACTGACCATTCATCTCCATTTCAATCTCAAAGGGATGAGAAGAAGCTAAAATGGTATTAACTTGCAAAGTGTTTGGAAAGACCCTACTGCAAGAAGAAATGAGAACTGCAAGAAGAAATGAGCAAGACAGTTACTGCTGCTGCTGCTAAGTCGCTTCCGTCGTGTCTGACTCTGTGCAACCCCATAGATGGCAGCCCACCAGGCTCCACCATCCCTGGGATTCTCCAGGCATGAACACTGGAGTGGGTTGCCATTTCCTTCTCCAAAGCATGAAAGGGAAAAGTGAAAGTGAAGTCGCTCAGTCGTGTCTGACTCTTTGCGACCCCATGGACTGCCGCCTACCAGGCTCCTCTGTCCATGGGATTTTCCAGGCAAGAGTACTGGAGTGGGTGGCCATTGCCTTCTCCAAGACAGTTACTAAAGAGTGTTTAGAAATCTCTATCCCAACAGGTCTTTAAAAACAAACTGGACACAGCTCTATTGATGGCAGTCCTATTTTTAAAAAGTGCTTTAACAACCTAGATGTCCATCTGCAGATGGGTGGATAAGGAAGTTGTGATACATATACACAATGGAATATTATTTAATGTTAATTAAAAAGGAATACATTTGAGTCAGTTCTAATGAGGTGGATGATTCTGGAGCCTATTATACAGAATGAAGTAAGTCAGAAAGAGAAAGACAAATACTGCATATTAATGCACATATATGGAATTTAGAAAGATGGTACTGACTATCCTACCTGCAGGGCATCAAAGGAGACACAGACGTAAAGAAAAGACTTTTGGACTCAGTGAGAGAAGGAGAGGGTGGGATACATTGAGAGAATAGCATTGGAACATGTCCTTTACCAGATATAAAATAGATGACCAGTGCAAGCTTGATGCATGAAGCAGGGCACCCTGGAGGGATGGGGTGGGGAGGGAAATGGGAGGGGGGTTCAGGATGGGGGGGGAACATATGTATACCTGTGGCTGATTTATGTTGATTCATGGCAAAAACCATCACAGTATTGTAATTATTCTTCAATTAAGGCAGAGGCTTTTGCATGAAGCTTTCCTAGCAACTCAGACAGTAAAAGCGTCTGCTTACAATTGAGAGACCCAGGTTTGATCCCTGGCTCGGGAAGATCCCCTGGAGAAGGAAATGGCAACCCACTCCTGTATTCTCACCTGGAAAATCCCATGGACGGAGGAGCTGGTAGGCTATAGTCCATGGGGTCACAAAGAGTCGGACATGACTGAGCGACTTCACGTTCTTTCTTTCCAATTAAAATAAATAAATTAACAAATAATAATAATAATAAATTAAAAGTGCTTTAAAAATGGAGCAGGAACAAGAGACTATTCCGGGCTCCTTGAGGGTTTTTCCCCCTATCGCCTTAACTCTGAAAAGTCAAGAGTACAATTCCGTGTCTGATTCTCTTCTCTTTCCTGTCCTCTGTACTTTTACCCTCACAGAGGCCCTAGCTGGCACTCTTGCCCCCTTGAAAACATGTGTTTTGTTGAGATGTAAGATGCAAAGGAGCAAGGGGAGAGGCGCTCTGGGAGAAGCAGGCCCATTACCATCTGTCTGGTAGTTGAGTGCCACGAGCTGTATCCCATGGAGCCAGAACAGGAGGGGGTTGGGGTTGGAGGAGTCGATGCGGGTGGCAGCCGGGTACGTCCTCAGCAGCTGGCAGGCGGTGTGCTGGATCAGTTTCTGAGAATACCTGCGACACAGACGTTTGGCGGCATTTTCATTCAGTGAGGAGATATGGTAGCATTTGGGAGTTCTAATGATAGCGCTGAGGGACGTGGTTGGGTTGACGGAGAAAGCAGAGTCCTCCCAGGCCTGTCGCATTCCTTCACAGGAACCTAAACCCCCCCAAAGATTAGCCTCAGATTAGTGCAGAACACTTGAGATATTTTAGAAAGAGAAACCTGAACAACATCGCAGGCTACAATCACAGCACATGACCCACCGGCGTGCACCTTGAGTGTTTCCTGTGAGTCAGTCCACCACCTTGAGACTAAACGACAGCTGTTAAGGGTGTGCCTTCCCACCTGCCAGGCGGAATGCCACCCATTCACGAGTCGATAGATAATAAAGCCGGCTAGATCTTCCCCCCAAAAGGGATAGCTATAGAGTTTGAAAATAAGTGTAACACCAATTTAAATTAAAAGCCCTAAAGTTCTTTGCCTCAGTACCTCATCTGTCCTGTGGATATATGTGCACAGATATAAAACAATATATATACAAGGTATTCACTCTAGCAGTATTTTCTTTAAAGTACACACACACACACACACACACACACACACACACACAAAGAAACAAAAATCCAGGAAGCAACCCAGAAGTTCTACCAGTGAGAAATGGTTAAATAAATGACAATATATCCACACAACAGAATACCATAGGGACATTAAGGAGGATAAGGTAGATTATATGTACAGAAAGCTATGCAGAAAGCTATAGTGCATATAAAAGTTATACATGTCCAGTTATATCCCATTTGGATTATCTTAAAAAGAATCTTATTTTTCTTGAACTAAACACAATAAACTTAATAGCAGTTACCTCTGGGGAGTAGAACTGGGATGTTGTGAGTGGAAAGAAACTTTAATAGTACTCTATAGTTTGAGTTTTTTAACTATGAGAATTTATGACTTTGACAATAAAAAGTAATTAAACATAAACTGGATATATCTTCTGGAATTATAATGGGGAAGATTGCAGTTCCAAGAACCATGAGAAGGTTCCAAGGTGGCTCCAATTTTTACTTTTGAGGCAAACACTCTTAGAACATCTTCAGTGAAAGACTATTTTTTAGGAAGTTAAGAGAATAATTTTATAATTAAAAAAATATTTACACCACAATTATATAATAAGAATAATCATGAATATATTTTAAAAAAAAAAAAAGGTTAAAAATTTCCAGGGAAGTGTTTAGTGAAATCTCAGAATCCTCCAGCATGCAAAATCAGGCAAAGATATTGTCAGAAGGTGACTTTACTTTTTCCAGATGTTTTGTTAAATGGTGCTGTCTCCCCGGGGCTCATTCTGCCCGGATTGTTGCCAAAAATGGACTTCCTGCTTTTCCTTTCTTTTCCTCTGCTAGAGCCAGATGCATTTAGAGTTGACAGGCCTGTTCCCATAAAATGAAAATAAATAAGCCAAAAACTACAAGCAAGGGAACTCAACATTTTCCATCCCTGCTAATGTTTATTTTGAAGTCCTACTACTCCCTGCTAACTCAGTACAGAAGATCTACTAGCATTTTTAGCACGATTAATAATAGCATTGCAAGTAATGACAGTGTAGTTTTTCTCTCTGTAGGCAAATGGGACAAGACCTACAGGATTATTACAAGACGACCACAAAATCACACCCATACTTATTTGGTTATGCAACAGAAAGATCTTGAAAAACCGCAAGAAAAAATTCTTTTAGAGCCTAAAAGATTAGACTCCAGAACCTAATTAGCACAGTTTGGAGAGATGAAAGAATGGCCAAAGGCCTAACTGTCATATAATTGTGTGCTAAGTCACTTCAGTCCTGCTCAACTCTCTGCAACCCCATGGACTCTGGCCCACCAGGAACCTCTGTCCATGGGATTCTTCAGGCAAAAATACTGGAGTGGGTTGTTATATCCTCCTCCAGGGGATCTTCCCGACCCAGGGATCAAACCCACAGTCCCTAAAGTCTCTTGCCCATTCACAGGCAGGTTCTTTACCACTAGTACCACCTGGGAAGCCCATATCATAACTGTCCAGGATCAATTCCTGCCCATAGGAACCTTGATTTAACATCTACCTTCTTGGTTCCTCAGCTGCCTTACCTGCAAAATGGGTACAGTGATAGGAACTCTTTCATGGGGTTAATCTGAGGATTAAATGGGAAACAGATTATGCTGATAACTATACTTCAGGGCTTCTCTTCCTCACTGCTGGTCTAGCCACTCTTTGGATCCTTCCTGTCTGGCCAGTGTGAGGGCACATCGGGAACTTCACAGGTATTTGCTGAATGAGGAAACAAATTCACACCAAGCAAAGCTGGCTCCTGGGCAGGATGTAAAGGCAACAGAGAAACCAGAGTCGCCTTCAGACTGGTCTCGCTCTCTACAATTGTACCATTAGCAAGTAATTCCTTTACCTGAAGCAGCATTCAGGAAGGCCGCTTTAAGATGAAAATAAACCTTCGAAGAATATCATGTGAGAAGACAGGATTAAGCAGTGCTTAATAAGAGTGTGGGCTTCCCAGGTGGCTCAGTGGTAAAGATTCTGTCTGCCAATGCAGGAGACCCAGAAGCGGGTTCGATTCCTGGATTGGGAAGATCCCCTGGAGGAAGAAATGGCAAACCACTCCAATATTCCTGCCTGGAAAATTCCATGGACAGAGAAGTTTGGTGGGCTACAGTCCATAGGGCTGCAAAAAGTCGGACACAACTGAGCTCAATGAGAGTGTAGACTCTGGAATTTAAGCCCTGTTCCCTGTGGAGCGACCTCACACAAATTACTTAACCTCTCTCACCACTTACTCCTCATCTCTGAGAGTCCTGGTTAGGATTACATGAGATAATGTGTATCTGCATACTTAGCAGGGTGTCCTGTTCAGAGAAAATGTCCAGTGCATAGTAGCTGTGGGGCTTCTACATGTTTTTTTGTTCCTCTGAAGTATCTGAAACTGCAAAGATGCACAGTCTTGAACTAGTGAATTCTTATGCTTTATCTTAAAACTTTTTTGTGAATTTTGCCCTCTACACAATGATGTAACAATGGATTTTCTCCCGAGTAAAACCGATAAAGGGTTGGAGTGAGGGGCTGCATTCATTCTGGGGTTTTTGACACATGTTGACATCCCCCAGGGGTACATGGCCCCGCTCTGAGGAGCCTGGGTGTTCTCTGGGGTGGGGTGAGCAAGCAAAAAAACAAAAGCTGAGTGATCAAGAAAAGGGAAGGAATCTGGAGAGGCCCAGAGAAGTTATCGAAAGAGCAATGGGACCCTTAGCGGACCCAGTTGGTCTGTTCACCAATGACAATGACAACAACCATTTGCAGAGAGCCAATTATTTTCTGGATAGTGCGCTATTCACACTGTGTACCTTATTGCTAATTTATACAACAACCTTGCAAGTTAGAACTGTTTATATAACAATCTTACAAGTTATGCCTCTTTCACCAGTAGGGAACCCAAAGTGCAGAGAAGTTATAGCACTGCCCCGGCCAAGGTCACTGAGGAGTGGAGCCCTGTCAGTGAAACAGGTCCGTGATCTGGGGAAGGACACACCCATGGTCTTCATGGTACCTCCCTACTCTGAAGAAGTTTTTGCATGGTGGCTCCTTGGGAAGGGCCTTGGGATGGTGGAAGATGAGATGCATTGAAATTGATGATGTAGCAAATTAAATCAACAGTGGAGCAAAATTAACACTTTAAAAAATTATTATATTCATAATTTTTTAAGTTGTGTCTCAAAGAAATGGACACTGTAGGGTATTTTCCTCCTGAATTATCCAAACAAATCATAGTGACAATAAATATTTAGAAGCTATTATGACAATGATTCTGGCAATGCAATTTAGTCATTATGAGAAAGGAAATAAATTTGGGGAAAAAAATGTGAGAAACTTCAACTACTAAAAAAATGGTTAAAAAAAGGGGGGTTAGAATATAGTATACTTATAAAGGATGTGTGCTATTTAAACACTTTAAAAAACAGCACATTTGGAATTTTTGTTTGTTTGTTTCAAAAAACATACTTCATATTTCCTCTTTTATTACATAAATAGCAGTTTAACCTTTTACTGCACTTGAAATTTTAAAAACAAGTCAAACAACCCCATGCTTTGCCTGTGCCTCAAGTCAGAAACTGTACCAAATGACCTTTGACCCTTCCATGATCCTCTATCAGCAGAGAAATGTAATCTCTCATGGTGACTTCAAATATCTCTGGGAACTTGTGCTCTTTGTTTACTCAGTGCTTGAGAGGAAAAGACAAAGCCAGAGGAACGTTTTGGGTGCAGTGGCAGCTGAATTTACAAAGAACAAGAGATGCAGTGAGTATGATTCTTGGATGGAGTGGTCTTCACATTTGTTCCTATGATGAGGGACATGCAGGCCATGAGGCTCACTGACAGTGAAAGAATTTTATCCCATGATAAGAACAATTTCACTAACTGCAGATATGGTCATACGGTACTCAGGAGATAGAAAGTCGGGACCTGTGAAACTAAACCTACGTGGCCGGGTTCTTTCGTTTCTTTGAAATCTGTTGTTGTTTAGTCTCTAAGTCGTGTCCGACCCTTTTGCAACCCCATGAATATGTAGCCCGCCAGGCTCCTCTGTCCATGGGATTTCCCAGGCAAGATTACTGGAGTGGGTTGCCATTGTTGGCTACTTATTCACTCTTCTCCTCCTCAACAGAATTTGCTAGCAGATAAGCAGTAGCGGCTGCCAGAAGTTTAAAAACAGTTTACAAGAGAAAATCTAAAATTGAGAAAGTTCTATGATTTTTTTCCTCCTCTGATATGTGAAGAGACCACTGGTTATCTAATTTTTTAATAGCCTAAGACCTCTGTCCCATTCGCAGGGCACAGTATGAGAACTGGGGTTTAAGATAAAGCCTCTGGAAGCAGGATCTGCATCCAGACCACCTTTAAAAAACATGAGGGTTGGGGTTTTAACTTCCCTCTCTAGGTCAAGTTCATCCAAGCTGCTTACTAACATTTAGATGGGTGCCCCAATGCCAGCTGCTTTCCTGTCCTCAGAAATCTTGTACAAGGGAATCTTTCTTCTTAATAAGAGGAGATGAATTTTTCTGACTTCCAGATGTTTATGGATTTCCTGTTTGCCCTCTGCCTTCTGCTGCTCCATTTGGATAAGCTCACTGACAGCACGCCCTAACAAGACACGAGGGCAGCTCTGGGGTTAAGAGCAGGACTTTGGAGGCAGGCGAGCTTCAGAATCAGAATTCTATCCTTTATTAACTGAAACGCACATTTTTGGGGCAATGGTTTATCAGCTTAAGTTCACTTGTACTTCTAAAAATGGCCAATGGGGGAAACCTCACCTGAAACTTTGTCCTTGATCTTTGCAGTTTGGGTGGAGACCCACCACCTAGCTTAGGGATGGGCCCATGACATAAGCCCTAGACCAGGGGTCCCCAATCCCTGGGACATGGACTAGCAGTGGTTAGTAACTTGTTAGGAACAGGGCCCCATAGCAGGAGGTGAGTGGCAGGTGAGTGAGTGAGCAAAGCTTCATCCGTATTTACAGCCCTTTCCCATTCCAACTCCTATCAGGTCAGCAGCAGTATAATAAATGTAATGTTCTTGAATCATCATGAAGCCTTCCTCTCTGCCCTCCTCTCCCATCCCTTCCCCCCATGCTGTCTATGGAAAAACTGTCTTCCAGGAAACCAGCTCCTATTGCCAAAAAAGATTGGGAACCACTGCCCTAGACTGTCAGAGCATTGCATGTCCTTGATCACAGTGACTGGCTCAGGGATGGGCGAAGATTCAGTGAAAAATAAAATTGCTGCTGAAAGTTCTGAAAGAGACTCATGCTGAATCTAGAAGCATGTGGCTGGCCTGCTGCAGCTGCCTTGCCACCGTGAAGGAGAAAGGGCCAACACAGTGGTGACCCAGTGAGAGTCAACGGGGTGACCCTATGGGTAAAGAGGAAAGCCCTGGATCAAGGTGTATCTGAAACTTGTTTATCTCTTCATTTTTCAACACACAAGTCAATACATTTCTTCTTTGCTTATGCCAATTTCTGCCACTTTCAAAGAAAAGAGTCTTAACTGATACACTCTGAAACCTTGGGCCAATTATTTCATCTCTCTCAGATTGTTTTATGTAAAAATAGGGATAAATCTGCCTACTCACAGAATTATTATGAAGTCATTCAAGATGATGTATGTAAAATATTTAATACAAATCCTGGTACTTAAAATTAAGTGCTTAATAAATTTTAGCTATTATTTGTTATGAATATTATGATTATTAATAACTTATGAAGAGAAATGATATGGCCTGAAAAATGATAATATTATGGAATTATCCATATCAGCATCAAAGCAAATAATAATAATAATAAATACTTAGAAGTACTATAACAGTGATTTCTGTAACACAGTTTAGTTATTTTGAGACCATTTGCAATACCTGATTAAACAGCATATTTGTTGTATCTTTTGATATCCTTAAATGCTATAAATGATACTGTCTACTCTTACCTGGGAATTTTACTGCTTGGCAATAGATGACAAGGTCAGAAAGCTCTGGTGCAATCTGTCTGCTTTCCTTTTTATTCTGAGGAAGATAAAATTCTTCTCCCAGTTCCATGTCATAAACCTATCAAGGGAACAATGATACTGGTTTACAGGGAAGGTACCGATCAGATCACTTACCTCTGAATCCCCAAAGCTCTTTGTTCCTCTCCTTTGTCATCAGTGTGTTTCACTTACTCTGTCTTATCCATATACACATTCTAACACCTTCCCTAGAGAAAAGCTTTCTGAGAGCAATGGCTGAGTCTAACATTCTTCATCTTCCCGAAGGGCACATAGTTCAGGGTCTTAAATGAAGAACATTTAATGCATATTTGTTGAACAAATAGATGATGGAGTATGTATCTTCTGTGGCTCAAATTTTTGGCATATTTTGTCATTTTGTTCTCCAACAATGTCAGTGCAACTATCGATTTGCTCAGAGTCTAACACTGCGAGGCACTTGAGGACTGGGTCCAGGTATCTCATTTATTTTTCCATTCTTCGTGTCCTCCCTCTGCTAACACTTCCCAATCAGCCCTGTTCATCTTCTTGGTCATCCCAAACAACTTTAAAACTTCTGGCAATTCACTAAAAATACCAGGTTGTCCTCCTGCTCTGAATGCCCTGTTTTCATCTGCTTCTCAACTTCATCTTCCAGATGATCTGATAACAATGTGTAATCACTGCTCTTTGTAATTATTTCCAAGCACTGTTGACATGTTTACTTCCATTGCTAAATCACCTCCTGTGCTACCTTAGTGCCTACCACACGCCACACCTCCAGTAGGTACTCGCTGGATGAATAAATGACTTTCTATAAACGACAGAAGGGGGAATTTCTGTCATATCATATCATCACTGTATGGGCTTTGGCATTCAAGGGAAAGTGAGGGGCAAGGTGAAGGGAAGGGATAGGGAGGGAGTGAAATCCTGTCTGAAACTGGCAAGAATACCATGTCCAAGTGCAATCGAACAGAAACCACGCACTTACCTTTCCTTTGTTGCAAGCAGAGTTATCTGCTTTCTTGATCCTCTTGGGAATTTCTTCATTATACTCAAACTGAAGTTTGTCATTACATGACTTATTTTCAGGTCTGTCTTCTAGAATGTTGTCTGAAAATGAGTTGGCAGGCTTTAGTGAATAAGCACTGAAGCTTCACTTAAGGTTGTGTCTATACATCACTCCAAGAATATCCAGGTACTTGTGCTTATCTGTAAGACTGAGGTGCTGACTACATGTTACCAAAATAATGGCTTAAATTTTAAAATTTTGTTAAATGATATATTCATCTTTGATTGAATGGACTAACTTACCAGGAGTTTTGGTACCACATAGACATAATCTAAATGAGAAAATTCATTTTCATACAGACAATTAGAACTGTGCACAGATTATGGAAGATACCCTGTCAAGAAGCTCTCAGCACACAAGTTTGGGAAAGGTTGAGTGGTTGAATCACTTCTTGATGGTATAGACATGATTTAATCACTCTTACTTAAAAATAAAGCTATTATTTTCTTTTACCTCTAGAAATGTCAAAACCAGAGGGGAAAAAGGCATTGTTATTTGCCATGCAGTTTTCACAAATATACTTAATTGGGAAGTAAAGTTTTCGTAATTGTCTATCAATTTATGAAGGGAAAATCTTAAGGTGAGGAATCAAGATAGATTTAAACATTTCCAAAGTATGACAGATAATCTTATACTTTGCTCTTGCTTTGGTATTTCTATTCAAAATGACTTTAAAGGTTTTAGGAAAATAAACATGATCATGTTCTTTTAAAATGACAAACAAGAAAGCTCATTTCTCACCCACAATTTACTATCTCATCAGACCACAAATGCTTAGACCAAAATATCCTTCTACCAAATCAGGGCCATGCAGGCTGCCAAGAAATAAATGAGATCAATCAGTTAATGACATTTTTATTCTTATAAGTGTCACATGCGAATCGGACCTAAACAATAAGAAACAGAATGCCGACATTCATGCAGTTAAAATGCCAGGTTCAAATGGCTTTACCTTCCTGACTGTTAGGAGCGGGAGAAGCAGTAAGGACGTCTGCTACAGAAAAACAGAATCAGAAAGGGGATAACAGTAAGGAAATTAAGGCCAAAAGCCAGATAAAATTAAATTAAGGTATGAAGTAAAGCATAAATAACAACAGCTTAAATTACAAGATAAATGAAATAAGAACTCTTCCACTGATTTAATAGTTTGACTATTAAGGGATGCAAAGACTAGCAAGAGAAGAAGTGCAAACATTGTTGACATTAATCATGCTGCCACACTCACACTACAGATTTTCAGTTACTGACGGTCCTAACAGTCTGCAAAACACTTCATGTTGAATGGTTAGAGATTGATTAATGTTAGAATCACACAATCATTAGACTTCATATATATGAAGTCACAGAATGTCTATATAAAGTTGTAAATTCAAATCTGTAGTGCATGTTCAACGCTAGTTAAGATGTACAGCAAGGTTGGGGAAAAATTAATTGATGTCGCTTTAATAAAATTTAATTGAATAAATATTCACTAAGAACTTACTGGCCAAAAGGCAGAGTAGTACTTCCTGAAATAAATGAGCCTCATTTGCAACTCCCTTTAGATTTTCTGGGAGTAATTTTCAGATAGTTCCCAGGAACTGTCACAGTTTTATAGCCAAAAAAAGGTTTTAGAGAAATTTGCTCATTTTATATATGTGAAAACTGAGGACTAGAGCTGTCACCAGAGATAAACTGGGCTACCTAGGTGAGTTTTCAGCCTGACTTGCTTTCAATGGATTCAGACAAGTGAAAGTGAAGATGTTAGCCAACCAGTTGAGTCTGACTCTTTGTGACACTATAGACTATAGCCCGGCAGGCTCCTAAGTCCATGGAATTCTCCAGGCAAGAATACTGGAGTGGGTTACCATTCTCTTCTTCAGAGGATCTTCCCACAGCTTTTGAGGAATAGGATATAAGAAATGATCTTGACTCCTTCCTGTTATCACCCTTTTTCAGTCTCCCAATTAGAGAATATGCCCCTTGTGTTAACTGACAGGATTTCAGGTCAGTTTTTAGTTGATGGTATGAAGCAGTCAGGGCTTCCCAGGTAGCTCCGCTGGTAAAGAATCTGCCTGCAATGCAGGAGACCCCAGTTCAACTCCTGGGTCAGGAAGTTCCCCTGGAGAAGGGAAAGGCTACCCACTCCAATATTCTCGGGCTTCACTGCTGGTTCAGATGGTAAAGAATCCACCCAAAGACCTGGGTTCGATCTCTGGGCTAGGAAGATCCCCTGGAGGAGGGCATGGTAACCCACTCTAGTATTCTTGCCTGGAGAATCACCATGGACAGAGGAGCCTGGCTGGCTTCAGTTCTTGGGATCACAAAGAGCCAAACACGACTGAGTGGCTGAGCACATGAAGCAATCAACTACTACTAAGGACAATTATTCAATGGACAGAGACTAGGATTATATTTGGGGGTGGAAACAGATTAGACTGCAGCTGCTGACCATGATGGAGGCTCACGGAAACATGACTAGACAATCATCCTGCATGAGAAGCGGATATTTGGAGGAGGCTTGGCTGTCGTTTTTTAAGATTTTTTTTTGATGTAGGCCATTTTCAAAGTCTTTAGTAAATCTGATACAGCACTGCCTCCGTTCCATGTCTTGGCTTTTTGGCCATGAGGCATGTGGGATCCCAGCTGACCAGGGATGGAACCTGCATGCCCTGCAATGAAGACCAAGTTCCAGCTCCTGGACTTCCATGGACATCCCTTGGCTGCAGTCTTAATGCAAGTGGTAAATGGTTGCTGGTCTGGGTATATCTACACATTAACAAAACAATGAGAAGTAGTATAGTCTACATTTAAATGTTTAAGTAAACAGGAACTTCGGCATTTTTTTTCCATGACTACATATTTGTCTTTCAGATGTCGCCAAAATTAAAACAATCTATCAGCAGCAGTGGTACCTGAGGAAGCACTTTGTAATCTCTAGCAGAGATACGAATTTAGTCCAGATGAAATACACCTGAAACCTAATTCTCTTGTAAGAAGAGCCCTTCACCTGTAAAACAGGGGTAGGTAATATCATTCCTGTGACTTTTTTGTAGTGTACCATTAGTCTTCACTCGTGTTGTTTTATCTTTTTGGTGGGGCCAGAAGGAAATGTCTGGTTGGCTTAATAATGTGAGAACCAGGGTAGAGGGGCAGGTGCAGAAGGGGAATGATGCTTCATTTTTTTCCATGCTCTTGCAAAATAAGAGTGAAAGCAGTGAAGAGAAGCATGGGAACTCGATGCTGCCCCCTGCAGGTGATTCAGGAGTTGGAAAAGATTTAACCACCATCTTCAAAAATCCCATGGACAGAGGAGCCTGATAGACTACAGTCCCTGGGGTTGCAAAGAGTCGGACACGACTGGGCGACTTCACTTTCTTTCTAAGAATGTGGTCTCTCTGCTGTAATTCTACCTCCTTCTCTGGAAACCAATTTAGGAACAACTCCTGTGCTGCTTTCCACATCCTCTTCTTTCCTTTAGTAATGGCTCTGGTGGCTGACGGCTTCCCTGCTGGCTCAGAGGTTAAAGCGTCTGCCTCTAATGCGGAAGACCTGCGTTCGATCCCTGGGTTGGGAAGATCCCTTGGAGAAGAAAATAGCAACCCATTCCAGGATTCTTGCCTGGAGAATCCCATGGACGGAGGAGCCTGGTGGGCTACAGCCCATGGGGTTGCAAAGAGTCGGACATGACTGAGCAACTTCACTTCACTGGTGGCTGACAGAATCCTTTTCCTTGCTTGATCCTCCTTGCTAAGTGACAGGATTCCAGAAACTCTTAGATAATATTACAACAATCTGTATTGCTTGTCTATGGAGTGCCAGACTTATTTTGGAAAAAAAAAAAAAAAAGACGTCAAAACACCCGGTAGAAAAACCATCTAAGTGTGCTTCCCTGCGTACAGCGTCGTGTTGGCTCTCTTACCATCAGAGAGGGATTCATAGTCATAGTCGTATTCATCCTCTTCATCTTCCTCTTCCTCATTATTAGCAGGTGGGGAGTTGGCATTGCTACCATTATAAGCCTGAGCTTGCATGGATGCTAGCTGATGAGCCTGTAAGATATCAATAATTAAAGACTGCAGATACCCAGATACTAAAACTTTCGTTAATGGTTTTCAAAAGGACTACCCAATGCTTACCATAGTTCTAAAAAGTGTCTTAACCTATTTTGATTATCTGCGGGGGGGGGGGAAACCCAAAACTCTTCATTCACTTAAAATACAACATCAATACTTAGGCAAATGTTAACATCTTTGCAGGAGGAATCCAGGAACTTTTAGAAAACTATCACAAGGAATTGGAATCCAAGTCCCCGAGGACTACTTCCCTCCTTCCCAGGAGAAACCTGGGTGCTTCAGAGAACCATCAATCCTGAATGATGGGGAAGTAAGTCAGCCCACCCATTTTGAAAGAGAAAATCTCTGCTAAAAAAACTGTTCCCCGCTTCTTAAAATACTATCTAAAGCATTTTGACATTGAGAGAAATGTTAGAATTCCTATGGATGGGAAAAAAGAATAGTTGATTTAAATAAAATTCCTTGAACAATATAAAGTTTTTTCAACAAATAAAGTTTTATCAACTTTTAAAAAAAGTTTTTATCTGAACCATCAGTCAGATTCACAAAATAGGCTTAGAAGTTTCTGGAAAGTTGATGTGTGCTATCAGGAAGGTCATGTGCCTCTACATTTGAGTAGAATTACTGTGAGGAAATAACACAGGATACAAGAATAAATAAAAATCTGGGGGCCAAGCATAAGGAAATAGTCCAAAATACAGGCAAAGTTATTTGCATGAATTAAAAACAGGAAACAATCTAAAAGTCCAACAATAGAGGAACTAAGTCATGCAAGTATAGACATATATATACTTGTAAGCATAAGCATGTACATCTATGTGAGTATATACATATATATATGCAAATATATGTAATTCTATATCCTTTGTTTAATAACTATGCATTAATACCTTTATGTCTCTATATAGTGATTATAATTATATAAAATGTCATGCATAAAAGGCTAAATTTTAACTGTTAATACATCAGGCACAGATCCCTTGGGCAGTCTGGTAGATAAGATCCCTTCTCAGAATATTTTAAATGCATAGAATAAAATATATAAGATTACAAAGGAAAAAAGGAATGTTGACTATTGTTATCAAATGTTAAAAAGACAAATCAGTGCTATAGGAAAAATGCTTCTTTATTAACACAGTGAAAAATATATAATGGTAGGTCATGTAATGCTTGTGAAACAGTGATGAGCATAAATAATTCTTGGAGATAATGGCAGCAACTCATAATATGAAAAACCTGTGATTTCTATTGCTGACAAAGACATACTTTGTCAACTTTATTCTGGTGTGTTTCTTATATTTATAATCAGAGGAAAGGCTAAATTTTAGCTACAAGTTAGTGAAAATTAAGATGTAATTTTTGTTTTTTTCAGGAATTCTCTGGAGGCCCAAGTGATTAGGTCTCTGTGCTTCCACTGCAAGGAGCATGGGTTCGATCCCTGGTTGGGGAACTATTAATAAGATCCTGCAAGCTGCGTGGTGTGGCCAAAAAAGAAAAAAATGAATTTTTCATCTAACTTCATGGGCCTCCTGAATTCTATCCATAGATACTGTTAAGGTTAAGAATCCCTGTGATATAGGTTGTGTTTGGCTTCAGAATTAAGTATATTTTACAATAATTCTTCCTTAAGCTTCCTGAAATGTGATTATATTTTATTTATAATAAAATATATACAAAGGAAGATAGGATTTAGGCTATGTCAATACCCAGATAAATCTTTTACAATGCAGTCCACCCCAGATAACTGAACATGGCCTAAGCTCAAAATTTTTATGGAACACTAGCTCCATGGGTGTTAACAGCTGTTATATAAAAAATGACAATTACAGTAACCACACAACACAATAGAAGTTTAAAAACAACATCTTACAGAAACTAAAACACATCCCTACTACAGAGTTTCTCAGAGCCTTCATTAAATATGCTAAAGGGCATCACGGTTCTTCAAAGATCTCCAGTGCAGCATTTCCCACGCTTATGTAACTGGGAATTTTTTTTTGTTCCAGAGTGTCTCATAGGATTAGTGTTCTTTCAAACTTTGGGAAATATGCTCCAGGCACAAGTGACCAACAGAGGCAAGTCTATCTGTCCTGGATAAGCAAATAGCCTCCAAACAGTAAACACACAGGGTGGAGCCAAGTATCACGAATGGCAATGCCAAGAGCTGGGAAGCACCCCCCCGCCCGCCCCCCCCCCCCCCCCCGGGCAGAAAGTTGGGAGAACCAGGAAGGGGAGAGCTGCCATTCAAAGTTTCACCACCAGGTATCAGAAAGCGGAGTGTCAAAGTCCCATCAACTTGCAGGTACTTCCCCCAGTGCAGGGAGTATGGGATGGGTGGCCCAATGACAGTCAAGGGCTGACTTCCTTATTCTTTGCAATATCCTACTTATTTTAGGACAGAAGAACAGGATCTCAGCCCCTGATAAAAGCAATTCAGATATAAGTCAGAGGGTCAGAGGTAGGGATCAGGTGAAGAGACTGGCTCAGATGGGCCCAGGCAGGAGCCATGTCTCCCTGGCTTTGTTCCTCCAGCCCCTGGCACTGAAAGCAAATTGTCTGAATCTAGCAGGTTGGAGTTCAGAAGACCAAGGGTTCAGAAATCCGGCTGGGAGTCAGCCTGTCCTTGCTGAGGGTGAGTTCTTTGAACAGAAAGGACTCAGACGCTGTACGTTAGGGATGGTTCTGAGCACACTGGAGCTCTAGGCACGCATTACTCGGCCCCATGTGAACCCAGATCACCAGGTCTGGACCCACAACCTGTCAGGCAACTGAAAGGCCTTGACAATATGACTGTCAACATGTTAGTCACTCAGTCATGTCCAACTTTTTGCAACCCCATGGACTGTAGCTTGCCAGGCTCCTCTATCCATGGAATTTTCCAGGCAAGAATACTGGAATGGGTAGCCATTCCCTTCTCCAGGGCATCTTCCCAACCCAGGGATTGAATCTGGGTCTCCTGCATTGCAGGCAGGTTCTTCTCCATCTGAGCCACCAGGGAACTCCCTGGAAAATGACGGGGGCCTGGAACTGTGCTTAAAACACTGATAATGGGATTACATTGTCCCATTTTTTCCAAAAGAAGGAAGAAGTAAGTTGCGGAAGTCAAATGGTAGGAAATGTCAAGGTGATACCTGACAAAGTCTCAGAATGGATTATTTGGTTGTGAGAACACAGAAAACAAAGAGGCGACTAGCAAGAAGTAGAATGAGTTTACTAAGAACGACTCTCCCACACAGGAGCCTGCTTAGACCTTCTGGGTAAGGTAACTCACTTTGTGGGAAATAACAGATTAGCAGCATTTTCCAACTTTCAGGTTGGTAAAAACTATTTTTAAGTAAACAGATCACCAGGACTTCCTTATGGCAATTCTGATTTAGTTAGGCAGATCTGGGACCCAAGATGCTGTGTCTTTGAAAGTGCCCTAGTGATTCTTTCTTTCTTTCTTTGACTGCACTAGGTCTTAGCTGCAGCACACAGCATCTTTAGCTGTGGCATATGGGATCTAGTTCCCTTACCAGAGATTGAACTACTCAGTCCTTCTGAATTGGGAGTGCAGAGTCTTAGCAACTAGACCACCAGGGCGGTCCCTGCCCCAGTGGTTCTTATCAATGTATCCTGACTTCTGGACTGCCTTTGACAAGGTCTTTCCTAGACTTGAATCAGAACCCTGCCTCTGCCACTGTGAGCTGGGAGGCTTGGAGAAAGTCTCATAGATGGCTAGACCTTAATTTCTATTCTATAAAGAAAGAGGTTGAACCAGATTCTGCAGAAATGTGGGTTTCAGAGAACAGAGAACCAGACAGGAGGGACAATCACCTAAACTCCAGGGATGTCCTGCAAGAAGGGCCACAGGGCTCTCCACTGGGCTGTCTGGCTCAAGGGCAATCTGGGCGAAGGCACAGTTTGGAAAACTGCTAATAAATACATTGGATGACTAATGTAAAAACCCACGGGGAACCTTATATGCTGTAATAACATACTCAAACCAAGAAGAGCAAATTTAATAGTAATAAATGTGAGGCTCCTGCTATGCGGAAGGTTAACATTAATTGTAAACCTGGAAATATGGGGAGACTAGACATAAGTTTAGTCCTGTGAAAACAACTGAACTGTTTGTTTTCCACAAACTCAACATGGGCCTGGTAGGTGTTAAAGAATTTAAATAGCGAGAACAGTCTGAGGTTGTATTAACTGAGGTTTAAAGTTCAGATTAAGAGAGGTGATGCTTACACTGTTCATGAGTTGACAGACCGAGCATGGACTTAGTTCTGGAAATCATTTTTAAGATGGACAAATTCAAGCATATCCACAAATGTAAGAATATCAAAATAGTCTTAATGGAAGAGTCATATCCTGTGAGGCACTGTTGACACAACAGGAACGTTTAGCTTGGAGAAGAGAAAAGCTGGTGAGAAGACACACGCTGGCTTTCAAGATGTGCAATTAGTCTGCGCAGCTGCTGAGGAAAGTTGTGCCAAAGAGTAGGAGGAACAGGAAGGAAGATTCGGGCTCCACATACAGAAGACTTTTGCAACAACACAATCTATTCATTAGTGGAATGGACACTGTGTACGTCACTGCAAAGAACAGGAAAGGCAGCAGCTACAAGAACATCCAACTATGTCTTGAAGACCATAGAGCAGAGGGCAGCGGCATCTGCTTGGCACTGAGATGTGGGCCGTAGTTTCTGGATAAAGAAAGCAGAGTGGAGGAACAGTACTGCCAAAGAAAAAGTGCCTTTTATGTTGGGGAGTCGGTTTCTGCTGCAGAATTTGAGGAGGGCCAGGCATAAGCATACACATTTTAGTCAAATGGCTTCAAAATAAAGCCCATCTGCATAGGTCTCATGGTTTCTGGAACCCAAGTAAATGCAGCAGCTTTGGGGAGTGCAGATCTGGACAAAGGCAAACCTAGTGGAGGTCTCAAACTGGTGCCACTTAGCGCTGACCTCACCTCCAGACCAGACTTGTTTGGCTGATGCAGCGTTTTAAGGATTTTTAATTAGGGTTGCTCATTCATGAAGCCATGTGCACTCCCTTGCCCTCCTCGCCACTTCCCTACTGTTACATATCCAGCTGGCTCTTGTGTTTATGTTTCCTGGTTGGCCCCTGAAGGTGGCTGCTTTTGCAACTCTTGGCCCAGAGCTGTGCATGCTGGTCAAACTGGGCAATGTGCACCTCCAGGGTGCATGAAGACTTCTAGGAACACGCAGGTTTGAATCTTTAAAAGAACCCAATCTCCAGACTCAAGACTTTTCAACATGTTTGGGCACTCTTTTAAAAACAGGCTTGCCTGAGAACAAGCTTGTGGTTGGCTAATTTTCCCTTCCCACCTTCTCTTCGTGATTGTTCTTCTCACTTCACAAAAAACGAGCAGAACTCTCACTGATCAAGCAACAATCTCACAGTGAGACAGGAGATGAGGTGAAAAACCATTCCAGGCAGTAAAAAGAACATTTGAGGATGCAGAGCTCCTGACAGAGTCTTAAGAAATGAAAGAAGGGGGCATCTTATTTCATCCAGGCAGGAAACACATTCAAGGTTGTATGTCTTGTCTATCATCTATCTGTATCTATCTCTCTATCTATCATCTCTCTATCTACCCTTATTCCCTTCCTTTCCTCTGTCTGTCTATCCATCTACCTTGGAATTAAAATTCAGAAGTGAGATGTGCATCAGAGGGATGCTAATATAATGTTTATGTGAATAAAAAAATAAAGCCAGACCTTTTTTGATCAAATGTAAGTTTGACTGGGCTGATTTATTTGACAAGCATGGTTTTTGTAAGTTACATTTATATATAATTTATGTTATCTATTATATATTTATACAAAATAAATACTATTCTCCTCCTGTTGGAGGCTGAGGTTTATGCAGCAACTCTTGGCTGTGGTAAGTTTCAAAAGTGGTGTTTCAGGGCCAACAGTGCCCTCCTAAATAGGGCAAATAGTTTTGGCAGCTGTCATTCTGTGCAATGAGTAAGTGCAACCTGGCATATGGACTCACTGGTCCTGGACCTGAACTTTTTCACACATCCTTGGGCAGTGGGCCCTGCTATACAGGCAAGCTGGGCTCTGAGCATAGATGTCATGAATGAGGCAGATACAGAAGTGCCTTGGGGTCCGCATACCACAGTGATACACTGTGCCAGCTTCCACAGGGCTGGGACCACAGAGCTGCTGCTACTTGGGGTCTACTACTGACCTCAGGGGTTACAACCCCATGTTCAAGTGCCCCACAGGGGCAGGGACTCTTTCTAAAGGGGACTCCAGTGACCACTGAGGGGTTGAGAATTGTGAAGCCCAGGTCCAGAGATAAAGGTCACACATTATTCTGCCCAAAATAAATTAAATAATGAGGTGCATTCTATATCAATTTTTCAAACTAAAGTTTTAGGTGAGCTGGAAGAGTATTTATCAGCCTATTAAAACAAAAGCCAAAACTCAAATATATCATTCAAGAAAAGGGAATCTCCAAAACCTGGTTACCTGGCTGAAAGTTAGAATGACATCAATTTCTTTGTTCTGGGCACGCAGCATCCCTGTAACCTCTTTAACAAGAGCGTACCTTTTGCTTTAAGATATCCACTGGTGTCTGATGGGCTTTTAATTTCTTATTTTTGAGAAGTACTTTCCTTCTGAGTTGGTCAGGTGAGGGGAGCATTGGATCATCTGAGAAATCACTCTCAAATAAGAATTTAGCCACCAGTTTTTCTCCAAACACAGTCTGAAACAATAAAGGAAAACACATCATTAGTGACTTTTGTCTATACTTGAATCACTTGGCTAGATATTTCAGCCCAATGGCATTCTTTAAAAATCCCAGGAAGAGGAGCTAGGAAAGAAGTTGTATCCGTGTGTCCCCACCCTCTGTATAGCTTCTTAGTGGAAAGAAGGGAGGTAGTTAGAAACCACGGAGAGGGTTTGAGGCCACTCTCCAGAGGGCAGCTCTCACTGTTTAGGAAAATACTCTGGGGTATGATGTACAAAAGAAGAAAAAGAGATTCAGTCAGAGGATGTGGTTTGTAGAATATGGACTGTTCCAGAAGTGGGCACAGGACACAAACCTTGAAGAAGGTGGGAAGTTGGGACAAAATGAAAACTAACAGGGAGAATTTGTCACCATTTGGTATAAAGAACCGCAGATGCCATTTTCACAAAGGTTTCCTGAGTGCTGGTCTCCAAAGGGACATTTGTGTCCCCCAGGGAGGTGGGTGTAGGGGAAGGTGCAGGATGACCCCCTGGGGTGAGGGTAGAAAATATGGCAGTTTCTATTTCTAGTTGTCTTTTTTTTTTTTATGAAAACAAAACAAAAATGGAAGATTATTAGTGCTTAATGTACAGACTGAAAATGGGACCTTCAGTCTATGTCGGGGCTGCTCATAAAGGTGCCTGCAGGACTGGGAGGGCTCTCCATTGACACAGAGGGACCAAAGGTGTGTCCCTCCCATCTTTGTTTGGTACCAGCTTATTGAGATGATCATAGTTTGGGTGCCATGGTGACCACTGTGGTTAATTTCGCAAAAAGATTTTTCCTTAAAATATTTTGTAACTAGATGAAAAGTGATTATGAAAATCCTTTACAACATACAGAACCTCACACTTTATATAAAGAAAATGCACTTAGTCAAAGAAAGTGAAGTCGCTCAGTCGTGTCTGACTCTTTGCGATCCCGTAGCCGGCCAGGCTCCGTCCTTGGAATTTTCCAGGCAAGGATACTAGAGTGGGTTGTCATTTCCTTCTCCAGGGGGTATTCCTGACCCGGAGATCGAACCTGGGTCTGCAGGCATACTCTACCGTGTGAGCCACCAGTGAAGCCCACTTAGTCAAAGGAGTATGCTAAGTTATGCAATTTTCTTTAAAAAAAAAGTTTCCTACAATTTCTGACTTTTTCTGTGCTGTACTTTGCTGCCAAATGATGACAATTATAAAATCACTATTAGTCTGTTCCTATACGATAAGTGTAACGTTTTAACACTGATGGGGAAAGCAGTTGCTTTTTAGATAAAATTTGTGTTCTGGAAAGAGTAAAGACAGCTGTCTAAAGATATTTCTTTTGTGATGTGATTTTGCTGTAGGAAACAATGTATTTTAACATAAACACTCATGTATGCACAGTCAAAAAACTTGGAAACAGATTTTCTAATGGTTACAAAATCCTCTAAATGAAGGATTTTAGTGGAGTTTGAACTCAGCTGTTAAAAATATAAAAGTGAAAGTGTTAGTTGCTCAGTTGTGTCTGACTTTTTGCAACCCCATGGACTGTAGCCTGCCAGACTCCTCTGTCCATGGACTTCTCCAGGAAAGAATACTGGAGTGGGTCACAATTCCTTTCTCCAGGGGATCTTCCTGACCCAGGGATTGAACTCTCATCTCCTGCATTGCAGGTAGATTCTTTACTATCTGAGGCACCAGGGAAGCCCCCAAATATAAAAATATATTAAAGCAAGACCTTTACATACAAATTCTCTAGCCAAATTCCAACAAGAACCTTTGCCTCATTAATGGAATTGAGAAATGAGTACTGTGATTTAACAAGTGCAGTTAATGACAACCCTTTTCCATCTGTATACAGATATCTTTGTAAGGCATCTTTATCAGCTACTATAACACAAGCTGGAATCAAGATTGCCAGGAGAAATATCAATAACCTCAGATATGCAGATGACACCACCTTTACGGCAGAAAGTGAAGAGGAACTAAAAAGCCTCTTGATGAAAGTGAAAGTGGAGAGTGAAAAAGTTAGCTTAAAGCTCAACATTCAGAAAACAAAGATCATGGCATCCGGTCCCATCACTTCATGGGAAATAGATGGGGAAACAGTGTCAGACTTTATTTTTCTGGGCTCCAAAATCACTGCAGATGGTGATTGAAGCCATGAAATTAAAAGACACCTACTCCTTGGAAGAAAAGTTATGACTAACCTAGGTAGCATATTGAAAAGCAGAGACATTACTTTGCTGACTAAGGTCCGTGTAGTCAAGGCTATGGTTTTTCCTGTGGTCATGTATGGATGTGAGAGTTGGACTGTGAAGAAGGCTGAGGGCCGAAGAATTTTTGCTTTTGAACTGTGGTGTTGGAGAAGACTCCTGAGAGTCCCTTGGACTGCAAGGAGATCCAACCAGTCCATTCTAAAGGAGATTAGTCTTGGGTGTTCTTTGGAAGGAATGATGCTAAAGCTGAAACTCCAGTGCTTTGGCCACCTCATGCGAAGAGTTGACTCATTGGAAAAGACTCTGATGCTGGGAGGGATTGGGGGCAGGAGCAGAAGGGGACGACAGAGGATAAGATGGCTGGATGGCATCACTGACTCAATGGATGTGAGTCTGAGTGAACTCCGGGAGGTGGTGATGGACAGGGAGGCCTGGCGTGCTGTGATTCATGGGGTCGCAAAGAGTCGGACATGACTGAGTGAACTGAACTAAACTGAATAGCTATTAAAGATAAATACTGAAATAATAAACTAAACTTAAAACCAGACATGCAAGTCAGCAATCATAAAAGTTTCAAAAATAATGAGGTGTATTCAATCACATTGTTCCCACTAAAAATTTAGATAATAAATAGTCCTAATTTTTTTATGACAGCAAAAGGTTTTTGTATCATTAATAAATAATAGCATTAAAATTCTATTCTTTACTTTCATCCTTTCTGTTACCCTCTTTTATATTTTATTTTCTCATGTTTTAATTAATATATGAAATATGTTAATAAGTAGGATATGTATATAATTTATGAATAAGTCAATATACACAATAGGAATACAGGGCATGTTTTACTGATAGAGGTATGCAATCAAAAAAGTTCAGAGGGTATCTCTGATGGCTCAGTGGTAAAGAACCCACCTGCAATGTAGATGTGAGTTTGCCTCCTGGGTTGGGAGGACCCCATATGCCTCAGAGAAACAAAGCCCATGTGCCACAATTATTGAGTCACACTCTAGAGCCCGGGAGCCAAAATTATTGAGCCCACAGGCCTAACCTACTGATGCCCTTGCGGCCTAGAACCTGTGCTCAGCAAAAAGCAAAGCCACCACAATGAGAAGCCCACACACTGCAACTGGAGAGTAGACCCCACTTGCTGACTGGAGGAAACCTGGCACACAAAATAAATAAATAGCATTATTTTTTAAAAAGTTTCAGTTCATTCAGTTCAGTTCAGTTGCTCAGTCGTGTCTGACTCTTTGCGACCCCATGAATCGCAGTACGCCAGGCCTCCCTGTCCATCACCAACTCCCGGAGTTCATTCAGACTCACATCCATTGAGTCAGTGATGCCATCCAGCCATCTCATCCTCGGTTGTCCCCTTCTCCTCCTGCCCCCAATCCCTCCCAGCATCAGAGTCTTTTCCAATGAGTCAACTCTTCACATGAGGCGGCCAAAGTACTGGAGTTTCAGTTTTAGCATCATTCCTTCCAAAGAACACCCAGGACTGATTTCCTTTAGAATGGACTGGTTGGATCTCTTTGCAGTCCAAGGGACTCTCAAGAGTCTTCTCTAACACCACAGTTCAAAAGCATCAATTCTTGGTGCTCAGCTTTCTTCACAGTCCAACTCTCACATCCCTACATGATTACTAGAAAAACCATAGCCTTGACTAGACGGACCTTTGTTGGCAAAGTAATGTCTCTGCTTTTCAATATGCTATCTAGGTTGGTCATAACTTTCCTTCTAAGGAGTAAGTGTCTTTTCATTTCATGGCTGCAAATCACCATCTGCAGTGATTTTGGAGCCCAGAAAAATAAAGTCTGACACTGTTTCCACTGTTTCCCTATCTATTTGCCATGAAGGGATGGGACCAGATGCCATGATCTTCATTTTCTGAATGTTGAGCTTTAAGCCAACCCTTTCACTCTCCACTTTCACTTTCATCAAGAGGCTTTTTAGTTCCTCTTCACTTTCTGCCATTAGAGACCATCATTCCAAATGATGGCAAAGAAAAGGCAATACGAAAGGCTAATTCATTTTGTTGGCATTAGTTTTGTATTTGGGAACATTTTCTTCTATCCATGCCCCTCCCTGCCACTGACAGCCATATTCCCATTAATGCCTCTACCAGTGGAGGAAGGGGCAGGAGAGTTTACTTTCAATCTGTTTGCATTATAGTTTTTTTGCATAAGGAAGAGCTGGGTGCTAACAGCAATTGTTGTGGCCAGTCTAACCTCTTTGCCAACATGGATTTCTGTACCTGAAGTTAGGCCACAAGAAGATTTGACTTCTTTGCCCTTAAATATTTTCAGCTTTTTTATATATAACTGACAGAGGACATCCTGTGATTCCAAAAGTGTTGGAGAGTTGGTCTTCTTTTACCTCTGAAGGCTTTCTAGAAATTGCCAGAAGAGCACAGAAGAATGCTTCAGTCACTAGCTGAAAAGATGAACCACTCAAGAGAGAGCCCCAAGCTCACAGGGGCATCCCTATTTCTCAGGTCTGAGGGATCTAACTATACATGTTTTACAGCTGAGGTCCAGCTGTGGTGTGGTGGCTCAACAATAGTCAAACAAGACAAAGACCAAGCCACCATCCTGTCAGTTAGCTGATACCTTACCTTGAAAATTTCTGCCATTTTTCGTTGCTGAGGCAATGAACAGTGGTTCTCAATCGATATGATGATGGGCAGGTCAGAGTTGATGAAGGCACTGCGATCGATGGCTTCAACCACTTCCTGTGAGGGCCAAAAAGTCTCATCAGAGCTCAGATATCTGCCCAGGGTGTCAGGAAGCAAGGTACTAATAGCCATAGAAAGCATCTAACTTGGTGTATGCAGAAGACTTCTATCTTTTTAAACATATTTTCAAGTTAAGCAATACAATAGGTTATTTTCTATAGAGACATTAAACTATTCATATTAACTATTGTTCACATACTATGAGGAACAGTTATCAGTATTGTCAATTTAACAAATCAATATATATATATATTGAGTATATTATAGGTAAGATACATTGTTTTAGTTACAGTATCAAAAATAATGATCCATAAGATACTTTCCTGCTTTCAAGGAGTTTACAATCAAATCTACTTGGGGCAATAAGACATATATCACCTATATTTATTTATGTACATAAACACAGTTATCAATCCCTCCTTTCCTCAGCATAAGGCACAAAAAGTTTAAAGATGGCTGAATAGGAAAATAAGTTGAAGAGAAAACATATTTTAGCCATTATCTTCACATATAAGACAAAAATAGTAATATTCCTTCTCAGTCCGGTTACAGTTCAGAAAAAAAAAATGATGCCACAGCCAAAGACCCTCTGATTGAAGTTTATAATTGCACAATGAACAAATAAACTACCTAGAAACTGACATCATAATACAAGGAGACCAGTCTTCCTGGGTGACCAATCCCCCGAGGTGGAATCAGTTCTCATTACTTTATAATGTTATTTCATCCTCTCCAGACACACGATGTCGGCCTTTGTCAGCAGAACACCAGGAAAAATGATCTTTAATTCTTACAGCAAGAGAACAACTCCTGCCTTTTATATATCATTTTATGATATAAAAATTGCAATAACATTATTACATGATAACTAATTTACGGTAATGGTTACTAAACTTTGGTTGAATGGAAATCTAAAGAGAGTTTTAGATCAACTCCCAGAAAAACGAACATGTGCACATCTACCCACAATTTGGAGAAGTCTTAAGCCCCAGGATAAGAACCCCCAGCCTAAGGTAAAACTTGGAAGAGTCACTTATTTAAATGATGAATGAAGATAATGACTCTCTGTGATCTGATCTAAAGAAAGTTATGAAGCATTACCTTGAAGGGGATCTTGGTTGTCAGGGTGTGTCCATGATAAATGATGGGCATTCCATCATCTCCGTCCCAGCAGTCCAACTCTACACTCCTACAGCCTTGCAGGAGGACCTGTGGGATCAATGAGTGAATCCACCCCAGATGAGCAAATGGAGATAAAGCCTCAAATTAAACCCAGCACAGGCTTCCACATATCAGTGATCACGCTCCAGGCTAAAACAGAAGGGCCTAAGATTGAAAAGAAACATTGCATGTTGGCCAAAGGCCACGATTTATCACAGGTGGGGAAGGGATAGAACAGATTAAGGTGGAAAGAGTGCTGGCCAGAGCTGAATACTAGTGGAAGGTAAAATTTGATAGCAATAGCATGATTGTTTTCCCATCAACTTTGGTCCTTCAAGGGACCTACATATGGTATATCCTGAAATGAAAAAGCCAGGCTAGAGCTCTACCTGGGCAGACGTCAGAGGAGGTGACACGGGTGCTGATGAGGAAATGAGGACCCTGATTCTTTAATGAACTGAAATACTTATATGAATCTAATCAGGATAAAAGTTCCTCTGGGTGTGGTGCTAAGTTGCTTCAGTCGTGTCCGACCCTTTGGGACCCTATGGACTGTTGCCTTCCAGGTTCCTCTGTCTATAGGGATTCTCCAGGCAAGAATGCTGGAGTGGGCTGCCAAGCACTCCTCCAGGGGGTGATCTTCCTGACCCAGGGACTGTACCTGAGTCTCATGTCTCCTGTATTGGCAGACAGGTTCCTTACCACTAGTGCCACCTGGGAAGCCCAAAGCTCCTCTATTTAGGCCCAAAACTAATACCTTTGCTGTGAACATGTAGCATGTGAGAAGGGTAGAAGCAAGGAGTTATCAGGAATTTGTTTGCTGTCTAATCCTAGAACAGCATCCACAGCAGAGACAGTAAATAAATCCATAAACTCCCCTTTTCCATACCCATAGCAGTCATCAGCAATCAATCATAACACACTTGCCCCCAAATCTCAGATGCATTACCTCATGACCTCCTCAGCAAAGAACTCCAGGAAAGACTACCAATGAATTAGATGAAATGATACCTATTTGCTTTCCTGGATCTAAAGCTGGAAGCAGAGGCCCTGACCCATGTGTTTGGGTGGCATCTCTGTAATGTTAGCTTGGATCAACTTCATCTTCCATAGACTCTATGTGGGGACCATCTTAAAGATGATGATATTCAAAAGGGTCAACCAAGCTAAGAGGTGTATGTATCTGTGAATGAGCCAACTCTCTGATTTAAGAATCTACATACCTATTTCCATGTAACAGCAATCCAGTAACTGGGGGCTAGTGGCCACTAGAGTTGCTACAACACAACTTAGATAGTTGAATCCCCCTTAATGCTTTTATGTGAGATACTTGCTAGATTCTTCCCACTGCACACCATAGAGAACCCAGTTTTCCTAGACGACCTCTCATCCCACAGGGAACTGATTCTGTGGTAAAGAATCCCAAGGTCCTCAGCATTTGCCAGCATTAGAGTATCTAGGGGTGTGTTGCTTTGGGCTGAAACTGTTGTGTAACATGACAGCTGGGACATGAGGCTCTCTGTAGTGACCACACTGGGAAGAACGTTCACTGCCCGGGAGCAGACCAGATGGGTTTTCAGCACGGAAATATTAAAGGTCTGTATTAAAGTCCACATAACATTAAAGTTTCCACATACCACTAGAATAGGAGAACCAGGGCTGGAAATTCCAGGTGAGAACAGGGCTTTCTCTCACTTCTCAACGACCCCATAAGTAACGAATGTTAGGAGGTAATTGTAGGAGTTGAGGGACAGCGGACTGGTAAGAAATGAAATAAAAGGGAGCCTCACATGTAAGGTTTAATCACATCTGTGAATCTATTTTAGGAGTTTCTGTGCTTTAGTCAAAGGCTGGGGTGTAATGTTAAAGAGTTTAAAAGGAAAATGTCCCTGAAAAAAAAATTAAAAAAGAAAACCTCCCTGATGTCAAATAGGTTAAGTGTAGTAGGAATTAAAGCTAGGACACCAATCCCTGCTCATTTTCCTGGAATAAACACACACACACACACACACACACACACACACACACACACACACATTTCATTTCTTTCCCGTCGAACAATAGGTTTGAAACTTCTTTTAACCTTGGAATTCTCAGCACAAACAGAGGGCCAGTATAGAAAGCACATAAGAGCAAATCTTCAGCTGCAGTGGGAGCAGGGCATGGGACCCTCTAATGTCAGCTCTTCTGTGTCAGCTGCTGAGGCCCCTTGACAGACACTTATTTTGAAAATCGTGACTCTAAGAACACGCCTTCATTTCATAATAAAATCACCTTAAATTTTAGAGTTTAAAAGCCATACTCCATACCCGATAAGCTTTGGGACAGAAGTTTAACTCATGCTTTGAGAAATATCTAGAGTAATCTGAAGAATAAAGGAAGCTCAAGTATGCTGGGTTTATGTATACAATACAGTTATAATTTTTACACTTGGACCCCTTCCCCCAACACACAGACATGGACACACACACACATACACACACACAGGACCTAGCTAGATCCTCCCACAATTAACTCATCTTGTGGGAGTTCAGAAAACAGGCAGCATAGACAAAGGTGTTGCAGAAAATACAACAGAAGCAACAGTCATACAGATAATTGAGAGCTGGATGTTTAGGTGAAAAGGATGTGCTTTTTCTAGTCCAGAGACCCTTCTGAGTTTTTGAAAACATTCCCATCAATTTAAGTGTGTAAGGATGGGGCCTACACTTTGTAGATTTTTTTTTTTCTTTTGGTAATAAGTTGGTTGTCATAATGATGGATTAATTTTCTAACAAATTGCAAAACAAAACAAACAATATTCTGGGAATAACTTCATAGACAGTTGCATTTTCTACTATGCTTTCCCGCTACAATATATTGATTTATTTAGCATCTAGGCAAGCAATTAGATAGTTTTCTCATGGGAAAATCTAATTTTAGTTGGGGGTAGGTCAGACTAACCAAGATCTAAAAGCTATGAGTCTCAAACTACTACTTATTTATTTATTTATTTTTGCCTAGAATAAAGGTTAAGTATAGATGGGCGGGGGGGAGAACGGAAAGGAAAAAAGGACAGAAAACAGCTGTATATATCGGCAGTTTCCCACACATCATGTGTCCTCACAGTTCGCAATTAACAGCATATAAGCTCATCAAAGGAGGCTGGGGTCAACTTTCTGTGACAGGGGGTTACATAAATAAGATGAATGAAAACCACATTCCCAGTGAAATTCTTGGTACCTGGCTGTAGAGTTCTACTGAGGATTCTCCTTTGAGCTGATGGCCCGTGAGGTAGGTATTGTGTGAAGATTCAATGTAATAGTAGGAGAGGGGCAGCTGCATTTCTTTAACGTTCTCCTGTGACTCATCATTTTTCGAGGCAAAATTATCTTTATCCATCAGAAACCTAGGGGAAATAATTTTCTCAGACTTGTATAGGAAAACTATATACTCTCTTTTCTGAAGTATAGTTGACTTAAAATATATTAGTTTCAGGTATGCATGCTAAATTGCTTCAGTCGTGTCCATCTCTGTGCGACCCCATGGACGGTAGCCTGCCAGGCTTGTCTGTCCACGGGATTCTCCAGGCAAGAACACTAGAGTGGGTTGTTACGCCCTCCTCCAGGGGATATTCCTGATCCAGGGACTGAACCCACATCTCTTACATCTCCTGCATTGGTAGGCGGATTCTCTACCACTAGCATCACCTGGGAAGCCCAGTTTCAGGCATACAACATAGTGATTCAGTATTTTTATAGCTTATACTCCATAAAGCTATTATAAAACATTGGCTATATTTCCTGTGCTGTACATTAATCCTTGTATTTATCATATGTATCTTTTAGTCCCCTTTTCCTATCTTTCAAAAAAAATTATTTTATTTTTTGGCTGCACCACATGGCAAAACTAAGGTTCCCCCACCAGGGGTTGAACCTGTGCCCCCTGCATTGGAAATGTGGTCTCAATCCCTGGACCACTGGGGAAGTCCCCCTTCCCCGATCTTGTCCCTCTCCCAAGCCCCCTCTCCACTAGTAACAGCTAGTTTGTTCTCTGTATCTGAGTCTATTTGAAAAATGTACATGCTTAAATGATGGCAAAAATATTTTAAAAGTTACCTTGCAAATCCTTCAAATGACATTAGGCCTTGATGACACATACTAACGCTAGGCTCGAACTTCTGCAAGGGATACAAAAGGAGTGTTATTTAGGTAAAGGAAACTAAAGGGGAAAAAACCACCACATCATTTTTTAAAACTGTTTTGTTTTCATCAGGAAATATCTAAACCAAATATTTGGACTAATTTAGTTATGGAGTGGTAAAATGTAGTTTTTCAGTCCAAAAGAAAACATTTATTATGTGTGAGTTTATTATAGGAAGCATATTTATTTAAGAGGAAAAAAAGAGAGAGGGAGAAAAGAATAAAGCTGATTTATATGGAAACAAACAGTATCAGTTTATCCAGGTGAAGATGGGGATCAGAACAGCAGCTACTACAGAGCTGGTGGGAGGTGAAATGTGAAGATCCATTCAGGACAGTGTTCACGCTCCACCATATCTTAGTGCATACTCAGTCATGTGATCATAATCTTATATTTTTAGCATTGCCAGTGATCAAGTCCAGTTGCTGGCCAGCTAATCCACTGATTCCTAATCAATTGACAAGGGAGGCTAAAAGCCTAGATTAGTTCTGTTGCATGTCATGCAGCCACAGTGAACCATCTGGCCCCCTCTCTTCTCTCATCCCCTAGAGGAAGCCATGACCACTTCCTCTGGGTTACAGTGACAGCTTCCTTCCCAGTTTCTTGGGCCTTCACTCCTTCCCTAGCACAGTTTATACTCCAGTGGGGCCAGAGTGACCTCTTAGAAACTTAAATCATCTTCTTCCCCTGCTCAAAAATTTCCAGTAGCATCCCATCTCACATGGACTCCTTACCATGGCCTAAGATGCCTGGATGGTTTGGCCCCTGCCCACCTGTCTGAAATCAAGTCTGCTACAATCCCTCTGGCTTTTGTTATTCCTCACAAACTCCAAGCTGGCTTCTGCTTGCTACTCTCTGTCTGGAAAGCTCTCTCCTTAGACCCTCAAAAGGCTTAATCATTCAGGGCTCAGCCCAAGTGTCACCTCCCTCGAGTGGCCTTGGCTTACTCCTCTGAGCCCTCCATTCCCTTACTGTGCTCAGTGTTTTTTCAGAGCCCATGATTACCTGAAATTACATATCTTTATTCATTTACAGTTTGCCTCACCCACTAGAATGTAAACTGCCATGAGGGTCAGAACTTGATCCTCTCAACTACTATATTTCCAGGCCCAGAGTAGAAGCTGATAAACATTTGTTAGACAATCAACATAGCTGATGACCTAACTACCAATTCCATTGCATATGCTGGAACAACAAACAACAATCACGTACTGATTCCTTACGGTAGCCACAGGGTAAAAGAAGACTTGTTGTTTAGTCACTAAGCTGTAGCTGACTATTGCAATGCCATGGAGTGTAGCCCGCCAGGCTCTTCTATCTGTGGGATTCCCAGGCAAGAAAACTGGAGTGGGTTACCATTTCCTTCTCCAGAGCATCTTCCCGAATCAGGGATCGAATCTGAGTCTCCTACACTGGCAGGCGGATTCTTTACCGCTGAGCCACCAGGGAAGCGCCAACGGACAGAGGCGCCTGGTGGGCTATATAGTCCATGGGATGGAAAAAGAGTCGGACACGACTTAGCAACTAAACAAGAACAGCAAAAGAAAAAGGTTTAGGACCTATGTTAACTGTATGTTAAATAAGAACACTTACATACTTGTTTTTTTTTTTTTAAATAACCTTCTATTTCTCTCCCAGAATTTAAAGGCATTGGAAGGAAGTATAAAAAGAGGAAACGTTCAGCAGAAAATAATAAGAATAGTTAGAAGCTTTACACATGTGCTTGCACACAAAAGAGATACAAACCTGGATAATGCTGAGGATTTCATCATAAGTATAGTGTTCTCCTTGGCAATTCACTAGGAAGTCATTGAGCTGGAGGATGCCAACTCCAAACACACCCAGAGATGCGCTCTCCACCCCAGTGCCATTTGTCACAATACTTGCAGCAGCAATGGCGTCAGATATCTGCCTCTGGTTGTCGGACAGCTGCTGCTTACTCTTGATGAATAATCCCAAATCTGAGACATTTCTGGTCAGCAAATCTGAAACAGAACCACCAACAGAACATGGACAGGCTAGCCAGAATCTTTCATAAAGCCCATTTTGGAGATAATGGTGTTGTGGAAATATTAAGCTGTAGTAACTCTTCACTAATCTGTCTAAACAAGCCATCAAGCTCAGTGCTTCTTTCTGGCTTCACATAGTTGAAAGAATAAAAAAAAAAAGAATTAGTGAATAAATAAAAGAAATGAAGAGAGCTAGGTCAATGATCTTAAAAGCCCATAAACTTCAGTATCAGATGCAAACTAATGTAAATTCGGTTGGGGACTTTAGGCTGAATTCAGACTTTGGTTTTTGAGAATAACCACTTCTATGACTAAGCATGCATGGAAGACGTACCCTTAAGATTACAGTTTTTCTGTACTTTAAAAGTGTAACTATAAAAAAAAAAAAAGTAACTGTAAACATTTGTGTGCAGGTGCCTGTGTGAACATATGTTTTCAATTCATTTGGGTAAATACCAAGGAGTACAGTTGCTGGATTATATGGTAAGAGTACATTCTATTTTATAAGAAACAGCCAAATTCTCTTCTGAGCTGGATGTACTATTTTACACTTCCATTAGGCGATGGCACCCCACTCCAGTACTCTTGCCTGGAAAATCCCATGGGCGGAGTGGCCTGGTGGGCTGCAGTCCATGGGGTCGCGAAGAGTCGGACACGACTGAGCGACTTCACTTTTACTTTTCACTTTCATGCATTGGAGAAGGAAATGGCAACCCACTCCAGTGTTCTTGCCTGGAGAATCCCAGGGACGGGGGAGCCTGGTGGGCTGCCGTCTATGGGGTTGCACAGAGTCGGACACGACTGAAGCGACCTAGCAGCAGCAGCAGCAGCAATGCCCTAGTTGCTCCACATTTGCACCCACTTTGGTATGGGTGGTCATTTTCATTCTAACCACCATGGAAAACAGTGTGTCAGTTTCTTGCAGAGCTAAATATAGGCTCACCATAGGATCCAGCAACTCCAGTCCTAGGTGTTTAGTGAGTTGAAAACATGTCCACAAAAAAACCTGCATACCAAATATTTATAGCAGCTTTCTACATAATTGCTAAAACTTAGAAGCAACCAAGATGTCTTTCAATAGGTGAATGGGCAAGCATACACATAACAAAATATTACTCAGCAATATAAAGAAATGAGCTGTCAAACCATGAGAAGACATCAAGAAACCTTAAACACATATTGCCCAGTGGAAGGAGCTAGTCTGAAAAGGCTACATACATACTGTATGATCCCAACTATATGACATCCTGGGAAAAGCAAAGCTATGGAGACAGGAAAAAGATCAGTATTTGCCAGGGGTTCAGAGGAGAGTTGGAGAATGACAAGACGGAGCACAGCGGGTCTTTAGGACAGTGGAACTATTTATTCTGTATACTATTGTAATGGCAAAAACATGTCATTATACTTCTGTGAAAACCCATAGATAATACAGACAGTGAACATTAATGTAAATTATGGACTTCAAATATATCAGTATTGGCTCAACTGTAACAAATATACCACACTAATGCAAAAAATTACTAAGGGGGGAACTGTATGTATGGAGGCAGAGCATATAGAAACCCTCTGTACCCTCTGCTCATTTTTCTGTCAACTGTCCTAAAAAATAGTCTGTTATTTTTTTGAAAAGTACAACTACTTGACAAATCTACAGTTATGTACATTTATAACTAAGGTTGAAAAAGGTTGGTATTCTTAGCTTAAGGACAATATGTTTTTAAATAATTTAAAAAGAAAATGCAGGGAAGAGGACTATGTTCATTTTGTTTATTGCTTTTTAGAAAGGTTTATGGTTTCCAGCAAAAACAGAAGAGAAAAATAATAGGCCTAAAATACATGGGTGGTGATGGTAATGGTGGTGGCAGTGAATGGGATCAAGGAATAGAGATTCTGGTTTACGCATTAGGAAAAATGTCCTGAATGTTCAGGCAGGAGGACTTTGCTGAGGTCAGGGAAGACCCTCCTGTCAAAGGGCAGACAGCTCCCGATGCTGGGTGGAGCACCCACCCACCTGGAGGCAGGGAAGAAACTGGCAGTTCCCAACTGGGACGTGCCACAAACTTCGTGGACATTTGGAAATAAGTGGGAAAGGATTTTTAGTTGTCAGAATGACTGGAAGGCTCTGCTGGTTAAATATATTCTAGATTCTATGGACAGACCCATACAATGATGAATTTCCTAGTCCAAAATGCTAATAATACCATCCCCATGACACTCCCATTAGAGAAATGATTCTCTAAGCATTTAACCATGCTCCTGGGGGTAGTGTGCCATATGGGACAGGCTGAAGGTTTGCATGACTGGGTCTCTAACTATTTTTAGGTAGAAAGGTCTCAAAAGGAAATATTAAATTGCCACACAAACCTAGGTCAGGCTGAAGACCGCTGATATTTTCGTCAATGGTCAGGTTGGTATAGAGGGGGGCTGCCTCAGAGCCAGCTCGGTCACAGGGTACGGCGTAGATGTCAAAGAGGTCCTTCAGGTCCTTGCGGCTCCTCACACTGGGCACAGGATGGAGAACACCTCGTCTTTAGCTTCATTTTAACAAGGGAAGGGTAAGAGGAGGAAAGGCTGAGAAGAAAGCCGGCCGTACCTGAATGATTTGAACAGCTCAACAAACTCCACAAAACTCATGCTGCTGTCTGAAACCATGAAGCTCTGAAAGCCCTGCATCCCTCCTTTGATCTTCCCTGGCCAGCAGCTGCTGCTGTTCCAAGCACTGCAACAAAGACACGGCCTTGATGGGCAGAACTGGGACTGGTTCTGTCACTCTGCCCTAAGAGACGCTCTCAGATTAGCAACATGAACAGAAAGATGGACAGCAGTCACTGAAGTTTAGGCTCTTTTCTTTCTAAGCATTGCTTTGATTATTACACCTTTTCATTTCTCTCCAAATTCATCTATATTGCATCAGAGGAAATAAAACATTATATATTGAAACCACTTCATGTTTATAGCCTATTTAATAAGGGCACAAAGCTGAGTTAATATTCCTCTACAAATCAAAACAGGTCTTTGCAATCACAGGTCAATGAGAGGAAAAAAAAAACCCATAAATTCAGTGGTTTTGAAGAAGTCATTTTAAAAAAGAGTCTCACGTTGTGCATTTATAACTTATGGAAAATTATTCATGTGCTTTCATATATTTTAAATCATAGAAACACATTTAAGAAGAAAATCTTGAATGTATCAATGTCTTCCCTTTCTCCTTTCTTAACCAGTTTTTAGATGAAAACAAGGGTTTTTAATGCTAATGGAAAATGTGAGTCACAAAAATATTAAGGGTGGAAAGCAGCCAACTCTTGCCTAGAATTATATTTACACCTGCCAAGGCTGTATCTATTTAATATAAAAATATCAGTCATCTGGGTCAAAAATTCAGTCTAGCTCTTTCACAATATTTTTTTATTTCCTATGCTGGTTCTTTGAAAGGAGAGTATGAGAAATGTTTTGGCTGGTTTTTGGTCAAACCAATTAGTAGGATCTTTCTTTTTTCTTTCATTTTTGTTTTTGTCCTTAATTTTTCATTTTAAAAATATTTCAAATATATAAGAAAATAGAATGTAGTAATGAATAGCTAGCTTGTCCTTGATCCTTTCAACAGTGTTTATTTATGGAAAATTATTTTGTGCTGACATCTGAAGGTCACCTCCATTAATGGAAGAGTATTACAAATGGATAGATTTATGGTATTATACTTTGTAGGCCTGGGTTGTTGATTCCCCAGTACGGTGTGGGAAACAGAGGGTAGAGCTTGAAGAAGAGGACAAAGGTCTGATAACAAAGCGGTTTTTCATTTGAATTTAAACATGTATGTTTCATGCCTGCCTTCCTCTGGTCCCCCGACCAGCCACTGTCTGTAGGCACCCGACTCCCTCTAACTTTAGGAACCTCTATTCTGTTTGGTTCCTTCCTGGGGCTCAGTCTTGCTCTCTTCTTGAAGAGTATTGAGGCTGACTTCTCTTGTCCCGCCTTGTCTTCTCTTATTGGCCCCCTTGTCCTCCTATGGCGGGGTCCTCTGATTTTGCATCTGGCACAGTAGTCTCTCTACTTTTACCTCTTTGAAAACATTTTCCTCGTTTACTTTGTCTTCCCTTTTCCTGCTTATGAGTGATTGAAATAAAGGGAAAGGCCACTTAACCATAGTTATGTGGCTGTTTTATTTTCCCAGGATACTGTTTAGGCTGAAATATAAGGCAAAGAATTCTGATCCTTTGTAGCTGGAATTTTGTTACAAACCTACAAACCTTGCAAAAGTGGTAAAAAGAATTTTCAGGTACCTGTGACCCAGTTAAGCCAAATGCAGAAATTACATTCATTATTCACACCGTGAAAGGATGCTTCCCTTTAAAAGAGGATTTACTGTAGGGTTTTTATCTATAGCAAGCTTCCAAGAGAGAGAGAAAGAGAGAGGTACAGAGAGACACCCAGAGAGACAGACGGAGACAGAGAGACAAGGAAAGAGAAAAAGAGACATGGGGAGGAGAGAAATGTGGGGAGGAAGAGAAGGAGAAAAGAAGGGGGGTGATGCATGCGTGTTAAGTGTGTGTGTATAAAAGTGTTTCTAAACCAGTACCTGTACAGACCCATTTCCTCCTCCTACTTCTCTGACGAAGTATAGAATGTTTGTTTTTTTTTTTAAATCATGGTTCTGTCTGGAATCTCAACGTTTCTTAAACTTTAGTGTGGGGTTGAGGGAGATGGTATGGCATTCTGATTCCTCTGAAAGACTTTCATTTTAATATGTTTTTTTAAGAGGGTGGCTGTTTCAAATCTTTAATTGGCATGGACCTTAAAAAATTATTTACAATAATATCAACATTAGGATTATATCTAAACCTCTCCAACTGGCTGTAAGACGTTCATTTCTCCAGACATGTACATCTTATACATGAGAAGAGTGTTAAATATATTTCACTCATTAGCAAAGGATCAAGTTGCTTGCATTAAAACATTTATTCTTCATTTAGAGCAGTGCTATCCAATAGAACTTCCTGCAATGATAGAAATGTTCTTTATCTGCACTGTTTAGTACATACAGTAGCACCAGCCAGTGGCAGCTATGTAACACTTTTAATGTGCCTGGTGTGACTGAGGAACTGAATTTGAAATTTTATTTTAATTAAATTTGAATTACAATTAAATTTTCTTGTGGCTGCTGTGCTGTGCTAAGTCATGTCTGACTCTTTGTGATCCTATGGACTGCAGCCTGCCAGGCTCCTCTGTCCATGGGATTCTCCAGGCAAGAATACTGGAGTGGGTTGCTGTACCCTCCTCCAAGGGATCTTCTTGACCCAGGGATCCTGAGGCTCCCACAATGTAGGCAGATTCTTTATCGCTGTGTCACTGGGGAAGTCCTTTCCTGTGGCTAGTGGCTGCTAGGTCAGACAGTACAGATTCAGAGACTGATAGCTCAGGTTTTGTTACCATTACTGGCCTTTGAAGGGTTGGTTTGTCAAAAAAATTAGAAGCCATTATAGTAATGTGAGGGGCTTCCCTGGTGGCTCAGATGGTAAAGAATCTGCCAGCAAAGCAGAAGACCTGGGTTCAATCCCTGGGTTGGGAGACCCCCTGAAGAAGGAAATGGCTACCCACTCCAGTATTCTTGCCTGGAGAATTCCATGGACAGAGGAGCCTGAAGGGGTACAGTCTATGGGGTCACAAAGTTGTGTGTATAGCAGCAATGTGAGAAAGTAGGAAAATGCAGCCAAGAAAGTTAATAGCTTTTAAAATTTGGAGGTTTTCAGTTTTAAAGTGATTGTTAGAGACCATCTTTCGACAGAGCTCGGGAAGAGGATGCCCTCCTACACAACCTGCATGGTGTAAAGGGTCCTTCTTTTTATCATGTTAAGGCCCCACCTGGTTGGGCTCTTGTTGGAAGCAGGCAGCACAGGGGACGACACTGGCCTGATGGGAGATGACGCCCCGGCAGCCGAGGTAGGGGGCCCAGTCGTGGTCAAGGAGTGGGCTCTTCTGGAAGGGAGAGGGTTGGGAGGGCTCATGATGGCATTTGCCTCTGTGAGAGTGGAAGACAGAAAAGAGACAATGACTCTGATTATACTTTCCCCCAGAAATCAGATAGAAAAGATGTTTCTGAATGTCTGAGGAAGTCAATCTATACAGGCAATTACTGTATAAGAAGCATTAAAATATTTTGGTGAGTCTCAATCCTGGCTACACATCAGAATCATCTGGGGAACTTAGTGCATGGATATACTGGACTCACACAGAGTCTGAATCGGTTGGGCTGGGGTGTGGCTAGAGCATGCAGAGAGTCTTTAAAAAGCTCTAATATCCAGCCAGGAGGTAAGAATCACTGGTCTAATCCAGTGATTTGATTGTATCTTTCAAATCTAATATTCCTTGTCAATAAAGGCAAGTTAACTAGTTAGTATTTTCTTCTAAGTACAACTAACATTTGCAAACTTGTGTTTGCAGAAATACCTCTTGGGTTCCATCACCCAGTTAAAAACAAAGGTAAGCATATTTAATAAGATAAGAGTTTAGTTAAGAAGGCCTGTGATACTTAAATCTCAATTTAAGACCAAATGCATGTTTTCCCATTTTAAAAACCCTCAGATGTGAAGATACTGCTTTACCTGATTCTTCTTGTTCATTGACATCCTGAGGATCAGAACCACTCCGGCTCCGACTCTCTTTGTGTGTTTTGGCCTTGCGGGTGGCCATCTCGTCATCCGTCACCTCTCCACTCTCACCCTGGAAACAGAAAACTCACCATGCTTATCTTTCCCATCACTGCTTAGCTCAGGTAGGTCCCTATGTTTTCACTGATCCACCATCAGTACCACCTCCCCCTGGTGAAACCAGTAAAGACCTATGTGAAGGCTGACCAAGTGTTCCCTTGTTCTGTTTATCCCATGTGTTCTTCATGATAATGCAGTACTCCTTGGGGTTGAAAGGGTGACAAGAGAAGGCATAAGGTCCCTGGAGTCTGTGCAGAGACAGAATTATGAAGCAGATAAAGTTCAACCTAGGCATCAACAGCCTCCCAAGGGCAAAGAGTGGAACTTCTCCCAGTTAACCATGAAGAAAATGTATTACACTATAGTGATAATATAAACAATGTAATATATAATATAGAGCAATATATATATTATATATATATCATGCTAAAAAACAAAACACAAAATTTACCATCTTAACCATTTTTATTGCTTCCCTTGTGGCTCAGATGGTAAAGAAGCTGCCTGCAATGTGGGAGACCTGGGTTCCATCCCTCGGTCAGGAAGATCCCCTGGAGAAGGAACTGGCAACCCACTCCAGTATTCTTGCCTGGAGAATCCCATGGACAGTCTGGCAGGCTACAGTCCATGGGGTTGCAAAGAGTCAGATACAACTGAGCAACTAACACACACGTGACAATTTTTAAGTCTACCATAGAGAAAGTGATGCTAACTATTTGTATCTTATTGTGCAAGACATTTATAGAACTTTTTCACTTTTGCAAAACTGATACTCTATACTCATTAAACAACTCCCCCTTTCCCCTTCACCTTAGTCCCTGGCAACCACCATTCTATTTTCTAAGAGTTGGACCACTCTAGTATCTCATACCTGTAACTGAATCATGCAGTATTTGTCCTTTTGTGACTGACTTATTTCACTTAGGATAATGTCCTCAAGGTCATCCATGTTGCAGTACATGACAGGATTTCCCTCTTTTTATCCCCATTGTATGTACATGTTACTTCCCTGGTGGCTCAGACGGTTAAGCGTCTGTCTACAATGTGGGAGACCCGGGTTCGATCCCTGGGTCAGGAAGATCCCCTGGAGAAGGAAATGGCAATCCACTCCAGTACTATTGCCTGGAAAATCCCATGGACAGAGGAGCCTGGTAGGCTACAGCCCATGGGGTCGCAAAGAGTTGGACACGACTGAGCGACTTTACCTTTACCTTTTCTTTATCCTTCATTGGTGGATGGACACTTGCTTCTCTTGTTAATATATTTTAAATTGAGTTCTAGCCTTCTGACCCTCCAAGACCTTCCTAATATGATCCTTGTTCCTTACTATCCTTTCTTTGCCCACCACAGAGCCCATGCTCCAACCTGAAGCCTGAACCCAGGGCCCCCTGTGCCAGAGAGACAGTCCCCTGCAGTGTCTGCCTGGTGAATCCTATATGTCCTTTAAGACCCACGTCTCGCCTTCTCTGTGGAGCCATCCCTGCCTGACTCCCAGTCTTCTATTTCCCTTCTCTCTACTCCCACAGCACTTTGCAGACAGCGTGACAATGACTCTTACTTAGACCTCACTGTGTTAGCATCTCTGTGTCCCTCTATGGACCCTGACTTTTTGCTGGTGGTGACTCAGTTCCTTGTACTGGGTTTGGCATCCAGTGGGCACTTGGTGAGCTCTTGTATTTTATTTGTTTTACATCTCACCCTGTCCCCAATGCAAATGACCTAAAATAGTTTATGGTTATGCAGATTATACAGTGGTCCCAGATGATTGGGCTGGATGCTTAATAAACAAGTAACACTCTACCCTCATAAGGATTTTCTTCTTTTTCTTAGTGTTGCTTATGCTCAAGGTGTTGGGCTTCTCAATGCTCTTTGCTGATGTCCCAGGGCTGGGGTTTCGAGTACTCCATCGTCTGCCACCAAACAGCTCTACAGCTTGAGCCAAAGTTGGGCCTTCATATCGTCCATCCTCCTGTAAAAGAGACACATTCTGAACCCATAAGGGAAGAATGAGTAAAGGGGAGTAAATGTATCAAAGGCTTTCAGGAAATTCCCAGAGGCAGAGGAGCACAGGCTGTCACCAAAGAAGAATGATCTGGCCACCCAGGTGGCTCTGTTTTCTAACTGTCCAGACTCTCTGTTGGGGATTTCATCAAGTCCTCTGTGGTCCTGGTCACATCCAGCTGAGTTCCAGTGTTGTGCTTTATCATATTCTGCTGAGTTTCAGTGTTGTGCTTTAATACAGCCACGTTCAACTGGGATTAACAAAAAAATTTCCCTTTCCACTTTCAGAAGTTATATTTCAGCATTATCACTGCAGGCAAATTCATTAAGATGTACTTTGTAAATCTGGGCTTTGAAGGACTTGGAAGGTGTATATATATGTGTGTATGACTCTATTGAAGTAAAATCAAGTTCTATTTGTTATTTCATCACTCTAGATATATTTTCACCTAGCTTGATGCTTGGGACAGTGACTTAAAGTCAGAGTAGGTGGAGTACATGAAATTCATTTTGAAGGGCTTTGGGGGCTGCCATTTTCCTCAGTGACTGGTATCCAAGGACAGAGAGCCCAGGGGACTCAGAACACCATGTATATTACGATGCCTTGAGCAGGGAAAACATCCTCAGTGGGCACATGATGGTTTACAATAGCTGCTTCTTGTAAGGCAGCTCTATGTAACATGCACTGACTATCAGAAGGGATTGAGTAATTAAACAGTGTTCAACAATTCTCCTTATAATTCAGGAAAGGTAATAAAACTATGAAAAGTCACATATGAATTAAAGACAATATTGATATTTCACAAGTTGTAGAAAAAGCACCTTTTAAATCTATTTCTATTTACTATCTTTACTTTCTACAAGCTTTTAAGGTTATTCCTCCTTTGCAAATGCAAAGAAGTGCTTATAAATAGATTTTGGCTTTATTGTAGACAATATGCAAATAATAAAAAGACTTTGTGTGCGAGCGTGTGTGCATGTGTGTATGTGTTTGCTCCTTCATGTCTGTGCTTGTTTCCAATGTTCAATGACTATCTGATTTGATGACTTGAGTTGTGACCTCCTACTTCCTGAATCCCGTTTATGGACTCCAGGGTGCTTAGTGAATTGGATACTTGGTGATCTTTTGAATGATATGTGATGAAACATTTTGGTGACCTTCTGTCCTGAATATCTGTGATTTATGCCTGTCTGTGGATCATTTTTCTTTTCTTTAGCCATACCAAATTTTACTTTATCTCTTGTCCCTGGATATAGTCTTGGGTCTATCAGTCAATGAGGAACATCCTCCCTTGACCAATGGTTGGTATAGGACCCAAATAAGCCAATCAAACTCACCAACCCTGACATGTACATACTACTATATTTAAAATGAATAATAATCAACAAGGTCCGATAGTACAGCTCAATGTTATGAGGCAGCCTGAATAGGAGGAGAGTTTGGGAGAGGATGGATACATGCATATGTATGGCTGAGTCCCTTCGCTATCCACCTGAAACTGTCACAACACTGCTTGCTAATTGGCTATATCCCAATACAAAATAAAAAGTTAAAAAATCCTCCACCCCTGGAAAATGAATCTTGAATGGAGTGATACAAAGAATGAAAATGGCTGGAGATGACTCTACCTGGTGCAGGCCTGCTAGAGAGGGTTCCTGCTAACAAGTCACCAAACTGACCGCAAAGTGACACAATTTCACAAACTGATTCTTAACTACCTTATTGCATAATATACTCTGATTACGAAAAAAATCCTGTAAAATTTTATCTATGGGTTTTAACTAATACATCTTTAAACATTAAACCTAATGCTTAAACAGAGTAGACCACTTCATTAAAATTTAAAAGCTCTTCTCTGCAAAAGACATGGTCAAGAAAGCTAGAAGATAAGCCACAGGCTGGGAGAAAATATTTGAGAAGACATGTCTGACAAAGGTCTGTTATCCAAAATGTACAAAAGAATTTTAAAACTCAACAATAAGAAAACAAATGACTCAATCAAAAAATAGGTCAAAGAATTTGACAGACACCTCACCAAAGTATATATACAGGTGGAAAATAAGCATATGAAAAGACGTTCCACATCATATGTCATCAGAGAAACGTGAAGTAAGACAACGAGATACAACTGCACACCTATTAGAATGGTGGAAATTGAGAACACTGACAACACCAAATGCTGGTGAGGATGCAGAGCAATAGGAACTCTCATTTGTTGCTGGTGGGAATGAAAAATGGTACAGCCACTTTAGAAGGCAGTTTCTTACAAAACTAAACACACTTTTCCTGTATGATTCAGCAATCACACTCCTTGATATCTACCCAATTGAGTTGGAAACTTGTGTCTATACCAAAACCTGAACATGGATATTTATACTTGCTTCATTCATAATTGTCCAAACTTGGAAGCAACCCAGAAATCCTTTAGTAGGTGAATGAATGAATCAACTGCGGTTCACTAAGACAATGAAATTTCATTCAGTAATAAAAAGAAATGAACTATTGAGCTGCAAGCAGACATGGGGAAAAACTTAAATGCATATTACTAAGTGAAAGAAACCCATCTGACAAAGGCTACATATTCTATGATTTCAACTATATAACAGCTGGAAAAGGCAAAACTATGGAGACAATAAAAAGATCAGTGGTTGCAGGGGACTAAAAGAGGGTGGGATGGAGTGGGAGCAAGATGAACAGGCAGAGCACACAGGATATTTAGGGCAGTGAAAATGCTCCATATGGCATTGCAGTGATGGCTATATGTCAATATACTATATCTGTACAAGCCCATAGAGTGTACAGCACCAAGAGTGAACTCTAAAGCAAACTATGGACTTTGGGAAATTGCGACATGTTAACATAGGTTTATCCTTTGTGAAAGGATGTCTAGTCAAGGCTATAGTTTTTCCAGTGGTCATGTATGGATGTGTGAGTTGGACTATGAAGAAAGCTGAGTGCCAAAGAATTGATGCTTTTGAACTGTGGTGTTGGAGAAGACTCTTGAGAGTCCCTTGGACTGCAAGGAGATCCAATCAGTCCATCCTAAAGGAAATCAGTCCTGAATATTCATTGGAAGGACTGATGCTGAAGCTGAAACTCCAATACTTTGGCTACCTGATGTGAAGAACTGACTCCTTGGAAAAGACTCTGATGCTGGGAAAGATTGAAGGTGGGAGCAGAAAGGGACGACAGAAGATGAGATGGTTGGATGGCATCACTGACTCAATGGACGTGAGTTTGAGTAAACTCCGGGAGTTGGTGATGGTGCAGTCCATGGGGTGGCAAAGAGTCGGACATGACCGAGTGACTGAACTGAACTGAACTGATCCTTTGTAAAAAACGTACCATTCTTGTTAATCATGTTGATAATGGGGGAGCTATGTATGTGTGGGGACAAGAGGTTTACGGGAAATCTCTGTACTTTCCTTTCAATTTTATAATAAACCTAAAAATGCCCTAAAAAATAAAATCTTTAATAAAATTTAATAGACCCATTACCATGTACATATAAAAGAATCAGCCTCTACTGCTTGGGTTTTTCTAAATTCAGAACATCTTAACATGGGCCAAGCTTTATTATTAATGGAAATATTTTAGGCCTGTAAAAGGCAGGATGCCTTTGTTTAATCTTTAAAGGAGACCTTCTGGGAACTAAAATGTACTTTGAATCTTCCTTTTGTTTTATACAAAACAATAAACTTGCTTGGGATGGATGAAAGATGTACCTTCTATTTTAAATTTGGGCTATAGCAAGTGAAGGTACATTCTCAGTTTTAGAAAACGGTTCATGTGAACCGTTCATGAGAATTAGGAAATTGATTCCTTAAAAAATATGCATGTACTTTTGGGACTTCCCTGGTGGTCAAGTGGTTAAGACTCCACCCTTTGCGGAGGGTGTGGGTTCAGGCCCTGGTCAGGGAACTAGATACCACGTGCTGTAACTAAGAGTTTGCATGCCGCAGTGAAAAGATCCTGCATCCCAAGACTAAGGATCCAGCACACAGCAACAAAGATCTAAGATCCTGAGTGTCACAATTAAGACCCATGGAGCTAAATAAATACAGATATATATTTTTAAATTCATGTACTTTTAACTTGGCATGTCTTTGCATATCATACCTTAAAGACTCTTAAAACAATCTAACTCTTCAAATAGACGCCCCACTTTTTCCTTGGAGATAGCTAGAATCTGTTTCTGTTGTATACAAAGAAGTTTACTGATAATCCTGTGTATAACCTCCTTGGCTTCCCAGAGATCTTTCCAAATATATGAGTTCTCAAGCTCTGCCCATAACTTTGAGCCAAAGCTCATGATACCGACCTTTCTTCCACATCCTGTATCAATTAAAAATTGATTAAATTAAATTAAAAATTGATTAAATTAAATTAAAAATTTCTTGTATTCCTAGGCTTTGTTACAAATATCACTATTGGGAATTCCCTGGTGGTCTAGGGGTTAAGAATCTGTCTTTCAAGGCAGAGGACTCAGGTTCAAGCCCTGGTCAGGGAACTAAGATCCCACATGCCCTGGGGGACCTAAGTCCATGCCACAACTACTGAGCTCACAGGCTCTAGAGCTCGTGCTTGGAAACAAAAGAAGACCATGTACTGCAACAAAGACTCAGAGCAGAGTCCCCCCAAAACCAAACAAACAAAAGCAAAAGTCACTATTTTTTCTTTTCTTTTGCTTTATCTCTTGCTACTATTTCCATTACTTTATATTCACCAGCACTAAAATACTTGTATTTGAAAGTAACAGTACAAACATTCATCACACAAGAGGACTTGGATGTTAGGAATATTATTTTCTATATAAGCTCTTCCTAAATTGGGGATAAAGAAATATTCTTACACGGCTGTTAGTGGAAGTTTGGAAGAAGTCAAGACCTTCCATACGTTACGTTAGTTTATAGATATGTTTAAAATTTTCTTTTGTACTTTGGGACTTCTCAGAGCTTTAAATGTGTTAAGCTATATTATAAACCACCAAGGGGGCATTTAGAATGATGCCTATTTGACTTTTTGTTCTCCAAGTGCCAAATTAGCATCTTTTTAATATTCCCTGATACAGTTTGGCAACTGGTCTATATGATGGAAAAATGAGTAGTCCGTTGATTTTCTTATTTCACTTAAAATAAGAAAATGAGTAGTCCGTTGACTTTCTAACTTTACTTAAAATAAGAAAGAAATCAGACTGTTGTCTGTCTTAGGCAGCTTGTGTAGTACATTGTTCTGAGGATGAATGCCATCTGTTTTCAGAATTGACTGAGGTATATGGAGCCTTTTTGCCCTTACAGTGTGACAGCTTGGTTCCTCACACGGGTGGAAGGATGGGGGTGGAGAGAAAAGGAGGGATATAGCTGTGGTTACAACTGCGTAAGACCAAGTCAACTCCAAGTCACTTCCTCTGTCTCGGCTCCAGCAGCACCTCTTCTCATCCATTGCGGTCTCATCTGGTGCCTCCTTCAGCATAAACTGAAGGTTGCCAGGGTAAATGAGAAACTCTGTGCTGTGTGTTAGTTCCTCAGTTGTATCCGACTCTGCGACCCCATGGACTGTAGTCCCCCAGGCTCCTCTACTGGAGTGGGTAGCCGTGCCCTTCTCCAGTGGATCTTCCTGACCCAGAGATCAAACTCGGGTCTCCTGCGTTGCAGGCCGATTCTTTACCATCTGAGCCACAGTACAGTACTGTGAACTTAGTAATGAGAAACTAAGTCGACTTTACATGTTAATTCAGTTATTTTGTAAGACTGGGAAGGAAACTAATGGAACAAATAAACCACACAGGTTTGTGACAGTGACTGTAATTGAGCCCAAAGACTTTGGTTCATGACCAGACAATGCATTTTCATGATTGTAGAAGGAATGACTGTAATTGAAAACCAATATTCATAATAGCTCCCAGAGACCTTCCTTCCAAGTAGCCGGAACCACTGAGAGCTCCCTGTGGAGTAGACAGGAAGCAAGCATTTTGGTTTCCATTTTATTTCAAAAAATATTTATTTATTTGGCTGTGCCGGGTCTTAGTTGCATCATGTGGGATCTTTAGTTGTGGAATGTGGGATCTAGTTCCCTGACCAGGGATAGAACCTGGGCCCCCTGTATTGGGAGCAAGGCATCTTAGCCCCTGGACCACCAGAAAGGTCCCTTGGTTTCCATTTTAGATGAGTTAACTAAAACTGGCTTTGTGCAGTGCAGCATAGTCATGTTTATAGGCCTATGTGCTTATTAATTAATCGAGTTCTTCAGGGTATGATCTCTACTCATTAAGAACTGTATGGATGTGGGGAAAGGGGAAAGAAAGGCCTTTACATATGTGACTCTACTAACATTCCAGAGCAGAAAATGTTTTAATTTGTCAGAAACATGTTAGAACTATGAAAAGTACATGAAAATCAATCCTTTGAGTAATTTAAGTCACAGTGGTATTTGTTCTGTGACACTAGAAAAGATAATTTCTCCCCCATAAGATAGAAAAGGGCTTCCCTTGTGGCTCAGCTGGTAAAGAATCTGCCTGCAATGTGGGAGACCTAGGTTCGATCCCTGGGCTGGGAAGATCCCCTGGAGAAGGGAAAGGCTACCCACGCCAGTATTCTAGCCTAGAGAATTCCATGGACTGTATAGTCCATGGGGTCTCAAAGAGTCAGACACAACTGAGCTACTTTCACTCACACATGACACAAAAACATAGCAAAGAAAAACTGAATACTCTGTATAACTCATTTGACAATCCCACCAACAGTGTCACCTGGTAGTGGGGTTTATGACTCAATTTCCAAGCAATCTCTGCCCTCCTTCCTCCATAAGCAGGTGGCTCTAGTTACACCTGTGTCTCTCCTCACCACCTCATCTAACCCAGTCCTGGTGGACCTTTGGCTGGAGTGTCAAAGTACCTGATGCGTGTGTGTGTTCAGCTGCTCAGTTATATCTGACTTTTTGTGACCCCATGGATTGTACAGCATGCCAGGTTTCTCTGTCCATGACAGGCAAATATCGGAGGGGGTTGCCATTTCCTTCTCTGGGGATCTTCCCAACCCAAGGATCCTGATAGTTTAGGGTTAACAAAAAACTCACTCAGTTTAAGCTGCCTCCTAAGGGCTGTTGCCACTACGAATGAGGTTTGGAAGAACTCTAGTTATGACTATCTCATTTGGGAACGTTTCTTTTAAACTTACAAGTTCAACAGTTCGGCAGCAATACACAGTAAATTAAATAACTCTCTGAGAGTCACAGAGCACATTAGAAGATGAAATAGGATTTCAGTTTCCAAAGTGAAGATTTCTAACACATCAGCTAGTCCCTAATAAGTGTAAAAGCATTCAGATTACAATGCTTCCATTTTCAATTTAAGTGAAAATGCTTATATTAACTTGTTTCTTTCCAGATGTGAGAAGTCACCATTTTCATACAGAATAATAATAGGACCTACTTTGAGCCAGACACTATGCTTTATACGTATGAATTTACATTATGGCTTTATACATATTAACTCAGTTAAGCCTCACAGTCATCCTTTGTACAATATGAATAATATCATAATTTTTCTCACTTTATAGATAAGAAACTAAGGCACAGAGAGGTTAAGTAAAAGCTGTTCAACATCACTCAGGCAGAAAGTTGACAGAGCTGGGAAAATGAACCTTGGTGGTCTAGTTGTCCAGTGTGTTTTCACAAGATAGATCTGGAGAATCATACTACGGAGGAGACAGGGAAGGCTGCAGCCCTTTCCCCTTACCTGGTAGAGGCTGACGTACTGTTTCCGTAGCCACTGCTGTCTTTGGTCAGGGAACTTCCTCATCTTCCTCACCGCTCTAGTGAGCTCCAACAATCCACTGAAGAGCATCTTAGCTGTGTGCTTTGGTGCCACAAAGTGCAATAATCTATTGTCCGTGGTCTGCAGCCCGTAGAGCAGTGTCACGCCAGTCTCTGAGAGAGACATGTTACTCAGTTTGTTCTGAACACACACAGTGTGTATATCAATATTAGGGTGTCCCATGTACACAGCCTTTGCTGAAAACAGATCCAAGATCCCCTCCACCAGGCCACTTAATCCAGCATTGCCCAGTAACGGGAATTTGCCAGGCTCAGACGTGTTACTGAGCACACCAAGTTTTGCTTTAGCACTGGCTGGGGAAGCAGTGGTGGGTTTTATCCAGGTCAAGGTGCTATTGTCAGGCTGAAGCTGGAGGAAGCAGCGGGCAGAAAGGTGCGTGTCCTGATCATAGTGGATGACTGTGGCCCCCTGCAACAGGAACTGGTGCACATCAGCTTGGATGGACAGCACGTACCACGGGATGAGCTCTATCCCATGGTCAAAGGCTTTCTGTGGCTCTTCTGATCCATGAGAGTCCCATTCTTTGGGCTGCTCAAAGATGTCATTTTCGGAATCCAACAAATCTCCAATTATAAACCTGATAGAAAGAGTTACAAATTTGATCTGTCTTATAACCAGAAGTAAGGACAACAGAAATCTTTCACTGACGCTGGACATCATTTTTAATTTCATTATAAATTCAAATTAGCATAGAAAATATAACATGTTAAAAGTCATAGAGTGATTTTATATAGTGGTATTCTAAAACCTTATATTTAACAACCTGTCTAACCATAGGCTTTGAGGCCCCATGGACTGTAGCCTGCCAGGCTCCTCTGTCCATGGAATTTTCCAAGCAAGTGTACTGGAGCAGGTTGAATAAAGGAACTACTATATTATTATATTTTTAATATAAATAACAACAGTCTTCATTACTTATTAGTCTTTCCTCTTGTGTTAAATACATACATTTTTGCAATTAATATGACCTACTTGCAAAGTAAGTTTTATTTTTCTTTAAAATTTTTTTTAATTGGAGGATAATTGTTTTATACTATTGTGTTGACTCTTGTGATATATCAACATGAATCAGCCCTAAGTATACATATTTTTTTAATCTATGGAGGAACTGAGGTTCTGAAGGGGTGAGTAACTGGCTCTAGGTTACCCAGCTCAGAAGAGACCTACCCAAGGCAGGAATTTGGTCTGCCTGACTCTCTTTCTTCTATTTGGCTACTTTGGTAGGAATGTGCCTAAGGTAGACTCATTCTCTTCAAAGCATGAGGAACTGTTACTAAGAGCAAGGCTTTTCACCGCTTGATCAACAGACATCACTAGCAAAGGCGTGGGTAAAATTGAGGAATTGGTCCATACATCCCTGGGAAGGGATGTTCCCATCACCTCGAGACACTTGGGCAGCTGGCAGCCTCTTGGCGAGGTCTGAGAAGCAGCCTTGGGCTTCTCGGACTCTCAGTCTAGATCCTGGTCCCGGAGCAAGATCCCACTCCTGCTTTCAAACAGCAAAATGTTCTTCTTCCTTGCCTCATATAAACAGGTATTCTTAAGAAAGAAAAAAAACCCACAAGAGATCTTACAAATCTGATGATCAGAAGATCCTTTTCAAATAATCCTCACTGGAAATCACCCAAATGTCCAGCAACAATCAAATATACAAATAAAATTTGATGTATTCATATAACACCTGCCTGCACAGCCACGAAAGTAAGCATGCAATGGTTAACCACCTGCAGCAACACGGACAAATCTTAAGCAAGACATACAGGCACACATACTGTGTGATTACCTTAATGTAAATTTCAAAAAAGGAAAAATTACACTACATTGTTTAGAGAGGCATAAAGTGGTAAACTTATAAAGAAAAACAGAATGTATTATCACAAAATTCACAACAGTGAATTTTTCTCTAGGGGGAAAGGTGGTGACATAACTGAGACAGGAAAAAGGGGGTTTATAGGTACTGATAATGGGTGGTAGCTACACATGTACTCACTTGAAACTATTAAAAAACATTAGTTAAAAATTTTTTCAGAATAGTTTTATATTAGGAGAGAAATTGCAAAGATAGCATACCCCATATCCAGTTTTTCCTATTATATTGACATTTTACATTAGGGTGGTGTATTTGACACAATTCATGAACCAATACCACAAAACACAACTATTTATTAAAGCCCATACTTTGTTTAGTATTAGTCTTTGTTAGTATTAGTCTTATACTTTGTTTAGTATTTATATTAGCCTTTGTGACATGATCGGTGGAGTTATCGCCTTTGCCTGTTAACCGGAAGATTGGTGGTTCAAGCCCATCCAAGGATGCCCTTCTCTGTGTACCTTTGGGCTTCCCTGGTGGCTCAGACAGTAAAGAATCCACCTGTAATGCGGGAGATCTGAGTCAGAACCCTGGGTTGGGAATATCCCCTGGAGGAGGGCATGGCAACCCACTCTACTATTCTTGCTTGGAGAATCCCCAAGGACAGAGGAGCCTGGTGGGCTGCAGTCCATGGGGTTGCGAAGAGTCAGACATGACTGAGTGACTTAGCACAGTACAGGACATACTTTGTTTAGATTTCTTTAGTTTTTTACCCATTTCCCTTTTCTGTTGCAGGATTCCATCCAGGGGCCCATATTACATTTAACCTTCATATTTCTTTATGTCATCGTTTCTCAGACTTTTCTTGATTTTATGATCTTGACGGTTGAACAGTAGTCAGGCATTTTGTAGAATGACCAACAATTCAAATTTGCCTGATAATTTTCTTCTAATTATTCTGGTGCCCTGGGTTCTGGGGAGGAAGACCACAGAGGCAAAAAGCCATTCTTGTCACATCATATCCAGGGAACATACTAGCAACAGAACCTATGCTATTGATGCTGACCTGGCTGAGGTAGTGCTAGTCCGTGTCCACATAAAGTTACTTAAAAAAAACAACAACCTCCTTATACATTGTCCCCTTTGGAAGGAAGTCATTGTGTGTAGCCCACACATAAGGAAAGGTGAGTCTGCTCTACTTCCTAGAGGTCAGAGCATCCACACAAGTTATTTGGAATTCTGCATGAGAAATTTGTCTCTTCTCCCCCATGTGTTTGCTTAGTTATCACTTACATACGTGGACTTGTGAATATTTATGTAATATTTTGGGTTATAATCAAAGCTTCCCTGGTAGTTCAGACAGTAAAGAATCTACCTTCAATGCAGGAGACATGGGTTTGAGCCCTGAGTTGGGAAGATTCCCTGGAGAAAGGAACAGCTACCCACGCCAGTATTCTTGCCTGGAGAATTCCATGGACAGAGGAGACTGGCAGGCTACAGTCCATGGGGTTGCAGAGTCGGATACAACTGAGCGATTTTCACTTACTTACTTGGGTTATAATCTAATACTATTTTATTTTGCTACTCAAATTGCTCCAGCTTTGGCCAACAGAATATAACTTTCTGTTGGCTCTTGTGCATCTTTGATATAACTTCATTATTTAGTTGTGTGTGCGTGTGTGTGTGTGTGTTTTTTTTCCTCAGCACTTATTTACTTTTTCTGGCACAAGATACTCCAGGCTCATCTTGTATGCTTCCTGCCCCAGTCTTAGAAGCAGTCATCTCTTCAAGGAGCTTTGCTTTCTTTCACTGAAGACTCATTAGAAATCAAGATCTGAGTTCAAGGTGCAAATCCATTCTTTTTAATGCACTTTTCTTAGTGCGCAATTGCAACCCACTCCAGCACTCTTGCCTGGAAAATCCCATGGACAGAGGAGCCTGGTAGGCTGCAGTCCACGGGGTCGCTAAGAGTCGGGCACGACTGAGCGACTTCACTTCACTTTCACTTCTTAATGTTATATCTCACCATAAAAGGTGAAGAAAGAATGAGAAAGGAAGAAAATCTTTTGTGTTTAAATTACCACAATCCCTCTGAAATTTCTCTCAGTAACAATGGGAAACCAATACTCAGGTTCTCCTACATAATATTTCTGTCCTTTCTATACATATATTTAGCAAGATGGTCAGGGGCACAGCCTCTTGTCACTTTGGGTTTAATGTTAGACTCTACTTTCTCTTCACTGTGTGATCTAGTCAAATCGCTCAACCTCTCTGAGCCTCACTTCTCTCATCTGCTAATGGCAAAAAGACAATACCCACTTTCAGAGAGTAATGGAGAGGCTCAAATGAGAATACTGGTAAGTGACTCAGCACAGACTCTGGCTCAGTAAAGCACATGACTATATTTAAACATAAAAAAGATCAAGGTCTTATCCTGCTGCTTCTCCTTCCCACTTCCTTTTCTCCAGGCTAAATCAGTCCAGCTGTTCCTCTAGAGGGGGCTTTCCTCAGGGCTGCATCCAAGTTCTTTAATCTCTTTATTTCCTTTCTCTGGGACCATTTCCACATTCTCCCTGTCATACTGCTAGCTGATTTTTTTTTTTTCCCTAAGAGCAAGAAGGATTCAATTGGAGAGTATCAATACCCATGAAATGTAACATATGTTAATTTGGACATAGAACTTCTGATTTTAATTTAGCAAGAGAAATCGTGTTTTCCATATTCCATTTAATTTGAGTTCTGAGCTAAAGCAAGTATTTTCCAGTGAAAAACTATGGGCATTATGAAAAGTCGTGTCTGGAAAAGAAAAATTATGAGGCTTTTCTGGAGCCTGTTTCAACTGCTCAGCTATGATGTAAGCTGGGAGAGAATGGACACTATCTTTCTTAGCACCAGTTCTATTTTAGACACAAAAGAACTAATGTTAGGTGTTAATAATTCCTCTAAAAGGCAGTCTTCTAGGAACTAATGCCCAAGATAAAATTGGCAGTTGTAATAAAATAAGATCCCTTTAAAAAGGAAACTAGTAGCTTTGTCTCTTACATCATATAGTGAATTTTATGCACTTCTGTGCCTGATTCTCTCAGGAGACAAGTTTCTGTGGGCTTACAAGAAGGAATTAGGTAGGACTTAAAGAGTTACTCAGGAACCAAGTGGCATCAAAGATGTGGTACTGGCAAAAAAAAATTACCTAGTCAAATTTAGGTCATATGCCTTAAGGAGAAGACCAAGAAGTGAAAAGAGAAGGAAAGTTTATATTAACCCCTGCCAAGAGGTTCTGAAGCATCCTTCAGTGAGAAACTATAAATTGACAGGTAGATACCTTTCTAATGGTCCATGATGAAAATCTGTTTAAAAATATAGCTCATTTAAAAAATATTTACTTTAAAAAATATTTATTTACTTGGCTGCACTGGGTCTTAGTTGGGGACATGGGACCTTTGACCTTCATCGTGGCATGAGGGCTCTTTCAGGTGCAGCATTCGAACTTCTAGAAGCAGCATGTGGACCAGGGATCGAACCTGGGCCCCCTGAACTGGGAGCGTGTAGTCTTAGCCACTGGACCACCAGGGAAACCCCTGAAGATCTTACATTAGGGGAAAAGTGGGCTACTTATCAGGCGTCCCAGGTGGCACTAGTGGTAAAGAACTCATCTGCCAATGGAGGAGACATCAGAGACTCAGGAAGATTCCCTGGAGGAGGGCATGGCAACCCACTCCAGTATTCTTGTCTGGGGAAGCCCATGGACAGAGGAATCTAGTGGGCTATAATTCACAGGGTTGCAAAGAGTCCGACATGACTGAAGCAATTTGGCACTAATTTTCTTCATAACATTTTGTTACTCCTGCAAAGTTAAAAGGATTACAAAAACATGACTCATCAAGTGATAAGCCTAAATTTAATTTTGTAAGACAGGAAAAGGTGCACCTTTTCCAAAGGACTTGCTATAGCTGTACCCTGTAATAAAATTGAGAGTTTAAACTTTGCTTCTGGCAAATTCTTGCTTTTAATTAACTTAGCACTTTCCTCAGCCATAGACAGCTTCTAAATTACAGCTGCATAATGCAAGGACTTTAAAACCAGCCTGCCTGAGGTTAAATTCTGGCCCTGCTAAATGTGAGATCTTGAATGAAATAGAATTGCTGGGAGGATTAACTAATTTAAATGTAAAGTATTTAAAACAGTGTTCGTGTAAAAGTAGGCTCTTGATAAATAATAGCATGTCAAATATTAGTAATATTATCATGGCCCAGTTTGTGTGTGCAAAGTCAATATCCTAAAACACCGCCACCCAAACAAACACTGCTTTTTTGTAAAAATGGTGCCCAAGTTTCATGCTGGGACTCAAGTGATAAACAAGCTTAAACTGAATGTCGTGCATGCACACTCAGTTGCTCCATTCTGTCTCTTTCTGAATCCACGGACTATAGCCCGCCAGGCTCCTCTGTCTATGAAATTAATCTGGCGAGAATACTAGAGTGAGTTGCCATTTCTTCCTCCAGGGGATCTTCCAATCCAGGGATCAAACCCCAGTCTCCTGTATTGGCAGGCAGATTCTTTACCACTGAGCCACCTGGGAAGCCCTTGAATGTTGTGCAGATAGTGGGAAAATGGCTTTCTTTGTTACGGCAATAGAAGCAGGACTGGGTCTTGTGTACTGGCCAAGCAGATAGGAAACGAGAGAAAGAGAAAGGGTCCTGGGTATCCCTAGTCTCAGAAACCCCTAACAGAGCCAGCCTCGGGGTGGGAGGAGATCGTGTTAAGGTCTTGGTTGGGCGGAGGCAGTCAGCTGTCCCTCAAGGATGTTGTGAGGTTGGTGTTTATAACGCTGTACCATCCTTCATGGAGAATAAGTGACTGGTTTCCTATCATTTTATTATTTCATTTGTGCACATAAGTGTGCATGTGTATGTGTGGCAAGTCCTGGTATCTATGATCTTTTCTCAGATACTCTACTTCCTTATGCTTAGCTTTTTAAAAAACTTTTTATTTTGTATCAGAGTATAGCTAATTACCAATGTTGCGATAGTTTCAGGTGAACAGCAAAGGAACTCACGCTTAGCTTTCTTATTTCTACCCTTGTGGGATCATCTTTCAGGGAAGTGTCTGAGGTTGTTGGGATGGGAGAGCAGTGAATACTCTGCATTCTCCCATAAAGAAGGGCAGGGTGACTGAAAGCTGCTTCTCAAATGGTTACTGTTGCCACAGGTGCCCATACCTTAGTTCAGTTCAGTTCAGTTCAGTCGCTCAGTTGTGTTCGACTCTTTGCGACCCCATGAACCGCAGCACGTCAGGCCTCCCTGTCCATCATCAACTCCCGGAATTCACTCAGACTCACGTCCATCAAGTCAGTGATGCCATCCAGTCATCTCAACCTCTGTCGTCCCTTTCTTCTCCTGCCCCCAATCCCTCCCAGCATCAGAGTCTTTTCCAATGAGTCAACTCTTTGCATGAGGTGGCCAAAGTACTGGAGTTTCAGCTTTAGCATCATTCCTTCCAAAGAAATCCCAGGACTGATCTCCTTCAGAATGGACTGGTTGGATCTCCTTGCAGTCCAAGGGACTCTCAAGAGTCTTCTCCAACAACACAGTTCAAAAGCATCAATTCTTCGGCGCTCAGTCTTCTTCACAGTCCAACTCTCACATCCATACATGAGCACTGGAAAAACCATAGCCTTGACTAGATGGACCTTAGTCGGCAAAGTAATGTCTCTGCTTTTGAATATGCTGTCTAGGTTGGTCATAATTTTTCTTCCAAGGAGTAAGCGTCTTCTAATTTCATGGCTGCAGTCACCATCTGCAGTGATTTTGGAGCCCCCCAAAATAAAGTCTGACACTGTTTCCACTGTTTCCCCATCTATTTCCCATGAAGTGATGGGACCAGATGCCATGATCTTCGTTTTCTGAATGTTGAGCTAAGGTCTCTGCTATTTGTGATGGTAGGCATTAATTACAATAGCCACCATTTATATGCCTTTATAATGCAAAATCCCTTATTTTACATGTATCCTCTCACATAATCTTTACAACAATCTTATAAATAAAGCATTATAATCATTCCCATTTTACAGATTACAAAATTGAGGCTTGGTAGGCTTCCCAGGTCGCTCAGAAGGTAAAGAATCTGCCTGCAATGCAGAAGTCCTGGGTTTGATCATTGGGTTGGGAAGATCCCCTGGAGGAGGGCATGGACACCCACTCCAGTATTCTTGCCTGGAGAATCCCATGGACAGAGGACCTTAATGGGCTACAGTCCATGGGGTCGCAAAGAATCAGACACGACTGACAGACTAAGCACAGGCCAACAGCAAGATTAAGTCACCTACCCAGGTGACACAAACAGCACGTGATGGGGGCAACATTCAGTCCCAGACAATGTGACTGCAAGCTTTGAGTTCTGAATCATCCCAAACAGCCTCCCTTCTAAGGTTCTGCCTGAACTTGTTATCTGCTTATATCCAACTTCTCCAAATGGAATAATCCTTTTTAAGCAGTATTTTAGACAGGGTGGACAATATTGATAATAAGAACTTGTAGCTCCTATATCACCCAACACTCTTCTCTATACACCTAAATAGTCTTAATTTCCATTTTCCTACAATAGTGCCATATACTACTCTTATGCCTTCATGACTTACACTCACACAAGCAAAACTTATTTATTCTTCATACTGGTGAATTTGAAAAGTCATTATTAATGAGCTTTATAGGTCATATGAAATGTAACTGGACCACTTTTAGAATTTCAGTTCAGCTCAGTCACTCAGTTGTGTCCGACTCTTTGCAACCCCATGAATTGAACCACGCCAGGCCTCCCTGCCCATCACCAACTCCCGGAGTTCACCCGAAGTCACGTCCATCGAGTCGGTGATGCCATCCAGCCATCTCACCCTCTGTCGTCCCCTTCTCCTCCTGTCCCCAATCCCTCCCAGCATCAGAGTCTTTTCCAATGAGTCAACTCTTCGCATGAGGTGGCCAAAGTACTGGAGTTTCAGCTTCAGCATCATTCCTTCCAAAGAAATCCCAGGGCTGATCTCCTTCAGAATGGACTGGTTGGATCTCCTTGCAGTCCAAGGGACTCTCAAGAGTCTTCTCCAACACCACAGTTCAAAAACATCAATTCTTCGGCACTCAGCTTTCTTCACAGTCCAACGCTCACATCCATACATGACCACAGGAAAAACCATAGCCTTGACTAGATGGACCTTTGTTGACAAAGTAATGTCTCTGCTTTTGAATATACTATCTAGGTTGGTCATAACTTTCCTTCTAAGGAGTAAGCGTCTTTTAATTTCATGGCTGCAATCACCATCTGCAGTGATTTTGGAGCCCCCCAAAATAAAGTCTGACACTGTTTCCACTGTTTCCCCATCTATTTCCCATGAAGTGATGGGACCAGATGCCATGTTTAGATGCTCCTAATCTATAGGAACTAGAAATAAAAAGAAGTCGAGGGTTCCACAGTGACAAGAAATGCCTTCAACACTGCAGGAGGAAAGATCCTGCCCTGCAGTTGATCACGTGGTCAGGCTCACAACCCAGCTCTGCTAGGCACCACTTAGGGATGCGACTTCACCTCTCCAGGTACCACTTTCTCAACTGTACATGGAGATGATAAGTTGATGCCCTTAAGATCTCACTGACATTTGGAGATTATTTCAACCCTGTTCCTTTCCTGCTGAGGTCTTGAATTTTTTATGAATTATTTCCGGGATTTCTGTCAATGTTTTGAGTAGGTGTTCTGGCAGGAGTAGCTGAGATGTTTGAGAAGAATTATTAGAGCACCCTACAGGTTGGGTGAACCAAATGACCATGAGATCATCCCTTCTTTCTCTGATGTAATTTTCACAGAGTTGGTGGCTGCCATAGGAAAGGGGCTGGAGGTTACTGTTTACAGAATCTTTATTTCAGCCAAATCAACAACAAAGCAAGTTCCCTTGGGTTTTGAGATCTGGAAATCCCTTTTTCACACACAGCCCTGTACTGGATATTTTAATGCAGGACTCTGGATCAGAAATGGATTCCCAAGTCCTGGCAGATGGTCCCAGGAACAGTGCTTGCTGATCCGGTTTCAGTGAATTCTATTAAACATCCCCACCCTCATCTCTTAAACACCCCAACCTCATCAGTAGTTCTTTTCAAAATAGCCATCATGTAGGGTAAGGAAATTTACCAGTACCGAGGTACATAAATTTCAATGTCAGGATTTCAACCTGACTTCTTGGGTTTTGTAAAAGAAGTATTTGCAGCTTTGTGCTTCTTTTCCCCTTCCAAGAGTGCTTACAAGCGGCGTCTAGAAAATGGGAAGTAGAAAAGCAGTGATCTTAGAATGTAGATGATAAAATGATTAGGGAGGGGACAAATGAACAAGCAGAGAATTGAAAATAATGATTTCAAAAGACGTGATGGTATGAGGTATGAAATTTGAAGGAAATCCAGTCAAAAGGAAAAAGATGGTAAAGAAAAACTCAGAGGCCTGGTCTCTGAGTCTCAACCAAAAGTGAAGTGAAGTGAAGTGAAAGTCATGTCCACGACTCTTTGCGACCCCATGGACTATACAGTCCATGGAATTCTCCAGGTCAGAATACTGGAGTGGGTAGCTGTTCCCTTCTCCAAGGGATCTTTCCAACCCAGGGATTGAACCCAGGTTTCCTGCACTGCAGGCGGATTCTTTACCAGCTGAGTCACAAGCATTCCTGAAAGTATTTTTAGAACACCTATAAGTAACATATACATCTACACACACACACACAGCCCCAAGTGAAGGTTGTTATAAAAAAAAAATCATATGAAATTTTATCTATTCAGAGATGATATATCCTTTATTGGAGGATTTAAGGAAGGAATTTCAGCCAGATCTCAGTATGAGGAACAGGTATGCTTGTCCCAAACATCTGTTTGATTTTTCTTACAAAGACTGTGACTCCTGATTCCATCTTTTTCATGGTCACTATCTTAGAACAAAATTTAGTCACTGTAAAGACTGTATAGTATACGTTTCTGTATGCTTTATTTTTTCCTATCCTACTTCCCTTTTCCCTTCATACCTTCGATTATTTACATTTATTCTTATAAGCATCTACAAAATATTTTGTGGGAGGATGTAGATATATACACAGATACCTGTGTATAGAGACAGGTAGACAGAGGTAGATGGAGATTAAGGAGTTAAGGGCTATGAGAGGCCTCTGTGCTTATGTGTAGATGGTCCTCTCTCTATTTATATATGGTGGCACCAACATCACAAAAATTAGTGAGAAACTTTCAAATAATCTTTGACTTGAGACCAACTTAAAAAGAACAATCGGTAGAAACTACTTGTGAAATTTGAGCTTTAGGGATGTGACACCGTGGTAAGGGCAATATTGGTTCATTTTGAGCACCTGGATCCCCTATGGGGGAATGAGCTAGGAGATGAGGTTTGGAAAAAGCTCAAAGACTTTGGAAAAACCGGGAATATAGGATCGTCTCTTTAATAACAATGCTTGGGATTCAGGCACAAGGTGTTCATTTCTGTGTTCACAACTGATTCTGAGGATCCATCACTACAATTCCAAAGGAATTATTTTCCAGAAACACTGTCTCTTCCCCATGTAGGCTCATACACACACAGTCATCCAGGAAAGACTTTGCAAAACAAACAGCGATGTCTTACAAGGTCTGGGAGACAACTGCCAGGTATGACTCATGAGTATGCCACACAAATAGAACCTTTTGTGGCCAAGATGTCAAAGCCAGCAGATGTTCTGCTTTGGGCTCATGCTCAAGGATTCTTCCAGGTGGACCAAACTCTGCTTTGAGTTGGGCTTGACCATGAGTAAACGGCCTTGAAGAGATGCAATGCCTACCCTAAGACCGTTGATTTCTGAACTTCTCATTTGGTCTTGGGTTAAGCAAGCATGTCATGGGTAGACTGCAGTGCTTGGCAATAAACAGCAACTGAAACAGCCAAGCAATCACAACGCTGCAGATGCCACCTGAAAGCGAGATCCTGGAAGCACTGCAGTGCTTCTCAGTCATTGATGAGCTGCCTTAGAATCATCAGAAGCTGGGGAACTCTGAGACAGTGCTGATTTCTGGGTATGACTGACTCCAGGCCTGCTGCTGCTGCTGCTGCTGTTAAGGCGGTTCAGTCGCGTCCGACTCTGTGCGACCCCATAGACGGCAGCCCCCCAGGATCCCCCGCCCCTGGGATTCTCCAGGCAAGAACACTGGAGTGGGTTGCCATTTCCTTCTCCAATGCATGAAAGTGAATAGTGAACTTGAAGTCACTCAGTCGTGTCCGACTCTTCTTGACCCCATAGACTGCAGTCAACCAGGCTCCTCCGTCCATGGGATTTTCCAGGCAAGAGTACTGGAGTGGGTTGTCATTGCCTTCTCCACCACTAAATCAGTATATTTGATTTAAAAAATGTTAATATTTGCCCCATGCCTTACCCAGTAACTAATAAACCCTTTTTTAAAAATTAGTTTTTTAATTGAAGTATTGGGGCTTCCCAGGTGACACAGTGGTAAAATTAGCCTGCCAGGGCAAGAAATACAGGAGATGCCAGTTCAATCCCTGGGTCGGGAAGATCCCCTGCAGGAGGAAATGCAGCCCACTCCAGCATTCCTGCCTGGAAAATTCCATAGACAGAGGAGCCTGGAGGGCTATAGTCCATTGGGTTGCAAAGAGTAGGACACAAGTGAGCAACTAACATACATACACAAACACATCAAAGTATAGTTGATTTATAATGTGTACTCTGGATACTATTGGAGAAGGGAATGGCAACCCACTCCAGTATTCTTGCCTGGGAAATTCCATGGACGGAGGAGCCTGGTGGGCCACAGTCTAAAAGTGAAAGTGAAGTCAGTTAGTCGTGTCCGATTCTCTGCGACCCCATGGACTGCAGCCTACCAGGCTCCTCTGTCCATGGCATTTTCCAGGCAAAAGTACTGGAGTGGGTTGCCATTTCCTTCTCCAGGGGATCTGCCTGACCCAGGGATTGAATCCAGGTCTGCCACGTTGCAGGCAGACGCTTTAGCATCTGAGCCACGAGGGAAGCCGGGCTATAGTCTATGGGGCTGCAAAGAGTTGCACATGACTGAGCAACTAACACATACATGGATGCTATTTACAACCTGAAACCAAACTGGAGTAGGGAAAAGAAGAAATGAGAATCCCAATTTTTAAATCCCATGTAAAACATCCCATGTAAAACTTACTGCCATCGGGCTTTATCCTTCAGGGAATTTTTCCCTGAGCTGCTCCCTTCACTGGAGCTGTCCTCCTCCTCTGTCTCCAGACTTCGACTGCAGCTCCTGATGATCTGAAAGATGCTGTTGACAGTGGACTCCTTCTCTGAATTCTTTAAGCCATTCTGTCCCACTCGTTGTAAGAAATTATCTTGTCCACTATAATCGGCTACAAACTACAGAGAAATATATTGAGGATTCGTTATCACAGCTTCACATACTCCATCTAAATAACCTACTTGGCTAGAGAAACGAAATCATAACAGTCATAAATAATGGCATTTGTGCCTATTTTATTAGGGGGGAAAACCAACCTCCAGGAAAAACATTTTTTCCTTTCACCACATGAAATACCAGACTTACTCTTGTTTCCACTAAGACAACTTCAGTCCCTCTAGGGATCAAAGCTCCACTTCCAGTTTATAACACAAAAAGCAACATTATTTCAAGGTTCCCTAGGGAGAAGATTAGCCACTTTGCAGAGGAAGGACAGAGTTATTTTATTCCTGTAGTGAGAATTGAGAAAAACCATGACAGAAATCTATTATTCTATGGAACCAGATAAAATTACTGGGGCCCAAGGAAATGATCAAGGAAGGGGGACATTTTGCTTTATTTCCCATATATCTTAACAGTAACACAGAGGCTTCCTGATGATTTATAAGCTCTTATTGTCTGTATTTGTAACCAGGGAAGTATCTCCCATCAGAGGTCAGAGGGATGGCTAGGCCATGAGATATGGAGTTCCCTACTTCTGAGATGTGAGGCAGCCAGTGCAGGGACAGCCTGGGGGGCTTGCTTTAAGCTTTCTGCTTAATTTCTTGCACTTTTTTTTAGTTATTTAGTCGCTAAGTTATGTCTGACTCTTTCTGACTCGTGGGCTGTAGCCTGCCAGGCTCCTCTGTTCATGGGATTTTTCCAGGCAATAACATTGGAGTGAGTAGCCACTTCCTCCTCCAGGGGATCTTCCCAACCCAGGGATTGAACTTGTGTCTCCTGCACTGCAGGCAGAATCTTTACCGCTGAACCACTGGGGAAGTCTCTTCTTGCACTTTATGCCCTCTCTCACAAGCCAGGGAGACAGAAGCTAGTAATGCTGCCAGCACCTGTCAGGGGCTCTAAGTCTCCCTGATACCAGGTAATTCTTTTGCTCCCAGGGGACCTGGAAGAGGCTGCAGTTTTAGGAGAGTCTTCCCACTGTCACTAAGAAGGGGTATGAATGAGGGTGAGAAAGAGAGAGAGAGAAGAAGAGAGGGGGAGAGTATGTGTGTGTAAGGTCAACAGTGGGTGCTGGCATCATGGTGAGAATGACTTTAGATTCCGGGCATGGGACTCCTCAAATTTCTCCATAAAGTCTCCCACCTTTCAATTCCTTCTTTCATTTCTAAACACCGTATAGAAAGGTGTCTGTATATTCTGTTTCTCAGTGCCTCTTCTCTGCACTGCCCAACACTCTGAGTCTAAGCTCATGTGGTCCTTCCCATGCTGGGGGTTGGGAATGAGCAGCAATGGGCTGGGGACAGCATGATCAGGAGCCCAGAGCGCATCCTTAGAGGACACACCAGATTCCCAGAGTGGAGGGAAAAAAGGCAGCACTGACTTCCCCTCAGTCTTTCTTCCACTGACTCCAAAGAGTTACTGCTCTCATCTGACTTCTTATATCCCCTTCACCCATTTGCACCTAACAAGAGAGGAAAATCCCATGAACTTTAAGAAAAAACACCCAGGAAAACAACACCATTTGTACATTGCCCCATTAAAGCTAACTTAATATAAAGCCCCAACAGTGCTAGTTGGCCTCTTTTCTCTGGAATGTTCAAGACCTAGTGAAAGTGAAACTGTCAGCTGCTCAGTCGTGTCCGACTCTTTGTGACCTCATGGGCTGTAGCCTGCCAGGCTCCTCTGTCCATGGAATTCTCCAGACAACAATACTGGAGTGGGTTGCCATTCCCTTCTCTAGGGGATCTTCCCGATTTGGGAATCGAACCCAGGTCTCCTGCATTGCAGGCAGATTCTTTACCGTCTGAGCCACCAGGGAAGCCCCCAAGGATCTAACTGTTACTCAACACAACTGTGACAAGGGATAACCCTGGGCTCAGAGATGTCTCTCTTCTGGCTTCAGTGTGTGACAAGCCAGGAGGCAACAGTGACTCTTCAGATCATGAGAGTTTTGAAAGGTCTCACCTCCAGAGTTTCTTCCTGCGAATTGTACCTCGGGCAAAGCTTCATGAGGCCAGAGGCTCCGTCCAGCACCTCACAGAGCTCCTTCAGAAACACCCCGCAGAAGGGAACCACCTTGCAGCCGGGGATGTGCAGCGCTCGGGTCACCACCTTCCTGTACTCGCAGGAAGACTCGTGCTGGGCCATGGCGTCCTTCAGGCTCCTCATGGTCTCCAGGTCAGACTGGTCCATAAACTGCCACATTTTTAAAACTTTTCTTGACCTATGGCAAGTCAGGGACATTGTTTTTAGGCCAAAGTGGAAATAATACCATTTACAGTAAACAGTTTAAATTCTGTATGAAATTCATTTCTGTTTATGTTTTCTTTCTGTTTTAATATTTACTTAGGATTCACATTGCCACCTACTTCCGCAAGTGATGTGAATATTACTTTAATAAATTGAAACACGAAATTAAACAGAGATATATACAAAAACACACGTGGGGGGAGCTAAATTCGGAAGGTGGGCACTGAACTTAAGTTTGAGTTTTTCTGGTTTCCCAAAAGGGAAACCTGATGGGTAACATGGTTTTTACAAATATTTATGGAGGATCACTCACAGAAAATGTGTTCCATCCACTCCTCTTGATCTTTTAAACATAACTGGATGAGGCCAGTCCTGCAGTGATGCCCACAAAGCCTGTTTTGGCCTCTTCTATTGAACTGCTTCAACTGACATTAAGTCACTGGCCTGTCTTGAGGGACCTTATCTTAAAGTATTATTTGCAGAACAGGATGTTAAATGAGAGTCTTCCTACGTTTAAATTGCTGCTAAGAACAACAGCTGACATTGAACCCCACCTTCTGAAGTGAGACAGCGTGTTGTCACCAGGAGACTCAAAGTGTTCTCCCTGCAGAGGTTTCCCACCCTGCATCAGCAGAGAGCTGGGTCTGAGCAGCTAAGCGGAGACTTCTTTGCAGAGGGTTGTCAGGACATGGTAAGTGAGAAGGAGGAGACCTCCCCAAGTTCAGGGGCTTCAGGGAACTTCATGGAGAGGCTTGCCCATGTTCTGGCAGCTTGTTGATCATGTGGACTGCCTGGTGTGTGACTTCCTGGGAAAGTTTAAACACCAGAGGCTGCCTGGGGCCGCGGGATGGCTATGTGAGGGGGAAGGATCTGGTGGGAGTGCTTTGCGTCTGTAGAGCCTGGGTGGGCAAAGTGCTGGGGCTTTCTGGGAGTCTGAAATGGACCCTGAGAGGCAGCAGGGCTTGAGTTATCTTGAAAGGCTTCCCTCCAAATAAGGGGGCCCTAGTGGAAAGAGTCTGTAAGAGTAGGACTTCCAGAATTAAATGCTGTGGGGGAGGACTGAGTAGTGGGCTAGGGGTGTACCACCCCTTTCCAGGTGATGGTATGGGGGATTGCTTCTGGACAGAAATTGGGGGGAGTTAGGGCAGGTAAGTAGGAAGTGACCCTGAAAAGACCCCACATGGCTCTCTGTGGGGTTGCCAAGGCCGGATCACAGCAGCCCCAGTCAAGTTAGACTGGCTCCCTTTACCTCTCCTCCCTTCTTCTCTCCTATCCTGCCCATGTTTTCTGCAGGAACCCTGAGCTGGAGACAGAAGGAGAGAAAAGATAAATTATATCTTCCCACCCTACTACAGCTTTTTTTCTTTTTTACTGCAGCTTTCTGAGACTGGTAGGGCTGTGAAATTGGGGAAAGGGTGAAGCTTTTCTTCCTTTTTTTTTCTTCCCAGGTGGCGCTAGTGGTAAAGAACCAACCTGCCTACCAGTGCAGGAGACATCAGAGACACAGGTTTGATCCCTGGGTTGGCAAGATCCCCTGGAGGAGGGCATGACAATCCACTCCAGTATTCTTGCCTGGAGAATCTCATGGACAGAGGAGCCTGGCGGGATACAGTCCATGGGGTCACAAAGAGTCAGACACAACTGAAGCGACTTAGCAGCAGCAGGAGTGTGGCATACAGGATCTCAGTTTCCTGACCAGGGATTGAACCCATGTCCCATGCAGTGGAAGTGTGGAGTGTTAACCAATGGACCATCAGGGAAGCCCCTTTACTTCTTTTTTTGAATTTCTAAATGAAAACTTGAAGCTCTGATTTATATCAGACTGGATTAAAAAATCATTGCTGCTGCTGCTGCTGCTGCTAAGTCGCTTCAGTCGTGTCCGACTCTGTGTGACCCCATAGAAGGCAGCCCACCAGGCTTCCTCATCCCTGGGATTCTCCAGGCAAGAACACTGGAGTGGGTTGCCATTTCCTTCTCCAATGCATGAAGGTGGAAAGTGAAAGTGAAGTTGCTTAGTCGTGTCTGACTCTAGCGATCGCATGGACTGCAGCCCACCAGGCTCCTCCATCCATGGGATTTTCCAGGCAAGAGTACTGGAGTGGGGTGCCAGTGCCTTCTCCGAAAAAATCATTAGGTAATATCTAAGACATCCAAAAGACATCAAGAAGTACAACACAACAAACACTCATGCATCGACCTCTCAGTTTAAAAAAATAAAGCATTCATAATATGGCTGAGGCCCCAGAGGACTCCTCCATGAACACACCCGTCTCCCTTCCTCACCTCAAGGGACCGTGACTGCAACTTTATTGCGCTCCTTCCCTGACAATTCCTCATACTTTCTCAACTTGGGCAGATATTGCTAAGCAGTTTGTACAATTGTTTGTGCATTTTATTTATTTATTTATTTATTTTTTTAGTTTTTTATTTTTTAAATTTTAAAATCTTTAATTCTTACATGTGTTCCCAAACATGAACCCCCCTCCCACCTCCCTCCCCATAACATCTCTCTGGGTCATCCCCATGCACCAGCCCCAAGCATGCTGTATCCTGTGTCAGACATAGACTGGCGATTCAATTCTTACATGACAGTATACATGTTAGAATGCCATTCTCCCAAATCATCCCACCCTCTCCCTCTCCCTCTGAGTCCAAAAGTCCGTTATACACATCTGTGTCTTTTTTGCTGTCCTGCATACGGGGTCGTCATTGCCATCTTTCTAAATTCCATATATATGTGTTAGTATACTGTATTGGTGTTTTTCTTTCTGGCTTACTTCACTCTGTATAATCGGCTCCAGTTTCATCCATCTCATCAGAACTGATTCAAATGAATTCTTTTTAATGGCTGAGTAATACTCCATTGTGTATATGTACCACAGCTTTCTTATCCATTCATCTGCTGATGGGCATCTAGGTTGTTTCCATGTCCTGGCTATTATAAACAGTGCTGCGATGAACATTGGGGTACATGTATCTCTTTCAATTCTGGTTTCCTCGGTGTGTATGCCCAGCAGTGGGATTGCTGGGTCATAAGGTAGTTCTATTTGCAATTTTTAAAGGAATCTCCACACTGTTCTCCATAGTGGCTGTACTAGTTTGCATTCCCACCAACAGTGTAGGAGGGTTCCCTTTTCTCCACACCCTCTCCAGCATGTATTGCTTGCAGATTTTTGGATCGCAGCCATTCTGACTGGTGTGAAGTGGTACCTCATTGTGGTTTGGATTTGCATTTCTCTAATAATGAGTGATGTTGAGCATCTTTTCATGTGTTTGTTAGCCATCCGTATGTCTTCTTTGGAGAAATGTCTATTTAGTTCTTTGGCCCATTTTTTGATTGGGTCATTTATTTTTCTGGAATTGAGCTGCAGGAGTTGCTTGTATATTTTTGAGATTAGTTGTTTGTCAGTTGCTTCATTTGTTATTATTTTCTCCCATTCAGAAGGCTGTCTTTTCACCTTGCTTAGAGTTTCCTTTGTTGTGCAGAAGCTTTTAATTAGATCCCATTTGTTTATTTTTGCTTTTATTTCCAGAATTCTGGGAGGTGGATCATAGAGGATCCTGCTGTGATTTATGTCAGAGAGTGTTTTGCCTATGTTCTCCTCTAGGAGTTTTATAGTTTCTGATCTTACATTTAGATCTTTAATCCATTTTGAGTTTATTTTTGTGTGCGGTGTTAGAAAGTGATCTAGTTTCATTCTTTTACAAGTGGTTGACCAGTTTTCCCAGCACCACTTGTTAAAGAGATTGTCTTTACTCCATTGTATATTCTTGCCTCCTTTGTCAAAGATAAGGTGTCCATATGTGTGTGGATTTATCTCTGGGCTTTCTATTTTGTTCCATTGATCTATATGTCTGTCTTTGAGCCAGTACCATACTGTCTTGATGACTGTGGCTTTGTAGTAGAGCCTGAAGTCAGGCAAGTTGATTCCTCCAGTTCCATTCTTCTTTCTCAAGATTGCTTTGGCTATTCGAGGTTTTTTGTATTTCCATACAAATCTTGAAATTATTTGTTCTAGTTCTGTGAAAAATATGGCTGGTAGCTTGATAGGGATTGCATTGAATTTGTAAATTGCTTTGGGTAGTATACTCATTTTCACTATATTGATTCTTCCAATCCATGAACATGGTATATTTCTCCATCTATTAGTGTCCTCTTTGATTTCTTTCATCAGTGTTTTATAATTTTCTATATATAGGTCTTTAGTTTCTTTAGGTAGATATATTCCTAAGTATTTTATTCTTTTCGTTGAAATGGTGAATGGAATTGTTTCCTTAATTTCTTTTTCTACTTTCTCATTATTCGTGTATAGGAATGCAAGGGATTTCTGTGTGTTGATTTTATATCCTGCAACTTTACTATATTCATTGATTAGCTCTAGTAATTTTCTGGTGGAGTCTTTAGGGTTTTCCATGTAGAGGATCATGTCATCTGCAAACAGTGAAAGTTTTACTTCTTCTTTTCTAATTTGGATTCCTTTTATTTCTTTTTCTGCTCTGATTGCTGTGGCCAAAACTTCCAGAACTATGTTGAATAGTAGCGGTGAAAGTGGACACCCTTGTCTTGTTCCTGACTTTAGGGGAAATGCTTTCAATTTTTCACCATTGAGGATAATGTTTGCTGTGGGTTTGTCATATATAGCTTTTATTATGTTGAGGTATGTTCCTTCTATTCCTGCTTTCTGGAGAGTTTTTATCATAAATGGATGTTGAATTTTGTCAAAGGCCTTCTCTGCATCTATTGAGATAATCATATGGTTTTTATTTTTCAATTTGTTAATGTGGTGAATTATATTGATTGATTTGCGGATATTGAAGAATCCTTGCATCCCTGGGATAAAGCCCACTTGGTCATGGTGTATGATCTTTTTAATGTGTTGTTGGATTCTGATTGCTAGAATTTTGTTGAGGATTTTTGCATCTATGTTCATCAGTGATATTGGCCTGTAGTTTTCTTTTTTTGTGACATCTTTGTCAGGTTTTGGTATTAGGGTGATGGTGGCCTCATAGAATGAGTTTGGAAGTTTACCTTCCTCTGCAATTTTCTGGAAGAGTTTGAGGAGGATAGGTGTTAGCTCTTCTCGAAATTTTTGGTAGAATTCAGCTGTGAAGCCATCTGGACCTGGGCTTTTGTTTGCTGGAAGATTTCTGATTACTGTTTGTGCATTTTAAACTTTATACAAATGATGTCACACTGTAGGCAACCTGCCTACGATTCTGGGGTTCACTAGCGCTCAAGGGCATAGGTGAAGGAGATGACTTATTAACCACACAAGTGATGGGGAAAGACAAAGGGGCCCAAGGTACATTCCAGAGTTCTGGGGAAGAAGAGCCAATCAGCAGGTTTGAAAACACAGTGAGGTCAGAAAAATAAAACTGTCTCCTGATTTCACCCCACTGGGTTCAACTTGTCCTACAACCAGTTCCTTATAAGGTGGTGAGAATCCATTTGGGGTCAAGGAATGGAGGTCTAAATAAATGAAGTGAACACATGAATGAGACTTGGTTCTCATGATCTGATCATCATTTTTTTCCTGAGTCATGATATGCGGGTGGGGCAGGAGACAAACCTTAGTAAAGAGCAATGGGTTTTTGTTAGACTGAAAACTGACACTTTTAGAAAAGAAACTTTATTTCTTTTCATGAGTAAAAAGGTATGCCCATTGTAGGCAATCTCGACAATACCAAAAATATAGAAAATCCACTCACAGCTCTTCCAACCACAGACAACAGTAGGTATATTTCCTTCCAGCACTTATCCTATTTGTGTCTGTCTAATCTAAATATTTTATACCTTTTGTTGTATAAATATTGCTGAGGTTATTAAGTATGGACAGCTTTGTTCCCAGGTAGTTTTATATATTCTATGTTACTTGATGTCCTATGATATTAAAATTATTATAAACATTGTTTTTGGTGATTAAATAATACTCCAGTGTGTGGATGCATCATGTTATTTCCTTCATTTTTCTATTATTGTTCATTGGGTTACTTTATTTTATTATTTTAAAACCAAGGTGTCATTGACATTTGGGTTATTTTATATTGCCATTAACATTGAGCAAATATTGCTGCATGTAAATCTTTGTACTTCTGCTCATTTCCTGTAAATAGCTGAGAATTTAGTTTGAGAAAGCAAAATGTACAAAGGTGACAGAAAAGCAGTCACTTCACAATAAGGTTGTGCCCCCTTCTCCTCTAATTGTTTTAAAAATTAAAAAATTCAGTTATCTTGATGTAGTTCAATTACTTATAATCTAAATACTTTCAGACTTGAAAGTGCACATGTGAGCTCTTCTTCCACAATCATTGCATCATAAGGACATCTAGTAACTTACCTCCTGTATCTACTGTTCTGGCTGATGAACTATAAAACCTGGTAGTTTTATCCATCTATTTGTAAAGACTAATTCAGCCTTAAGCCAAATATAGGAGTGTAAAACTAGGTAGCAGTGGGTTTGGGGTGGCCAGGAATCAGTGGTAAGGTTTAGCTGCTTTGACATTATTTCTCATCTAAGAAAGAATTACCTGGCTCTATAGACTTCCCTCTCAGCCACGCTCTGCACGTCAAAGTAAAAAGTTGGCTTAAAGCTCAACATTCAGAAAACGAAGATCATGGCATCTGGTCCCATCACTTCATGGCAAATAGATGCGGAAACAGTGGAAACAGTGTCAGACTTTATTTTTGGGGGCTCCAAAATCACTGCAGATGGTGACTGCAGCCATTACATTAAAAGACACTTACTCCTTGGAAGAAAAGTTACAACCAACCTAGACAGCATATTCAAAAGCAGAGACATTACTTTGCCAACAAAGGTCTGTCTAGTCAAGGCTATGGTTTTTCCAGTGCTCATGTATGGATGTGAGAGTTGGACTGTGAAGAAACCTGAGTGCCGAAGAATTGATGCTTTTGAAATGTGGTACTGGAGAAGACTCTTGAGAGTCCCTTGGACTGCAAGGAGATCCAACCAGTCCATTCTGATGATCAACTCTGGGATTTCTTTGGAATGAATGATGCTGAAGCTGAAACTCCAGTACTTTGGCCACCTCATGCGAAGAGTTGACTCATTGGAAAAGACTCTGATGCTGGGAGGGACTGGGGGCAGGAGGAGAAGGGGACGACCGAGGATGAGATGACTGGATGGCATCACTGACTTGATGGATGTGAGTTTGAGTGAACTCTGGGAGTTGGTGATGGACAGGGAGCCTGCCCGTGCTGCAATTCATGGGGTCGCAAAGAGTCGGATATGGCTGAGCGACTGAACTGAACTGAACTGAACTGATAGACTTCCCTGGTGGCTCAGCTGGTAAAGAATCCACCTGCAATGCAGGATACCTGGGTTCAATCCCTGCGTTGGGAAGATCTCCTGGAGAAGGGAAAGGCTACCCACTCCAGTATTTTGGCCTGGAGAATTCCATGGACTACCGCTCATGAGGTTGCAAAGAGTCAGACATGACTGAGCAACTTTCACTTTCACATGGACTTCTTGGATTTTGAATTCAAACTAAGTTGGGTCTAAAAGTCACATTTCCCCAAGGCCTCCATTGGGCAGTATGAGGCTATTCTTTGTATCAAGAGACTCTCTAATATATGGTATGTGGCAGCCAACCTCCAAGATGGCCTCCAAAGATCCACGCTTCCTGCTGCGGTGTGGTCCCCACCCACAGTGAGCCAGTGCTGGTCCTACATGATCAGTATAATATGGCAGAAGTGGACAGTGTGTGACTCCTGAGGCCAGGATGTAAAAAGTGCCGCAGCTTCTGCCTTGCTCTTTCCATTCATTCATTGACTCTTGGCAGCACTGGTTGCTGTGTGCAGGCTTTCTCTAGCTGTGGCGAGCGGGGGCTACTCCCTAGCTGTGTTGTGCAGGCTTCTCGTTGCAGTCGTTTGTCTCGTTGCAGAGCACAGGCTCTAGGCAATGGGTTTTAGTAACTGGGCTCCGGGGCTCAGTAGTTGCAGTGCACGGGCTCCAGAGTGCAAGGGCTCCAGAGTGCAAGGGTTCAACAGGTGTGGTGCACAGGCTCAGCTGCCCACTGGCATGTAGGATCTTAGTTCCCAGACCAAGGATCAAACCCATGTCCCCTGCCTTGGCAGTCAGGCTCTTAACCCCTGGACCACCAGGGAAGTCCCTGCCTTGTTCTTTTGGATTGTTCACTTTGGAGGGAGCCAGCTGCCATGCTGTGAGGATGGTAACATCCAGAAGAGAGGAAGCAAGGTCCCCAGACAATAGTCAGCACCAGTTTGCCAGTCAACCACAACCATTGTATGTGTGTGCTTAGTTGCTCAGTCGTGTCTGACTCTTTGCAACCCTAGCCCACAAGGGGGTCTGTAGCCCCCCAAGTTCTTCCATCCATGGGATTTTCCCAGCAAGAATAGTGGAGTGGGTTGTCACCTCCTCTTTTGAGGGATCTTCCATGCCCAGGGATCTCCTGCATCTCCTGCACTGCAGGTGGGTTCTTTACCACTGAGCCACCAGGGGAGCCCAAGCATCATTAAAACAGAACTATTTTATCATAGCATGATCTCTATTGTTTTAAAAAAGAAAAATAATGCAGGGACTTCCCTCGTGGTCCAGCAGTTAAGAATCTGCCTTCCAATGCAGAGGATGTGGGTTTGATCCCTGCTTGGGCAACTAAGATCCCACATGCTGTGGGGCAACTAAGCCTGCATGTTGCAACTAGAGAGAAGCCGGCACGCCACAATGAAAGATCCTGCATGCTACAACTAAGATCTTGTGCAGCCAAATAAATAAATAAATATTAAAAAAGAAAAGTAGCACAGATTCTTTGTAGAAAATTTATCACAAACAGAACCGAATCATCTGCATATAGCCTTTTCTTCACCCAGTACTTTTCTATTTTTCCTTCTTTTGAGCCATGCTTAGTGCATTTGTATGACCATTTTAAATGCCAATGACATGATCATGTGAGTTTATTCTTAGTTGAGAAAGTTCAAAAGGACAAAAAAATTTCCAACTAAAAATTTTCCTCTCCACCCCCAATCCTGAACCCCTATGTCAGGCCTGGAGAATCAAAGAAAAACCTTGAAATGTTATGAAGCAAGATCTATTTATAGATCTTCATTGGGAAGACGAATCTTAGACAACAACCACAGCAATGACAAGTTCTCTTTTTGAGCCTTACTATATGCCAGACACACATACTCAACACTTTACATTGTCTCATTAAATCCTACGCAAAGAGATAGGTGCTTTTTATTATTGCCCCCATTTGCAGATGAAGAAACTGAAGTTTAATGAGGTCGAGTAACTAGATCACACAGCTGTTCCACAGGGGAGCCAGGATTTGATTCCCTGTTATTCTAATTCCACCATTCATCCTCTTCTTCCTCATACCACCCTACCACCCACAAGAGTGAGGGGCAGCTATTTCATGCAAGATAACTGATGCTTAAAGGGAATACAGCTGGAGGCTTTAATGATAGAATGTTGACCTTATTATTAGCTAGATGGAGAAGGTGTGAGAGGAAGGTATCATAGAAGTTAAGGGCACAGGCTCTGAAATCAAGGTGGCCTGCATTCACATCCTGGCCACACCAGGTGACCTTGGGTGAGTGACTTAATTTTTTCTTATCTTAGCTAGACGTTTATTCTTTCATCTGGTGTGGAAATAATAATAGTATCTACCTCAAAAAATTGTTCTGACAATTGAAAGTTTTAATGCACGGAACATGCTTAGTCCAGTGCTTGACTTGTAGTCAATGTTCAATAAAAATGACAGCTAACATTATTCAGTGCTTATTATCAACACAAGCCACTGTTATTGGTGAGGGCAGTCAGTGGTTGGCAGCTTACAGTGCTGGGTAATTTGTAAGGTAGATCTGGGAAGAGATAGGTAACAGTGGGGCACACATGGCAGGAAGGGGAAAGGGGGGTCAGTGATGGTGTTGACGGAGTGAAGCAATCAGACACTCAGCCTGCCCAAGAGCCTGGGATCAGGGCAGACACAGCGGAGAAGGATCATGCCTGCTTAATTCTGCAGTGCCTCTGAGGAACAGGAATTGTGGCACTAACAGAAGTCAATATATTTCCCCCAAATAGTCAGTACCAATTGCCTAGTTTGGGTAAATATGGTTACCCAGACAACTAATTCAGTGCCATTCAGCTGTTAAGAAGAAACCCCAGATAACCATATTCTACTGCCCATACCTGAGGCCGGCCAAGAACTCCATGACGGCATTGTAGTTGCCCATGTTCCAGCAGCATTTGGCCACATGAACCAAGTACGAGAAGACTTCCCGCTTCTCCTCCATGGAGCCCGCCGCGAGGATCAGCCACGTCACCCAGGAGCTCACCTGTAGAATGCAGAGAGGGGCGTCCACTGAAACCAGGCCAGGGAAGCTTGACACACACTTTCTCATGAGAAAAATGTTGTTGCTGTTGTTTTTAAGTCACTTTAGTATTAGGAAATGGAGGACCCTGCCAAGAGACTGAACTGAAGCTCTAGCTCCATCAATGCTTTGCAATGGGGTTAACCTCTCTGTTAATCTTCACCTTTAAAATGAAGCTGAAAGGTAATTCATATAATCCCTTTTCATCTATAAAATTCCATGAGACCATAGGAAAACAAGGCCTAAAGGTAATGATGATTTAAGTGTATTTGACTGATGGAGCAAGAATAAATGCAATCAGTGCACTTCGCACATGAACAAAAGTCCACTTGTCAAAGAGAACAATGCATAATATTAAATGAAAAAACACAAAACCTTTTTGAACTATCTTACACAAATGCATTATCTATTATGCTCCTCAAATGACTAAATACTAGAACCAACATAGCACTTACGTTACTGTTCATACACTTCATATATGTTAACTCATGTATCTCTCACAACAATCCTCAGAGTCAGGAACCATAATTATGCTCATTTTATAGATGAGGAAACTGAAGGACAGAGGGCCTAAGAGACTTGCTCAAAGTTCCCAACCAATAGGTGGCAAAGCCTGAAACTGAACTGAGGTCTGTGCCCCTGGTGGCTCAGAGGTGAAGAATCCGTCTTAGCCAAGCAGGAGATGCAGGTTACGGGAAGATCCTCTTAGGAAATGGCAACCCACTCCAGTATTCTTGCCTGAAAAATCACACCGAGAGAGGAGCCTGGCAGGCTACAGTCTATGGGGTAGCAAAGGGTTCAACACAATTGAGCACACACACACGAAAAATGAAATATGTGTCCCCAAGGTGTCACTATTAACTACTCACTAAACACCTAATGTAGGTACTGTTCTCCTCTAGGCTTAAATTTAGTCTAATGTGATTTGCCTTTCTACTACACAGACTGGAGTATTAGTTCAGTTCAGTTCAGTAGCTCTGTCCGAGTCTTTGCGACCCTAAGGACTGCAGCACGCCAGGCTTCCCTGTCCATCACCAACTCCCAGAGCTTAAACACACTCATGTCCATCCAATTGGTGATGCCATCCAACAATTTCATCCTCTGTCGTCCCTTTCTCCTCCCACCTTCAATCTTTCCCAGCATCAGAATCTTTTCCAATGAGTCAGTTCTTCATATCAGGTGGTCAAAGTATTGGAGTTTCAGCTTTAGCATAAGTCCTTCCAATGAATATTCAGGAATGATTTCATTTAGGATTAACTGTTTAGATCTCCTTGAAGTCCAAGAGACTCTCAAGAGTCTTCTTCAACAACACAGTTCAAAAGCATCAATTCTTCTGTGCTTAGTTTTCTTTATAGTCCAACTCTCATATCCTTACATGACCACTGGAAAAACCATAGCTTAGACGGACCTTTGTCGGCAAAGTAGTCTCTGCCTTTTAATATGCTGTCTAGGTTGGTCATAGCTTTCCTTCCAAGGAGCAAGTGTCTTTTAATTTCATGGCTGTAGTCACCATCTGCAGTGATTTTGGAGCCCAAGAAAATAAAGTCTGTCACTGTTTCCATTGTTTCCCCATCTATTTGCCATGAAGTGATAGGACCAGATGCCATGATCTTAGTTTTCTAAATGTTGAGCTTTAAGCCAACTTTTTCACGAGAGCCTCTTTCACTTTCATCAAGAGGCTCTTTAGTTCTTCTTCACTTTCTGCCATAAGGGTGGTGTCATCTGAATAGCTTATTAATATTTCTCCCAGCAATCTTGATTCCAGCTTGTGCTTCTTCCAGCCCAGCATTTCATATGATGTACTCTGCATATAAGTTAAATAAGCAGGGTGACAATATACAGCCTTGATGTACTCCTTTCCTGATTTGGAACCAGTCTGTTGTTCCATGTCCAGTTCTAACTGTTGTTTCTTGACCTGCATGCAGATTTCTCAGGAGGCAGGTAAGGTGGTCTGGTATTCCCATCTCTTTAAGAATTTTCCAGTTTGTTGTGATCCAAACAGTCAAATGCTTTGGTGTAATCAATAAAGCAGAAGTAGATGTTTTTCTGGAACGCTCCTGCTTTTTCAATGATCCAGCGGATACTGGCAATTTGATCTCTGGTTCCTCTGCCTTTTCTAAATCCAGCTTGAACATCTAGAATTTCACGGTTCACAGACTGTTGAAGCCTGGCTTGCAGAATTTGGGGTATTATTTTGCTAGTGTGTGAGATGAGTGCAATTGTGCAATAGTTCAAACACTCTGTGGCATTGCCTTTCTTTGGGATTGGAATGAAAACTTACCTTTTCTAGTCCTGTGGCCACTGTTGAGTTTTCCAAATTTGCTGGCATATTGAGTGCAGCACTTTCCCAGCATCACCTTTTAGGATTTGAAATAGCTCAACTGGAATTCCATCACCTCCACTAGCTTTGTTTGTAGTGATGCTTCCTAAGGCCCACTTGACTTTGCACTCCAAGAGGTCTGGCTTTAGATGAGCGATCACACCGTTGTGGTTATCTGGGTCATGAAGATCTTTTTTGTATAGTTCTTCTGTGTATTTGTGCCACCTCTTCTTAATATCTTTTGCTTCTGTTAGGTCCATACCATTTTCTGTCCTTTACCAAGCCCATCTTTGCATGAAATGTTCCCTTAGGTATCTCTAATTTTCTTGAAGAGATCTCTAGTCTTTCCCATTCTATTGTTTTCCTCTATTTCTTTGCATTGATCACTGAGGTAGGCTTTCTTATCTCTCCTTGCTGTTCTCGGGAACTCTGCATTCACATGGGTATATCTTTCCTTTTCTCCTTTGCCTCTAGCTTCTCTTCTTTTCTCAGCTATTTGTAAGGCCCCCCCATACAACCACCTTGCCTTTTTGCATTTCTTTTTCTTGGGGATGATCTTGATCACTGCATCCTGTACAATGTCACAAACTTCTGTCCATAGTTTTTCAGGCACTCTGTCTATCAGATATAATCTTTTGAATATATTTGTCACTTCTCCTGTATAATCATAAGGGATTTGATTTAGGTCATACCTGAATGGTCTTGTGGTTTTCCCTACTTTCTTCAATTTCAGTCTGAATTTGGCAATAAGGAGTTCACGATCTGAGCCACAGTCAACTCCTGGTCTTGTTTTTGCTGACTGTATAGAGCTTCTCCATCTTTGGCTTCAAAGAATATAATCAATCTGATTTCGGTGTTGACCATCTGGTGATGTCCATGTGCAGAGTCTTCTCTTGTGTTGTTGGAAGAAGGTATTTGCTATGACCAGTGCAACTGGAGTAGAATACTTAATAATAACCTACTGTTAAAGTCCCCCGTCTACGGTATGCAGCTTCAAAATCCTTTGCTTAATCTCTAAGATTACTTTGCTGCTACCTATACTTGGGTGCTCTGACACTAATGTTCACTTAAGTTATTTTCTCCATCCTGGTTAAGGCCTCAGCTGATAAGTTCTGTTGTTAGTAGATCAAAGCCTTGGTCTTAACCTTGATCCCCCACCCCCACCCCCGCCATGGCCCACTAGTTTTACTTGGTTCAGCAACAATGCCGAAACCTGGGGAGCAACTCATTTCTCTGGCTTGAGTGAGAGTGAAGCCTGAACAGAGAAGGTTACAGGGGGAGAAGTTCAAGGTCTAAGGAACTCTTCTCTGCCTCCTTTCCTCCAAATAAAATGAGAGGAATGACTGGCATTTGGTGCTGGCAGCAGCCACAGAGGGCAGCCCAAGCTCCTTCTTCCAGGTCAAGAATCCAAGGCTCGTGGGAGAAATTGACTTGCTAACGTCACAATTCTTATGGATGTCAAAACTAGGACTCCGAGGCTGGTGCTCTTTCCTCTAATGAAGGGAAGCTAGTTTTAGTAAATTTGGCGCAGGTAGGTCCTTCTAAGCACTCAATAAGAGATGCACACTTGAAGACAGAGATGGAATCAAAGGAGAAGTTACCAAGAAGAGTACCAAAACATAATTTAAAAAATGAAAACAGCAAAACAGAAGAGATCAGTGCTAACCACACCTTTCCTTTCCCTATACAGAGACAAATAGGAAACAGCAACAGAGATTTTCCATGCTAGCACAGGGTTATAATCTGGTACCAGTCAGGAGCACTGCAGTAATAATCTGTATCTTCTTTTCTAAAATTGGCTGAAGCAAAAAGTGATGGGCCACCTGCTAGCCCTGAGCCCAGCCCCAGACCAATAGGCTCTCAGCAGGCACCACCACTCTCCACCTGTTCAGATTTAGCTGAGCTCTCGTGAGACATCAGGGAACAGATCTGGAATCAGACCCCTAGGATGAGCCAGAGTCCAGACCATCCTGCAAAGAATTAAGAGCCTCTTGGGAAAGAGATAACCTTTCGTTTGGTCTCCTGGGACTCCTCTGGGAGCACAGGAGACCTCTGGGATTTTCAGAGCCAACTCCTCCCCTGCAGCTGTGAGCAATCCCTGGCTTGCTGCTTCTCAGCCTTGTTCCTTTATCTACTTACCCAGTTACCAGTCACTTTTGTGGAACTCTGGCTCTCTAGACCAAGACATTATATCGCCAGTAGAGACTGTTATTAAAGTTTTCAATCAATTCTTCTGTTGGTATGATCAGCTTTTGATAAGCCCTGTCCACCTGATGTGAAGAGCTGACTCAAAGACCCTGGTGCTGGGAAAGACTGCAGCCAGGAGGAGAAGGGGGTGACAGAGGATGAGATGGTTGGATGACATCATCAACTCAAGGGATATGAATCTGCGCAAACTCCAGGAGATAGTAAAGGTCAGGGAACCCTGGCGTGATGCAGACCATGAGGTCAAAAAGAGCTAGACAGGTCACAACTGAGTGACTGAACAGCAACGACAGCAATCCTGCCAAAAGAAGTCATCAGAAAACACTCAGAATCACAACATAATTGACTCTTTGAGCTAGACATTCAAATCTATCTCCTTAAAATAAAGATGAAATACTTAAAAATTTAAAGTTGTTCTTCAAAGACACCCAATGCATTACTTCTTGAGGCCTCTGGCTGTATTTTCCTATGGCTTTAGCTCCTTTCCTGTTGAAATGGATGGAAAATCAGTGTTTCTGCAAAGTCACTGTTCTTTCAGGCTGTTTTGGTACCACACAGTGACTTCTCAGTGCTGTGCCCTGAAAGGGTTAACACATCTTCCCCTGGAGAGACCTGCTTCACAGATACTGACCATCAGTGTGGTTTGTGCCTCAGTCCTGACCACACATCCAGATTTATTTCCTATCAGTCAAATTATTTTCCATATACTTTCCCACAATGCTAGGAAAAAAATAGTGATACCATATTTCACATGGAAACCTAATTTAAACCAACTGTTCCATCTCTAAGTGTGAGTCCCTAGGGCTTGGTTATTGAGATTATGTAAGCACTGCTATCATAAACACATGCACACACACATACACACACAAATACATAATATCTGCCTACAGACTTCGGGAACAATTCTTACTGTGGCCTAATGTATTAATAATTTCACAAGCATTAAGCAACAAGAGTGCCGCCACTAATTCTAAAAAACGCAAATTCTAAAATGACGCAAAAAGAAAACAAGGATTCAGTGATGACTGTAAAATGTAGACCACAGCATAAACATGGCAATATTTACTAAGTGGATGAAGGAATGTGTTGCCAATCCATAAAGACTTTCAGGAAACCGCACAGAAAAACACACAAAAAATCACGTGTACAGTACTATGACTCAAACACAGGGAACAGTCCTAGAGCAGAAAGGTGTTATATGTGGCAGAATATTTTGCCTCACTGCAATGGTCAGCATGGCACAGAGAGAGAATCTGGGCCCTAGCCCCGTTCCTTCAGTGTCCCTCCCAGAGGCTCTGTGCTTACCCTGACAATCCTGACATAACTGTTTCCTTCCTTCTCAGGCCTTTCTCAGTACTCTGAGGCCTGCAGACTGAACAACTTGCTCTCTCTCCCCACATCAAACACCTTACTGGCATCATATAAGCTCAGTTTGAGAGGAATGTTATTGCTCCATTCAACGTTACCTTTCCTTGGTCCACTACGCCTTGCCTATGTCCTTTGTAAAGCTGAGTCCTTACCCTGGCCCTGGAGGCCCCAGTCTGTTCTTCAGTCTCACCTTGGCTCTCCCCACACCCCTGCTCTTGGGTAGGCAAATGAGGCTTTTCCCATCTTAGGGAGCTTGTACTGGTTGTTCCTTCTATGGGAAGGTACCCCGTTCCCATCCCTCCACCTCTGCTTTAGCTAACATTGACTCATCCTTTAGGCAGAACCATGCTTAGGCCTGTAGCCAGGCACCCTGCCCTTGCTCCAGGCTATAGAGGCCCAGGTTGGCCCTCATTCAGCTATGTCCCCCTTCCCTCCAATAGAATAAGAAGCCCGTGGGCAAGAGGGAACATGTCAGCCCACCACCAGATCACTCGCCCCTTAGACCAGTATTCCCAATCCCCTGTTCAAGCACCCCACTTCTAGAATGGCAAGGGCCTGATATCTGGATCAGACCTCCTGAGGGTCAGTCACAAGAACAGGCCTGAAGGCTGGCCAAGGGCGGGTAGTATACGGACAGAGTTTACCCTTGGGCCCGAGGTGTCCACATGATACAGGCTTACGAGCCGGGATGGAAGGTGTAGGTAGGCAGGCCACAGGCTGGGGTCTGGCGCCTTTCTTTGTACTTCATCCTGACTCCCCTGAAAGTCAGGGGCAGGGCTGTGTTCAGGAATCTGATGAAAGCCTCACTACCTTGGGGAGGCTCGCCCTGACTTCCCACGTGGGCAGGGTCCACACACTCTGTGCTAGGTGGTGCCCCAGACCCCTTGCGCTGTCAGCACTGTGTTCCCTGAAAGGCTGACTTGGGGGCTGCTGTGCTCACCAGCAGCACAGCCCACTCCAGAGGCTCGAGGGGAGTCACGTGTGAATGCGTGTGACCTTCCTGGGAAGGCCGTTCTGATGGCTCACCTAGCACCTCATGCACAGCCTCCTCTGGCTTCTCTTTCACTGGATGTTGGACCTTGAGTCCAATGTCACGTCTGCACTTGGATTCTCACAGCGGCACACGTTTGCCTCTGGCTTATTTTTGTTATATTTGTGTGCCTGACTCTTTCACATGGATCTCTTCTGTCTCCCCTCGCACCCCCACCCAGACCTCCAGGGCAGAGACCATCTTTCCCACATCCCCAGTGTGGGGATGTTCGGTGCCCCTGACCGGCAGGCAGGCCACTCGGAGTCCCAGGAGGCCGTGGGCAGAGAGGATTCTCAGCCTTCACATGGTCAGAGATTATATTTGGGAAAAGGCCTGAACACTTCCTACTGCTGTTCCCAGGTCCAGAAAAGGGGGACCGATGACTTCCTGCCAAAAAGTTTTTTTGAATATCCTGAGCAGAAGTTTTTGTAGAAAGATGATCCTTTGTAATGGGTATCTGGTCACCTTCACTGCAAAGTCCAGGCTCAAATGGTAAAGTCTAAAGAAGGCCATAAAGTCTGTCTAGAAAAGCTCCTCTGAAGTGGATTGTGTGCAGTGCATATCTTTATCCACCCTCTACAGAGTTTTCTTAGAACAACCCTTGAACTAGGGCAGTTGGCATGCACATGCAGGTAACACACACACACACACATCTCTACCTAGGCAGCATTCCTCACAACAGGGCACGGCTGCATCAGAATCTTTAGGGTGTTTATTCAAATACAGATTACAAGGCCCCCTCAGACCTAGAAACGGGACTCTCTAGATCTCCAGACCAGGCATCTGCGTTCTCAAATGCACTTAAGTGGAGGGCTTTCCCTGGGATTCAGTGTCCCTTTCTGGGCCCCTGAGCCTCGAGTCAGGAAGCATCACTTCTGTAGTACCTGTCCAGTACTCTAAGTCACCACCTCTGTGACTGCACCTGAGGCTGGAGCTCTGACCCATTTGGAACTCAGAGCTCGGAGCCGGCAGGAGATGGCACGGCACAGTGGTGAGGAGCATGGGCCTTGGAGTGGACCTGTCTTCAACTCCCGGTCCCACGGTTACTCTGTGCAGGTCCTTGAGGCAAGCTATCTACCCTCTTGGAGATTCCATTTCTTTTCCAGTAAAAGGGGAATAATAATATTTACCCCATAAAACTGTCATCAGGATGAACCTGGAGACTATATCTAAGACCTCAACGTGGCGCTCAGTGTGTAGTTAAGGGCTCAACAGAAGTGGAATACTGCAGCCACCTGCCGCTTCTACAACCACTATTGGTACCGCTATCTGAGTTCCAGGAAGCAGAGCACAGAAATCCAGGGAGAGGAGTCTCTAGGTCTCAGTTCCTAACTCCATGGAAGGAAGGAACCCAAGGCTGGATCAGGAAGAACCTGTAGTAGCCTTAAGAAGGGTTTGTCCCCCAAGTGCAAGCCTGTCCTAAAAGGATAGTTCACCTATTTCCTGTTCTCTGAAGGCTTCTCTGACTCCTCATTAGGAATAAAATATCATTTTTCCTATTTAAATTGCCCAATTCATATACATGTGTAGATTTATCTATGTGATTAATAGGTGTATTGATAGCATCCTCCCTGAGGATGTGCAGTGAGTGCAGAAGAAACTCCTGTCCTGCCTGGCGTGGTTTCCCCATAACTTTGCAGGGAGAGACTCGGAAAAATGGAGACACTTGAAGGTGGCTTCAGGAGAAGCCCTAAACATGTTCTGGATTATACCCCCCCGTCTTCCCCTCAAACTGCAGCACAACTGTCTGCAGAACAAACTCTCCACCTCTTTTTTTCAGCCCTCAGTCCTGGTACCATCTGATCTAAATGTACATCTCCAGCATTAACTCTGTTTCCTGCTACTCATCCGTCTGACATCCCAATCCTACTCCATTTCATACCATTTCCTATTCTCGGCCTATTCCTCCTATCTCTACGGTGTGGCTCAGCCTGCTCCTTGCGCTGTGAACACGTGCTTGTTTCCCTTTGTCTGTCCAACATCTCTTAGCTGAACTGCCTTTTCTCCACCTCAATCTATGCAGATTACATGAAGCTGCACCCATATCCCCCACCTTTAGGCCTGGCCTCAGTGATTTGTTCAAAGATGGGTATAGAACCCAGGTCAGGCCAACCAGAAGTCTCCTTGAGTCTTCTGCTGAAACTGCTAGGAAAAAAGACACGATCTTTTCATCAGAATCATAAACTTCAAAGATATGAGCCTGGAGCTATCAACAGCCACCTTTGCCACAATATCAGGAAAGCCTGCCTGAGAATGAAGCCAGCACAAATGAAAGATGAAAATAGATTCCTGAGACTATTGGTCAGATTCCTAGATCCAGCCATACTTGAAGCCCTGAGACTATTTCATTTAATAAATGAACAAATTCCCTTACTCTGTTTGAGCGGGTTGCTGTTGCTATTAACTTGTAACTGGAAAGAAAAATTCTTAACTTTCTTTATCAGATGACCCTCATTCTTCCAACAAACACTTACTGAGTATTTACCACACAGTGCAACACGTAGGATAAATATGGTATCTCCCGTGGAGAGCTTGGAGCCTCATGGGGGGAAATAATATAAACAAGGAATTAAAGAATAGTGCGGTTGATATCATGACTAGGTAAGTACAAGGCCAACTTTACCCATTTATATGCTACCATCTTTGCGAGTGCAAAAGGAAGTCCAGTCTTTTTACCACTTCTTGGTCCCAGTCAAACCCCCAAAGCACTTGGTTTACACCTCTGTACAGCGCTTGTTCTTCCCAAGCAGTCACTGCATGCCTATGAACTTGCCAGGAACATGCTAGGCACGGGGGCAGGAGAGGCTGGACCAAGTATGAGAAAAGTGAGTTAGCATGTTCTGCACTGCCATGAAGTCAACTGTATATATGTCCACCTTCTCTAAATAGTCAGCTCCTTAAAAATAGGCACCATATCACTCAGCCGTCTTTCTATTGTTTGCAGAATGTCTTCCCTGTAGTTTGCAAAAGATAACTGTTTATTCTCAAATTCTTCAACTAAAAATTCCCTATGTACTCAAAAATTAGATTCCAAATCACTAGAATTATTTATCGTTTTTAAACCACACTTTTCATTAATCTTCCATTTAACCAAAAGCTTGTATCATAAGCTTGTATTACATGTGACTATTCCCAGGATGTTAACTCTAGAAACTTTGACAAGTTCACAATTTCCCACGACATACTTAAACTGCCTTTTTGTATAAAGCATTCAGTTATTATAAGTTTTTAAAATGCTTTGCTGTTCCATTCCTTGTGTATTACATTACTTTTAAATATTGAAGTATAATGGACATATATTAGTTTCAGGAGTACAACATAATGATTCAATATTTGTATCTATTATGAAACAATCACCAGAATAAGTCCAGTTAGCATCCATTACCATACATACACAATTTTTTTCTTGTAATGACGACTTTTAAGATCTCTTAGAAACATTTAAAATGCAATACGGTGTTATTAATGATAGCATGTTGACTACCATTATATACATATATATATATATGTATGTATGGATGGATGGATGGATGTGAAGTCGCTCAGTCACGTCTGACTCTTTGCGACACCATGGACTGTAGCCCACCAGGATCCCCCATCCATGGGGTTCTCCAGGCAAGAGTACTCGAGTGGATTGCCATTTCCTTCTCCAGGGGATCTTCCCTACCCAGGGATCAAACCTGGGTCTTCTGCATCATAGGCAGATGCTTTACCCTCTGAGCCACCAGGGAAGCCTTGGTAAGGGTAAGCACGGGCAGCTGTGACTGGTACATTTAGCACGGCTGAGAGGAGCTACCTCATGTCTGAGGTCAGGGGCAGAAGCCAGGAGGACCCCATGCCCGAGGGGCGGCAGCCGAGAGGAGCTACCCCACATCTGAGGTCAGGGGCAGGGGCCGAGAGTGCCAGGCTGTGAAGGCGCAGGAACGGCTGAGAGGAGCTACCCCAGTCAGAGGTCAGGGGCGGCGGCAGGGAGGAGCTACCCCACGCCTGAGGCCAGGGGCGGCAGCCAGGAGGAGCAACCCCACATCCAAGGAGTAGTGGCTGTGCAGGTGCAGGAGGGCCTAGAGGAGCTATTCCAAGTTCAAGGTCAGGAGGGGCGGCAGTGAGGAGATACCCCTCATCCAAGGTAAGGAGCAGTGGCTGTGCTTTGCTGGAGCAGCGGTGAAGAGATACCCCAGGCCCAAGGTAAGAGAAACCCAAGTTAAGATGGTAGGTGTTGCAAAAGGGCATCAGAGGGCAGACACACTGAAACCATATTCACAGAAAACTAGTCAATCTAATCACACTAGGACCACAGCCTTGTCTAACTCAATGAAACTAAGCCATGCCCATGAGGCCACCCAAGATGGGCGGGTCATGGTGGAGAGGTCTGACAGACTGTGGTCCACTGGAGAAGGGAATGGCAAACCACTTCAGTATTCTTGCCTTGAGAACCCCATGAACAGTATGAAAGGCAAAATGATAGGATACTGAAAGAGGAACTCCCCAGGTCAGTAGGTGCCCAATATGCTACTGGAGATCAGTGGAGAAATAACTCCAGAAAGAATGAAGGGATGGAGCCAAAGCAAAACAATACCCAGTTGTGGATGGGACTGGTGATAGAAGCAAGGTCCGATGCTGTAAAGAGCAATATTGCATAGGAACCTGGAATGTCAGGTCCGTGAATCAAGGCAAATTGGAAGTGGTCAAACAAGAGATGGCAAGAGTGAACGTTGACATTCTAGGAATCAGCAAACTAAAATGGACTGGAATGGGTGAATCTAACTCAGATGACCATTATATCTACTACTGCAGGCAGGAATCCCTCAGAAGAAATGGAGTAGCCATCAAAAGAGTCCGAAATGCAGTACTTGGATGCAAGCTCAGAAACCACAGAATGATCTCTGTTCGTATGCAAAGCAAACCATTCAATATCACAGTAATCCAAGTCTATGCCCCAACTAGTAACACTGAAGAAGCTGAAGTTGAATGGTTCTATGGAGACCTACAAGACCTTTTAGAACTAACACCCCAAAAAAGATGTCCTTTACATTATAGGGGACTGGAATGAAAAAGTAGGAAGTCAAGAAACACCTGGAGTAACAGGCAAATTTGGCCTTGGAATACGGAATGAAGCAGGGCAAAGACAGAGTTTTGCCAAGAAAATGCACTGGTCATAGCAAACACCCTCTTCCAGCAACACAAGAGAAGACTCTACACATGGACATCACCAGATGGTCAACACCTAAATCAGATTGATTATATTCTTTGCAGCCAAAGATGGAGAAGCTCTATACAGTCAACAAAAACAAGACCAGGACTGACTGTGGCTCAGATCATGAACTCCTTATTGCCAAATTCAGACTGAAATTGAAGAAAGTAGGGAAAACCACTAGACCACTCAGGTATGACCTAAACCAAATCCCTTATGATTATACAGTGGAAGTGAGAAATAGATTTAAGGGACTAGATCTGATAGATAGAGTGCCTGATGAACTATGGATGGAGGTTCATGATATTGTACAGGACACAGGGATCAAGACCATCCCCATGGAAAAGAAATGCAAAAAAGCAAAATGGCTGTCTGGGGAGGCCTTACAAATAGCTGTGAAAAGAAGAGAAGCAAAAAGCAAAGGAGAAAAGGAAAGATATAAGCATCTGAATGCAGAGTTCCAAAGAATAGCAAGAAGAGATAAGAAAGCCTTCCTCAGCGATCAATGCAAAGAAATAGAGGAAAACAATAGAATGGGAAAGACTAGCTATCTCTTCAAGAAAATTAGAGATACCAAGGGAACATTTCATGCAAAGATGGGCCTGATGAAGGACAGAAATGGTATGGACCTGATAGAAGCAGAAGATCTTAAGAAGAGGTGGCAAGAATACACGGAAGAAGTGTACAAAAAAGATCTTCACAACCCAGATAATCACAATGGTGTGATCACGCACCTAGAGCCAGACATCCTGCAATGTGAAGTCAAATGGGCCTTGGAAAGCATCACTACGAACAAAGCTAGTGGAGGTGATGGAATTCCAGTTGAGCTATTTCAAATCCTAAAAGGTGATGCTATGAAAGTGCTGCACTCAATATGTCAGCATATTTGGAAAACTCAGCAGTGGTCATAGGACTGGAAAAGGACAGTTTTCATTCCAATTCCAAAGAAAGGCAATGCAAAAGAATGCTCAAACTACCGCACAATTGCACTCATCTCACATGCTAGTAAAGTAATGCTCAAAATTCTCCAAGCCAGGCTTCAGCAATATGTGAACCATGAACTTCCTGATGTTCAGGCTGGTTTTAGAAAAGGCAGAGGAACCAGAGATCAAATTGCCAACATCCGCTGGATCATGGAAAAAGCAAGAGAGTTCCAGAATAACATCTATTTCTGCTTTATTGACTATGCCAAAGCCTTTGATTGTGTGGATCACAATAAACTGTGGAAAATTCTGAAAGATGGGAATACCAGAGCACCTGACCTGCCTTTTGAGAAACCTGTATGTAGGTCAGGAAGCAACAGTTAGAACTGGACATGGACCAACAGACTGGTTCCAAATAGGAAAAGGAGTACATCAAGGCTGTATATTATCACCCTGCTTGTTTAATTTCTATGCAGAGTACATCATGAGAAACGCTGGACTGGAAGAAGCATAAGCTGGAATCAAGATTGCCAGGAGAAATATCAATAACCTCAGATATACAGATGACACCACCCTTATGGCAGAAAGTGAAGAGAAACTAAAAAGCCTCTTGATGAAAGTGAAAGAGGAGAGTGAAAATGTTGGCTTAAAGCTCAACATTCAGAAAATGAAGATCATGGCATCCGGTCCCATCACTTCATGGCAAATAGATAGGGAAACAGTGGAATCAATGTCATCCCTTATTTCTTTGGGCTCCAAAATCACTGCAGATGGTGATTGCAGCCATGAAATTAAAAGACACTTACTTCTTGGAAGGAAAGTTATGACCAACCTAGATAGCATATTCAAAAGCAGAGACATTACTTTGCCAACAAAGGTCTGTCTAGTCAAGGCTATGGTTTTTCCTGTGGTCATATATGGAGGTGAGAGTTGGGCTGTGAAGAAAGCTAAGCGCTGAAGAATTGATGCTTTAGAACACTGGTGTTGGATAAGACTCTTGAGAGACCCTTGGACTGCAAGGAGATCCAACCAGTCCATTCTGAAGGAGATCAGCCCTGGGATTTCTTTGGAAGGAATGATGCTAAAGCTGAAACTCCAGTACTTTGGCCACCTCATACGAAGAGTTGACTCACTGGAAAAGACTCTGATGCTGGGAGGGATTGGGGGCAGGAGGAGAAGGGGATGACAGAGGATGAAATGGCTGGATGGCATTACTGACTCGATGGACATGAGTCTGAGTGAACTCCAGGAGTTGGTGATGGACAGGGAGGCCTGGTGTGCTGCAATTCATGGGGTCGCAAAGAGTTGGACACGACTGAGTGACTAAACTGAACTGAACTGAAATATATATGTATATATATAAAATGTCTTTGTGACTTCATTATTTTATAACTGTAAATTTGTACATTTTGACCCTTCACTCATTCCCCTCCCACCCTTCACTGGCCTCTGGCAACCAGCAAACTGTTCTCTGCATCTATGAGCTTTGTGTTTTTTTTTTTTTTTTTTTTGTATGTGTGTGATTTAAATACCACATATAAGTGAAACCACAAGGTAGTTCTCTTCCTCTGATTTATTTCACTTAGCAAACACCCTTGAGGTCCATTCACATTCTCCACAAATGACAAGATTTCATTCCTTTGTATGGATATTTGCTATTTTAAAATCAATCGTTGGACATACTTTGACTTAAAGATGAAAATGCCATTTCTACTTAAATGGTCTACAGAGAATTATAATGGCTGTGCAGGCTGTGTTACCCTCTTCTCTCTTACCACAGCTAAATGGATCATTCATTCTGAAATCAGTTTTTAAAAACTATTCATTTTTTGATTTCTTCTGTGATTTGTTGGTTATTCAGAAGTGTGTTGTTCAACCTCCATATGTTGGAATTTTTAATAGTTTTTCTCCTGTAATTGAGATCTAATCTTAATGCATTATGGTCAGAAAAGATGCTTGGAATGATTTCGATTTTTTTGAATTTATCAGGTTTAGATTTATGGCCCAGGATGTGATCTATCCTGGAGAAGGTTCCATGAGCACTTGAAAAAAAAGTGAAATTCATTGTTTTGGGGTGAAATGTCCTATAGATATCAATTAGGTCTAACTGATCTAATGTATCATTTATTTTTTTTTTTTTTTTTTATTAATTAATTTTTTTTTTTTTTAAATTTTAAAATCTTAAATTCTTACATGCGTTCCCAAACATGAACCCCCCTCCCACCTCCCTCCCCACAACATCTCTCTGGGTCATCCCCATGCACCTGCCCCAAGCAAGCTGCACCCTACGTCAGACATGGACTGGCGATTCAATTCTTACATGACAGTATACATGTTAGAATTCCCATTCTCCCAAATCGTCCCACCCTCTCCCTCTCCCTCTGAGTCCAAAAGTCCGTTATACACATCTGTGTCTTTTTTCCTGTCTTGCATACAGGGTCGTCATTGCCATCTTCCTAAATTCCATATATATGTGTTAGTATACTGTATTGGTGTTTTTCTTTCTGGCTTACTTCACTCTGTATAATTGGCTCCAGTTTCATCCATCTCATCAGAACTGATTCAAATGAATTCTTTTTAATAGCTGAGTAATACTCCATTGTGTATATGTACCACAGCTTTCTTATCCATTCATCTGCTGATGGACATCTAGGTTGTTTCCATGTCCTGGCTATTATAAACAGTGCTGCGATGAACATTGGGGTACATGTGTCTCTTTCAATTCTGGTTTCCTTGGTGTGTATGCCCAGAAGTGGGATTGCTGGGTCATAAGGTAGTTCTATTTGCAATTTTTTAAGGAATCTCCACACTGTTCTCCATAGTGGCTGTACTAGTTTGCATTCCCACCAACAGTGTAGGAGGGTTCCCTTTTCTCCACACCCTCTCCAGCATTTATTGCTTGCAGATTTTTGGATCGCAGCCATTCTGACTGGTGTGAAGTGGTACCTCATTGTGGTTTTGATTTGCATTTCTCTAATAATGAGTGATGTTGAGCATCTTTTCATGTGTTTGTTAGCCATCCGTATGTCTTCTTTGGAGAAATGTCTATTTAGTTCTTTGGCCCATTTTTTGATTGGGTCGTTTATTTTTCTGGAATTGAGCTGCAGAAGTTGCTTGTATATTTTTGAGATTAGTTGTTTGTCAGTTGTTTCATTTGCTATTATTTTCTCCCATTCAGAAGGCTGTCTTTTCACCTTGCTTATATTTTCCTTTGTTGTACAGAAACTTTTAATTTTAATTAGATCCCATTTGTTTATTTTTGCTTTTATTTCCAGAATTCTGGGAGGTGGATCATAGAGGATCCTGCTGTGATTTATGTCTGAGAGTGTTTTGCCTATGTTCTCCTCTAGGAGTTTTATAGTTTCTGGTCTTACATTTAGATCTTTAATCCATTTTGAGTTTATTTTTGTGTACGGTGTTAGAAAGTGATCTAGTTTCATTCTTTTACAAGTGGTTGACCAGTTTTCCCAGCACCACTTGTTAAAGAGATTGTCTTTACTCCATTGTATATTCTTGCCTCCTTTGTCAAAGATAAGGTGTCCATATGTGTGTGGATTTATCTCTGGGCTTTCTATTTTGTTCCATTGATCTATATGTCTGTCTTTGTGCCAGTACCATACTGTCTTGATGACTGTGGCTTTGTAGTAGAGCCTGAAGTCAGGCAAGTTGATTCCTCCAGTTCCATTCTTCTTTCTCAAGATTGCTTTGGCTATTCGAGGTTTTTTTGTGTTTCCATACAAATCTTGAAATTATTTGTTCTAGTTCTGTGAAAAATGTGGCTGGTAGCTTGACAGGGATTGCATTAAATTTGTAAATTGCTTTGGGTAGTATCTAATGTATCATTTAAAGTTTGCGTTTCTTTGTTAATTTTCTGTTTAGTTGATCTGTCCATAGGTGTGAGTGGGGTATTAAAGTCTCCCACTATTATTGTGTTATTGTTGATTTCCCCTTTCATACTTGTTAGCATTTGTCTTACATATTGCGGGGCTCCTATATTGGGGGCATATATATTTATAATTGTTATATCTTCTTCTTGGATTGTTCCTTTGATCATTATGTAGTGGCCTTCTTTGTCTCTTTTCACAGCCTTTGTTTTAAAGTCTATTTTATCGGATATGAGTATTGCCACTCCTGCTTTCTTTTGGTCTCTATTTGCGTGGTATATCTTTTTCCAGCCCTTCACTTTCAGTCTGTATGTGTCCCTTGTTTTGAGGTGGGTCTCTTGTAAGCAGCATATAGAGGGGTCTTGTTTTTGTATCCATTCAGCCAGTCTTTGTCTTTTGGTTGGGGCGTTCAACCCATTTACGTTTAAGGTAATTATTGATAAGTGTGATCCCGTTACCATTTACTTTATTGTTTTGGGTTCGAGTTTATACACCCTTTTCGTGTTTCCTGTCTAGAGAATATCCTTTAGAATTTGTTGGAGAGCTGGTTTGGTGGTGCTGAATTCCCTCAGCTTTTGCTTGTCTGTAAAGCTTTTGATTTCTCCTTCATATTTGAATGAGATCCTTGAAATCAAAAAAGAAATCAAAATATGCATAGAAACTAATGAAAATGAAAACACAACAACCCAAAACCTGTGGGACACTATAAAAGCAGTGCTAAGAGGAAAGTTCATAGCAATACAGGCATACCTCAAGAAACAAGAAAAAAGTCAAATAAATAACCTAACTCTGCAACTAAAGCAACTAGAAAAGGAAGAGTTGGAGAACCCCAGAGTTAGTAGAAGGAAAGAAATCTTAAAAATTAGGGCAGAAATAAATGCAAAAGAAACAAAAGAGACCATAGCAAAAATCAACAAAGCCAAAAGCTGGTTCTTTGAAAGGATAAATAAAATTGACAAACCATTAGCCAGACTCATCAAGAAGCAAAGAGAGAAAAATCAAATCAATAAAATTAGAAATGAAAATGGAGAGATCACAACAGACAACACAGAAATACAAAGGATCATAAGAGACTACTATCAGCAGTTGTATGCCAATAAAATGGACAACGTGGAAGAAATGGACAAATTCTTAGAAAAGTACAATTTTCCAAAACTGAACCAGGAAGAAATAGAAAATCTTAACAGACCCATCACAAGCACGGAAATTGAAATGGTAATCAGAAATCTTCCAGCAAACAAAAGCCCAGGTCCAGACAGCTTCACAGCTGAATTCTACCAAAAATTTCGAGAAGAGCTAACACCTATCCTCCTCAAACTCTTCCAGAAAATGGCAGAGGAAGGTAAACTTCCAAACTCATTCTATGAGGCCACCATCACCCTAATACCAAAACCTGACAAAGATGTCACAAAAAAGGAAAACTACAGGCCAATATCACTGATGAACATAGATGCAAAAATCCTCAACAAAATTCTAGCAATCAGAATCCAACAACACATTAAAAAGATCATACACCATGACCAAGTGGGCTTTATCCCAGGGATGCAAGGATTCTTCAATATCCACAAATCAATCAATGTAATTCACCACATTAACAAATTGAAAAATAAAAACCATATGATTATCTCAATAGATGCAGAGAAGGCCTTTGACAAAATTCAACATCCATTTATGATAAAAACTCTCCAGAAAGCAGGAATAGAAGGAACATACCTCAACATAATAAAAGCTATATATGACAAACCCACAGCAAACATTATCCTCAATGGTGAAAAATTGAAAGCATTTCCCCTAAAGTCAGGAACAAGACAAGGGTGTCCACTTTCACCGCTACTATTCAACATAGTTCTGCAAGTTTTGGCCACAGCAATCAGAGCAGAAAAAGAAATAAAAGGAATCCAAATTGGAAAAGAAGTAAAACTCTCACTGTTTGCTGATGACATGATCCTCTACATGGAAAACCCTAAAGACTCCACCAGAAAATGACTAGAGCTAATCAATGAATATAGTAAAGTTGCAGGATATAAAATCAACACACAGAAATCCCTTGCATTCCTATACACGAATAATGAGAAAGTAGAAAAAGAAATTAAGGAAACAATTCCATTCACCATTGCAACGAAAAGAATAAAATACTTAGGAATATATCTACCTAAAGAAACTAAGGACCTATATATAGAAAACTATAAAACACTGATGAAAGAAATCAAAGAGGACACTAATAGATGGACAAATATACCATGTTCATGGATCGGAAGAATCAATATAGTGAAAATGAGTATACTACCCAAAGCAATTTACAAATTCAATGCAATCCCTATCAAGCTACCAGCCACATTTTTCACAGAACTAGAACAAATAATTTCAAGATTTGTATGGAAATACAAAAAACCTCGAATAGCCAAAGCAATCTTGAGAAAGAAGAATGGAACTGGAGGAATCAACTTGCCTGACTTCAGGCTCTACTACAAAGCCACAGTCATCAAGACAGTATGGTACTGGCACAAAGACAGACATATAGATCAATGGAACAAAATAGAAAGCCCAGAGATAAATCCACACACATATGGACACCTTATCTTTGACAAAGGAGGCAAGAATATACAATGGAGTAAAGACAATCACTTTAACAAGTGGTGCTGGGAAAACTGGTCAACCACTTGTAAAAGAATGAAACTAGATCACTTTCTATCACCGTACACAAAAATAAACTCAAAATGGATTAAAGATCTAAATGTAAGATCAGAAACTATAAAACTCCTAGAGGAGAACATAGGCAAAACACTCTCCGACATAAATCACAGCAGGATCCTCTATGATCCACCTCCCAGAATTCTGGAAATAAAAGCAAAAATAAACAAATGGGATCTAATTAAAATTAAAAGCTTCTGTACAACAAAGGAAATTATAAGCAAGGTGAAAAGACAGCCTTCTGAATGGGAGAAAATAATAGCAAATGAAGCAACTGACAAACAACTAATCTCAAAAATATACAAGCAACTCCTGCAGCTCAATTCCAGAAAAATAAACGACCCAATCAAAAAATGGGCCAAAGAACTAAATAGACATTTCTCCAAAGAAGACATACGGATGGCTAACAAACACATGAAAAGATGCTCAACATCACTCATTATTAGAGAAATGCAAATCCAAACCACAATGAGGTACCACTTCACACCAGTCAGAATGGCTGCGATCCAAAAATCTGCAAGCAATAAATGCTGGAGAGGGTGTGGAGAAAAGGGAACCCTCCTACACTGTTGGTGGGAATGCAAACTAGTACAGCCACTATGGAGAACAGTGTGGAGATTCCTTAAAAAATTGCAAATAGAACTACCTTATGACCCAGCAATCCCACTGCTGGGCATACACACTGAGGAAACCAGAATTGAAAGAGACACATGTACCCCAATGTTCATCGCAGCACTGTTTATAATAGCCAGGACATGGAAACAACCTAGATGTCCATCAGCAGATGAATGGATAAGAAAGCTGTGGTACATATACACAATGGAGTATTACTCAGCTATTAAAAAGAATTCATTTGAATCAGTTCTGATGAGATGGGTGAAACTGGAGCCAATTATACAGAGTGAAGTAAGCCAGAAAGAAAAACACCAATACAGTATACTAACACATATATATGGAATTTAGGAAGATGGCAATGACGACCCTGTATGCAAGACAGGAAAAAAGACACAGATGTGTATACCAGACTTTTGGACTCAGAGGGAGAGGGAGAGGGTGGGATGATTTGGGAGAATGGGAATTCTAACATGTATACTGTCATGTAAGAATTGAATCACCAGTCCATGTCTGACGTAGGGTGCAGGTTGCTTGGGGCTGGTGCATGGGGATGACCCAGAGAGATGCTGTGGGGAGGGAGGTGGGAGGGGGGTTCATGTTTGGGAACGCATGTAAGAATTAAAGATTTTAAAATTTAAAAAAAAAATAAAAAATTAAAAAAAAAAACTATTCAAGAATAAGCCTCATTTTATGCATATTCTCTCCTTTTGTAAAAGTATTATCCTTGTCCTGGAACAGGGTCTTTTTAATTTCATCCTATTTTAATAACGGGATTAACACTCACCACTAGGGACTTCCCTGGTGGTCCAGTGGTTAAGAATCCACCTTCCAATGCAGAGGATGAGGGTTTGATACCTAGTCGGGGAACTAATATCCCACACATCGTGGAGCAACTAAGCCTGTGTCTGCAACTACTGAAGCCCACTCGCTCTGCAGCCTACAGGCCACAACTAGAGAGTCTGTGTGCCACAATGGAAGATCCCACGTAACAGGGATGACCTTGCATGTGCAACTAAGGCCCAGTGCAGCCAAATAAATCAATTAATTAAAAAAAAACACATGGTTAGCAGTTTGCATAAATCGTATTGACATGAGTTGTCAGCTCCACGTTATTCTGATCCTATTGCAGGATCACTTATGAATCAATTTCTTTTCCTCTTTGCATGATTTTAATAATACTTACAGTAACAATAGCTTCAAAGTATTGGTCGTGTGCTATGAGAGGGACACTGCTTATTCCATTTAATCCCCTCAGCCCTACATAGCTGGTACTAACAGTGCCCCCATTTTACAGATGGGGAAACTGAGGTTCAAAGTGGCTGAGCTAGCCTGTCCAAGGTGACACAACCTGTAAACTAGGAACAAGACAAATCAAAAGCTTGTGCTTTTAAACTATGTGCTTTATTCTTTTCCATTTTCTCTTGAGCATTAGACTAAAAAGGGCCAACTTTTACTCCTGACGAGGGCCCTGATCTACTGAGCGAAGAAATGCCTTTACACAGGCTATGCGAAGCTCCGCTCCAGATCTGAGCAGCTGAGTCTCATGTCCTGTAGATATAGGATGTTGGCGTCCTGATAGGTCACAGAGAATGTGGTGCAGTGGCTTGCCAGCTGTCCCCAAGTGTTCCTTCTCTGTCACCTGTGTAAAGTTGAATTTGAGTCTGGAAGTGGAGGGAGAGTGTGAGAGAAGCCCTGCGAGAGGTTCCATCCCTGAGCTCAGTCCTGGGGGCAGTGAGGTGTCACGGGCAGAGGTCTGAGAAAGCGTCAGGAGATGCTCTAAGAAACCTCTTCCTGAGCTGCTGCCAACAGGAGTGGGCCCATTCTGCGGTGCTCTGAGTGGTGGACAGGAAACGGCCTCCCGGGTTACCAAAGTCCCCCAGTGGGAAACTCACTGGCCACAGGCCACAGTGCTTGGAGAAGGGAGAGAGAAGGTTGTCTTCTAGGGCTACTGAGCAGGGCCAGAGGTTCTGAGACCTGCTGTGAATCACTCTGGACCCCAGGGCAGGTGGATTCCTGTCACAGGAAAGGAAGAATGAGCCCCACAAGTCACTGTTTCATCCCTAGGACCCAACAGCAAATGTTTGCTGACTGCAGGGTGGATGGTAAGCAGGTAACAGGAGATCAACAGTTAAACTGATACCAGTGATCAAGCAGGAAGGAGAAATTATAAGGGAATAAAATCATTTGCATGTGTTCGCCTATGTCCCTCTAAAGACAAATCTGTGTGAAGAAACAAAGGATATTAGCACCCACCAAGATCCATGACATCCTCCCTGCTGGGCCCCGGTAGGTATAATAGATCATTAAGAGGAAGGTAATGGAATCTGCTGTCTGTGCTGTACATGTGCGTAGGGGTGAGCTTCTGTGAATGAAACTTGCTAAGGAATAAATCTGATGAAAACCAGAATTCTGTCATGTTAGCTTCCCTGTTTTAATGGGAGGTGACAGAGAGAAGGGAGAACACAGGATTTGGAGCCAAAGAAATGTAGGTTCACATCTTGGTACTACTTTTCACTATTTCTGTGACCTCGAACAAATTTCTGACCTTTCCTGAGATTCAATTTTTCACCCATAAAATGTCCTGCCATAAGAGGGGTGTGTGGTAACTAACAGACGATAAATATATGTAAAGGGCTGTGGTGGTTGGAGCAGAGTACATAATAAATGTCAAGCAATGCCGATAATGAAAAAAATAAAAGCAGCTCCTTCTTCAAAGATGTTTCTTTGAGGAAACCACGTTGGCCTTTTAATCACAGTGCCAGCCTCTCTGTTCTGTTTAGCAGAGACTTCCCACGGATCATACCCTCAGAAGGAATGATCCTTTGCTTCTTTTAAAGAGGCCAAAAAGGAGAAATACAGGGAAGGCAGAAAAGGAGTAAGAAAAAAATTGAGACCGAAAAAAAAAGAACAGATCAACAAAAGTCTAAGGACAGTCAGCAGGGATGGATGGGACACAGGAGATGAGGAGGAAGGATGTGGCGAGGGCTGTCTGAGGAAGTCTGGACACGTGGATATGCTTTGGTGGGAGGGGAAGTGCTTAGAAAACACCAGTGAGTCACAGCTAGGTTCTACAAGGGCAGCCGCCTTGAGGGCCCTGGCTCCTTTGTCCAGGAAACACTAGGTGCCCTGGTTAGTAGTGACACCTGATCCAGAGAGGGGCTAAACAGCAGCATGGGATGCTGGCCAGTTCGATACCTTTCTCACTTTGTGAGAAGGAGGTCATCTTTTCTAGGGAAAGAATACATCCCAATTCCAAATAAAACCCAACAGAGCTGTACACATAAGGCAGAAATTCTAGGATGCCAGCACAAAATAAAAGTACTTGGTGTGTTTCTCCAACCACTTAATCTATGAAAACAAACAATGACTGTCCTGTGAAGAGGTCATGTCACTGGGTGAATGGTAACAACCCAAGGTGGCACAAAGCTAAGAACTTGAGCCTGACAGCTGAGTGCGTGGAAATTCACTTCAGGAAGCAAACCACTGCCCTGGGGCCTGGCTGCAGCGCTTCCACATTGTACCTGAACTTTGCCCTGTGTGCCAACTTCATGTCTGCCTACCCCTATGCAGCTTTAGAGTTTGAAATCTTGACAGGCGGACTCTGTGCCAGTTTTGAGCTGTTCTGCATACAGTAGGTGCTTAGTAAATATTTCAATAACTGTAGTTTTCTTTCTGCTTGGAAGACCCAGGGAGAGATAGGTCAGCTGGGTTCTGTGGTAAGGGGTCCCAGCCCGTGTTCTGGGGACATGTTCTATCAGATATTAGCTATTTTGTGAAGAAAGTGTCTGGGGCCATTCAGGTTTGGGAGATGCTGGGAATAATTAAGATTTCTTCACTGACAGGATTTCTTAAATATGCTAACATGCATGGTAAATCTCTAAGGGGCTAATATTCAGAGTTTCCCAAATTCTTTATGGGTATTAAGTCACTTCAGTCATGTCTGACTCTTTGGGACTCCATGGATTGTAGCTTACCAGGCTCCTCTGTCCATGGGATTCTCCAGGCAAGAATACTGGAGTGGATTGTTATGCCCTCCTCCAGAGGATCTTCCTGACTCAGGAATCGACTCAGGAATCGAGCCTGCATCTCCTGTATTGGCAGGCAGGTTCTTTACCACTAACAGCACCTGGGAAGCCTGAACTTCTTTATACCATGTCATTTTTCCTTAAAGGAATCCTGGAATATTGGCATTGGACCTCTTTGAGCTCCTACAGCCTGGAGCCCTTGTAGCTTCATCTGCACTGGCCATTCTGAAGACTTTGGCCTGGCATCTGCTAAACCTTAGAATATGCCCTTCCACCTCTAGAAGCTGCAAGGTGTGAGTGGACTTCAGGGGGTAGAAATAGGCAGAAATGGCAGTCTGTGGTTTTGTGACCGGTGTCAAAAATTCAGAATCAATATATTGCTGTAGGAATTCTAAAACAAATACACAAATAAGATTTTTTTCTTATAATCTATAATGAGGAGATTAAGGCATTCAGGCAATTATAATTTCATAGCCAAGGCGGTCAGAGGAAAGAGCTGAGCAGACCAGCTTTTAGCTGTGGTTCCACTGTACAATATGACAACTACATCAAAGGACCTTAGAAGTCATTTAGATAACTTTCTGTATTTCATAGATGAAGAAACCCAAGAGAACCAGAGAAGTCAGGTGACTTAGCCAAGGTTATCCAGCTGGTCAGTGATAGTGCTGGGGCTAGACCTCAGGTCTCTGACCTCAGGACATCCTACAGTCACAATCTGCTGGGTTTCCGCTATCTCTGAGAAGAGGATCTGATGCACTGCCCCCTCCCTCTCGCACTCCCTCCACCCATGGGTCTGCAGAGGCAGGCTTCCCCAGGTGAAGAAGCAGCATGTGCCAGCAAGGAGCTAACCTGGTCTGATGGAGAGAGGAGGAGGGCAACTGGAGGACTTGCTGAAGATACTAGCTCAGGAAACCTAAGAGACGGCGGCAGCTGGTCCTAGCTGGCAAAACCCAAGGAACAAAAGCAAGAAGAGTCAGGACAATGAGAAGCTCTCAGTGGGCAGCCACCTGCCCACAGAGATTTGGGGCAGGATTCTAGAAGGGAGGCTGGAAGGAAGATAAGGAGAAATTACATTTTGTAGAGTTGCTACTTGTCTTCAGTGATGGCAGGAGAGATCGGAGGAAGAGTCAAGTCTCCTCTGAAAAAACAAACAAGCAAACAACAGAAAGACCTAGGAAAGGGACTTCCCTGGGGTGCAGTGGTTAAGACTCCATGGTTCCAATGCAGGGGCACAAGTTCAATCCCTGGACAGGGAAGTAGGATCCCACATGCCTGGTGGTGTGGCCAAAAAAAAAAAAGAAGAAGCTTTTTCTGGTTCTGGGAGGAGGGAGGCAGGTGGGAAGAAGCCTTCCGGGAAGATCCTGCTGGGATGTGTGTTTTGGGAAGGGAGACAATGGCTGCTTACCAGTGTTGGTGTGGAGGATTATGGGTTGGGGACCCCAATGAATAGTGCATGGGCATAAACCCAAGGATAGGAGCAGCAGAAATTCAAAACTTGGAGAGACTGGAGGGAGCTTCAGGCCAGCAGAAGAGGGGATTTACTTTGGAGACTGGGGCCGTGCCATGTGGCTGCAGGACTTCAGAGTGATTTTGTGTGGACTAAAGTTCTGCTTGCTTTCTTCAGGAGAGTCAGTTAAAGAAGTTTGGGCAGATGTTGACAGTTTCTGAGGGCGTGCTGACAGTTTCTATAAAAGTAACTGACCTGTTTGGGGTCTGATAATCTAAGGGTTCCCTGAAGCCAGGGCAGGAGGCAGTGGGGGACTAAACACCAGCTTCGCTTCTTCTGTGGGGGAGGTGAGCTTTCACTTCAGAGGGGTTAAAGACATGCTTCATATCTGGCTCAAGAAATCTCTTTAGAGAAATATTGACTTCGAAAGTGCCTTGGGTACAGATGACAGAGACTGGAAAATAAAACATGCCGCTTAAGTATTAGAAAGTGGCACATCTTATGTCAAAACTAGACGAAACGAGACAAAAGCCCAAACCAAACCCAAACAAACCAAGACCATGCTTCTGGGGTGCTGACTGGACAAATATTCTTTCCTCGATGCAGTGGAGCCGGGGTAGGAAGTGCCCAAAGTCAGAAGGGCTAGGTTCACGTCTGAGCTCTAACATTTGCTAACTGTGATGCTGGGCCAACTACTTACTCTCTTCTATTCCTTCAATTTAAAGCAGGCATGTCAGCAACACCTACCTTACAGAATGGTAGGGTTAAATGAAATAAGGTGAGAGTGCTTATAAGTACAGTAGAAAGGTTAGCCAATTTTACTAATATTAATGGGCACATATCAATGATTTCCTGGTATGGCATTTGGTTTTGTGAGGCACCCTCATTTAATGTGGCATTTCACTTAACTTAGAAGTTAAAATACTTAAGTAATGTCTTTAAAAAGTTTATTTACTTATATATTTGCTGGCTGAGCTGGGTCTTCGTTGCCGGCTTTGCGCTAGTTGAATGGCGGCTGCTCTCCAGCTGTGGTGTGGGGGCTTCCCGCGGTGGTGGCTTCTCCTATTGCAGAGCAGAGGCTCAGTGGCTGTGGTGCACTGGCTTAGTTGCTCTGCAGCTTGTGGGATCTTCCTGGATCAGGGGTTGAACACACATCTCCTGCATTGGCAGGTGGATTCTTTACCACTGAACCAGCAAGGAAGACCTAATTAATGTCTTATTATGTATCTCTCAGACCTGGGCTTGATCCCTGGGTTGGGAGGATTCTGTGGAGAAGGAAATGGCACCCCACTCCAGTACTCTTGCCTGGAAAACCCCATGGGCAGAGGAGCCTGGTAGGCTGCAGTCCATGGGGTCGCTAAGAGTCGGACACGACTGAACGACTTCACACTTCCACTTTATGTATCTCTCACTGCTCCCTCACTGGCCTCTGCCCCATGAGCTATTTATGTCCACAGGTAAACTGACAGATGTTAATAAGAGAGCAAAAGCAAATTTTGCTATGAGTGGATGAGGGTTCAGTGTATAATATAAAACTAAGAATATCTGAAATCATTTTCATATAAGATTGACTAAATGATTTCTATTTTCTCTTAGTTTTCTAAGACACAGTCAAAACCTCAGATGGTTTAGTCAAATATTTTTTCTGAAACAAAGTTGGTATGCATAATTTTTTTCCTTTTAACTGTAAATGAATAGACTACAGCCTTCTATCAAATCTGTTCAACACCTGCAGCACATAAACCCAGGCCCAGATTTCCCAAAAATGTTGGACATGTTTTAGTATTTTAATGATAAAACCCAGATGTCTTGTTTTACATGCCCTGGAAGAAAAGAAACATACAACCTTACAAAGAACACTTACCATTTTAAATCTGATTAAACTCTATGCCAAACAAGGACTGGAAAGAGTATGATGTTTGTACAAACAATCTTTTAAAAAGTATTTTTCAAATCCACTTAAATGTCCTGGAAAACTCCTGAAATGTGAGCCAGCAATATTTATTTACATTCCATCCCTGCGTTGGAATATTAGTTTGGGGTCATGTCTTTGTGCTTAGAGTAGGAATCAAGGTGATGATTAGTTTGATTCTCCAATCTATTTCCAGGTTTGTATGGAATGAACCCCACTTTGGTCACATATAGAAGACAATACCATTTAGAGCCCGGAGGCTTAGTATCAGAACCACCTGTGAGAATTGGCCATTTAGTGTCTAATTCTATAGATCTGGGGATGGGGTGGGGAGGAATCTGTCTGATTAAATTAAATAACTTAATCACTTCAGTCATGTCCGACTCTTTGCGACCCTGTGGACTGTAGCCCACCAGGCTCCTCTGTCCGTGGAATTCTCCAGGCAAGAACACTTGAGTGGGTTGCCATTCCCTCCTCCAGGGGATCTTCCCAGCCCAGGGGTCAAACCCAGGTCTCCTGCATTGTAGGTGGACTCTTTACCATCTGAGCCAGCAGAGGAGTCCTATTAAAAAGTCTTTCTAGATGATACTGATTAAGCCTAGGAACTGCTGAGCTAAGGCTCTGGCTGTCTCAAACTGCAGTATGCACGGGAGTTTTGGGGGATTTTGCTAAAATGTAGGTTCTGATTCAGTAGGTCCGGGCTGAGGTTGGGGTTGGGTGGGGAGATTCTGCATTTTGTTCTCAGGTCTCATCAGTCTTTTTCCATCAGGAATGATTTCTCCATATCTCTCTGTCTTTCATGTCCTGTACAGTTTCAAAGACTGCAGGCTTCCATTCTGTAGGACAGCCCTTTGCCTAGGTCTGTGGGATACTTCCTCATGACTGGACTCCAGTTTCACTGTTTCAGCAGGAATGCCCCAGAATGAAACTGGGTTCGTCTCAGTGCATCACAACAGAGGGTACAGGATGACACCACTTGGTCATATAGATCTGGACCATGTGGCCAGATCCCTGCACCATAACGTCACCATTCGTCCTCGATAACTGATCAGTGTTTATGTGGAGGTCATTCAGTGAACACACTGAAATCTTGCTCCTCATCAACCCTCTGTCCACCTGCCTTCAACAGATGACTACCACCTGGATCAACCACCTATGAGAGTTGCCAAATGAAGATTTATATTTCCACTATTCCTTCTATTTTTATTAGTTGCATTCCTTGGTAAGGATGAGCTTTCCTTTCTTTGTACATGAGTGTATTCAGTCACTCAGTTGTGTCCAGCTCTTTGAGACCCTGTGGACTGTAGCCTGCCAGGCTCCTTGGTCCATGGCATTTTCCAGGCAAGAATACTGGAGTGGATTGCCATTTCCTCCTTCAGGGATCTTCCTGACACAGGGATCGAACCTGCATCTCCTGCATTGGCAGGCAGATTCTTTACCACTGTGCCACCTGGGAAGCCCCCCATTTATTTATTTATTCATTAACTTAAATCAGCAAAGACTAATAGATTGCTAAACTTCCTACTATACTGGAATCCATGACTATCATAATGAAGCTCAAATTGTTGCAAAAGCTCAAATTCTGGATCTTCTTGACATACACCATTATCATTTGCTCATTCCCTTCCATTCTAGCATAACAAGATGTTTCAGACTTCTCTTTAATTTTTCCTGCTCCACCCACAGAATCAGCCATTTCTCCAAGAAACCCTTGGTTTCCTTTAAGTGGAGGGTGATATTTAGAATCTGGTATTTGCGTGCTCCGTGAGCTCATGCTACTGGAATGTCATTTCTTCTAGGTCCCTTAGTTACAAAGCGCTAGAAAATACACACACAGACACACCCTTTAACTACTCCCATATTTATCTCTATACCTATATATATTTATAAACATAAGTTCATAATGAAATCTACATTTCCATTTTAATACCTTAAGTTTCTTTCTTCTTTCCAAGTTCACATCTTTTTCAACAGTGATGAACGTGGCTTTCATATATTTTTCCTTAATATATTTAGTACTTATCTATTCAATTGATTGGGTTATTTGCGTAAAGTAACCGGTATGCCAACCATCCAGGCCTTCTCTTCCAACCACCTCCTAAGTGCCCCTACATTCTCTGACATGCAACTGATGTACCTATGTGGCTCCCACACCCCTTACTTCAATGAGGCAGATCTGCTCCTGACTGTTCATGCTGGGAAAGAAAGAGAAGGCTATTCACTCTTTGTAAATGAATCAATAGTGTCTTGTGTTTGAGCTACAATGGTGAGTAAATTCATAACTGTGAAAGTAAATTTGACTTTTTTTGTTAAAACACTCTCTAATAAAAAGTAAATACTAAGATAATTTAAGGGAACTTCCCAGGTAGTGCTAGTGGTTAAGAACCCACCTGTCAAGTGAAGGAGAAATAAGAGACATGGTTTCAATCCCTGGGTCGGGAAGATCCTCTGGCAATGGAAATGGCAACCCACTCCAGCAGTCTCACCTAGAAAATCCCACTGACAGAGGAGCCTGGCAGGCTATAGTCTGTAGGGTCGCAAAGAGTTGGACACGACTTAAGTGACTTAGCATGCAAGATAATTTAAACACTGTGTGTGTGTGGGTGGGGGGCAACTGAATTTTAAAGCTGTAAAGAACTTCAAAAGTCACTTAGTCAAATGGTTTTAACTGGAGTCCCCAGGATTTTACGCTGATCCCTAGGACACAACATTGAAAGCAAAGCTGCTCTGATGAAGACAGGCCAGATGAGAGTAGTCTCTCTTCAAGGAATAGTCCCTAGAGCTCCTCAGAACATCATTTCAACACCACCAGTCTCATCCAACCTCTCAAAGTCCAAACAAGGAGAAGGCAAGCTTAATTTACCACTTTGCTATTTGCTAACAACTCAGCCACATAGATTTGACAATTGTCCAATGTTGATACATGTCCAGGAACTACCTATGGGGCCAAGCCATGTATCTCAACATTCCTTTCAGGATTTCAGGATTCTTACATTCTTCTTGATCTTACATTCCTTCTGGATACTTGCTGAAGGAATATCAGAAGATTGTACTGCATAGGATTTGTCCATTGATGGCACAAATTCCAGCTGATCATAAAAGAAAGAATGGCCTAGATCCCTAACTCTTAACTTATCCCCAAATTATTTCAATATGGCATTGAGGTGAATAGGATATACCTGCTTCCACTCCCCACAACTGTAAATATAAACAGGCATCCACGTGATGACCAAAATAAGAGAGAAACACCTATCTTCCAGTGGTAGAAGGGAAAAGAGTACTCAATGGAACAACAGAGAGCAATGAAAATGAATCAACCATAGCCACACATCTCAACATGGATGAATTTCAAATACAAAATTGAGTCAAAGAACAAGTCAGGAAAGAATACACACAATTTGGTCAAAACTTTCTATCAGTTTCCCATATCCTTCTGGATAAAATTAAAATGTTTTACAAAACTCTATACCATCAAGCCATTTGACCTTACCTCTTACTGCCCTATCCCATCCTTCACAGCCACACTGGCCTCCTTACTGTGCTTTGAGTGTGTCAGGAATGTGAACCCACCCCACCCCCCATCTCTACAGGGTCTTTGCACTTACTATTCCCTCTCTGCTTGTACAGCTTCCTTCAGAAGTCCAGAGCAATCACTTTCTCCCCCACTTCCTGTCTTTACTCAAATATTAGCCTCTCAGTGAGGTCTTCCCTCACCTCCCTACTTGAGGTTGCTGTAGTCACTCTTGGGACTTCCCTGGTGGTCCAGTGGCTAAGTTTCTGTGCTTGCAACACAGGGGCCCTGGGTTTGATCCTTGGTCAGGGAACTAGATCTCACATGCCACAATTAAAGACCTTGCATGCTGCAATGAAGATCAAAGATCCTGCACGCCCCAACTAAGACCCTGAGCAGCCAAATAAATAAAGTCAGATAAATATTTAAAAAGCCACTTCTCCCCAACACTCCTCAGCCCTCTCCCCTGCCTTATTTTCTCTCTAGCACTTATCATGCTATATGCTCTGCTTATCATCTGTCTCCACCTAACTAGAATGGAATTTCCATCAGTAGATATTTTTGTCTTTTTTTTTTTTTCCCCACTGCAGGATCTCCAGAGCCTAGAACAGTGCCTGGCATGTCATAGGCACTCAACCAATATTTCTGCATGAATGAATGATGAACAAATGAATGCCCTTCCAAGCGTGGCCTCAAGAAGCAAACAAAAATGCTAGCTGTCTGACAACAGGAGGAAGAGCTCATTTCCAACTCCGCCGGATGCAAAGAGTCGCTTTTGGCAGCCTGCCTCTGACATATAATTCTGGTTGACAAATGAATCCATTTAGCGATCCATTTAGGCATCTGAGGGTGAGGAGAGTGCATTTTGGAGCTGTCCACCCCGGAAAGGGCGTTAGGATGCTGCCTCACTCACAACAAAGTGTTTTTAAAGAGCTGAAGTACACTTGTTTCCTGGTCAAGGTGGCCAGAGGAAGACGCTGCCCTCAGGCTCTTGCTGGCCGGTCTTCTCCTCTGTGTTCCATGTATTTAGTCATTCAATAAGTACTTGTCCTGTCTAAGTGACAGGACAGACAGCACTAGGGCTTCAGGTGCATAACCTTCTTCTTTTAGGTAAGCAGACTTTATCAAATTTATTTGCATGCAACTGCACTTTTTTTCATTCTCTTTTTCTCCATCCTCTCAACCTCCCCCTCCCCCCCATCACTCACAAGGTCCTTAGTTTCAACTTCATTATTTTAGGCAATACATGTTTGTTGTAAAAGGAAAATCCAACAACATAGCTTTCCATGCAGTAGAAAATGAAATCCCCTCCCTCATTATGGGTCATTCTAATAATAACATTTATCAGCCCTTTCTTCAGGTAGACAGGTGAGATTCCTGGGGGAATAGAAAGGTGATGAAAGGGGAGAGAACTTCCACAAACTTGACTTTTATATACAAAGGAACTTGCCAGGAATCTCAGCTTTCAACTGTCTGTTCCATATCACGCTTGTCAAAAGCTTGGCTGAGGTGACTGGTATTTGCAAAAGACATCCTAAGGGTCATAGCAGGCACTCATTCCTGAGATTTTCTGAGCTTTATCCCTGTGCCAAGTGACTCTCAGTGAGCAATACACCTGGACTAGATTATCTCAGCTCTCTACATGCAGATCTTTAGAGAGCTATGCTTTTAAATCATGTCCTTTTACTGAGGGTCAATATAAAATATTACCGGACAGAGATGGTTTCTGCAAATGTTTTTGTCCCCCAAACAGTTCTTAGAGACTATCCACCTTCCGTAGGACACAGAAAAAATTCCTCTCTTAACTTAGCTTGGATTTTCAGACAATCTGGTATGCTGCTGCTTCTTTGCCTTCCTCCTCTCATTCATCTTCTCTCTCCTCTCTCTAAACTTTCTTTTTCAGATAACAAGACTAATACTGTGTTATCATCTCTCTCTTTTTGCTTAGGCTACCAGGAAGCTTGGACTAACTTTTGAATCAATGGTATTAGTTTCCCTTGGCCTAAGTGTTCTTTCTTGCTCTGTTTTATCATTTCTTGGCATGAGTCCAGTCTTTTTACTCCACCATTTCTAAAAACCTTCTTGAATTTTCTCTCTCTCTTTTTTTTTTTTTGCAAGAAGAAGGAGATGTAAAAAATTTAATAGAGTCCAATGCTGACCTTTTATAATTTACAAGGAAGGAAAATAGGGCTCAGAGAGGTTGCTTTTGCTGAGTCACAAAAAGCTAGTTAGCAGAAGCTTTCAGATTAAAACCAGAGGGTCCCCACTCTCTCACTGCCCTATATATTATTTCAAATTAAAGACTGTATTTCTTCTGTCTTCAGATATTATAAATATTCACTCTGACATAATAATGGGGATACGGAAAAAATATATTTAGGAAACAAGGTATTTCTGAGTATGACATTTTTGTTGTGGACTGTGGGGTCACGAAAAAGAGGGAAACTATGAGCTTAATGCAAGCTGAAGAACTCCATATTTTGAAGTTTGAAATATGGTAGTTTATGTGCCCAAAGCAAGTATGACAGTGAAAGTCAGTCGCTCAGTTGTGTCTGACTCTTTGTGACCCCAAGTACTATACAGTCCATGGAATTCTCCAGGCCAGAATACTGGAGTGAGTAGCCTTTCCCTTCTCCAGGGGATCTTCCCAATCTAGGGATCAAACCCAGGTCTCCCACATTGCAGGCGGATTCTTTAACCAGCTGAGCCACAAGGGAAGCCCAAGAATACTGGAATGGGTAGCCTATCCCTTCTCCAGGAGATCTTCCCAACCCAGGAATTGAACTGGGGTCTCCTGCATTGCAGGCAGATTCTTTACCAACTGAGCTATGAGGGAAGCCCCAAATTAATTGTACTTAAAATAACTTCCCCCTAAAACATCAATATGAAGTAAACACTCTTATTTTTACTTTAAGGTTTCCTTGTGTGGGCTTCCCAGGTAGCTCACTAGTAAAGAATACATCTGCAATGCAGGAGATGCCAGTTCGATCCCTGGGTTGGGGAGATCCCCTGGAGGAGGGCATGGAAACCCACTTCAGTATTCTTGCCTAGAGAATTCCATGGACGGAGGAGCCTGGTGGGCTACAGTCCATGGGATCACAAAGAGTTGGACACAACGGAAGCAACTGAGCCCGCACATGTGGGAAAATAGGATAAGTATAAAGATGGACCTAGGAGTGCTGAGTTGTCAGGGCAGGCTGACAGGTGTCTCCAAGTGCCATAGAGGAGGGGGTTACAGCTAGAGGAAGCAGAGAGCATGGCAGAGCCCAGATCTGACTGCAGTGCCACTACGGGGAGGGGTTTTAGGGGCACACACACTGTTTTGGAATCCCAGTTCTCCCAGGTACCAGCTGCATGAAAACTGAAATGTGTTCTAAGTTTTTTGTACTTTGGTGTGCTCATCTATAAAACAGGACTGTGCAGGGGACTTAATAAGTCCCCCTGGATGAACCCCACAGTGTAGACTTAAGTGCTCCACTAATCATAGCTATCACCACTTCTAAGTCAGGTTAGAGAAACCACAGTATCCAGTCAGTAACTAAGTTACTTAAACAACTAGGCAAAAATCATAAAGAAAAACCTTCAGTACACAGAAGGTGCTGAAGAGGTGCTGGGTATGCTTAACTGAGATCATACTTTCCTCTCACAGCTGCAAAGAAGATTTTTCAGACTAAAACTGTGATGAGCCAGACTTACATTAGGATAAATCGAACCAATAAATAAACTTCGTATCTAGGTAACTGCCTAACTGTTGGACTTATATATCTTGCAGGGCCAAGGCTCCCTCACATTGTGATCAAGTCATAAATGACCAGCTGAGCACAGAATGGGCCTAAGTGCCCCCTGAAGAGTGATGGTAGGCCAAGACTACAGTCCTGAGGTCGGAGCCCATGGAGAAAAGGCCCTCAAAAACTAGTGACTGGCAGCCCTGAGTCCTGGGAGGTGAGACTGGGAGTGTCAGTTCCTGTGGGGCCTGGTCATGAAGTTCTTGGCTCAGTTTCATCACAGACAGTGAATTGGATCTGAACGTGAGACATCTTGCCAGAAACTTTCTGTAACAGGAAGCTCACTAGAAAGCAGTGGAAGGTTAAACTGCTACATGTCCTTTAAAGGCATCACTGTTATCTCAGGGAAGGGGGTCAGGGTACTGTGGCCAGGAATAATTAATCTGATAAAAGGAATATGGAAATTTCCTCTTGGCATAAGAGATCTTGATTGATTGACCTAGACGGTCCAGATGTTTGGATATGGACGCATACCGGCCATGCCATGGTCACATTATAAAACTCTGGGTTCTATACTATCTGTAAATCGATCTTGCTCTTGTTTGTTAACTTGAAAAGCAAAACAAAATAATATTTTACAGGGATTTCCCTAGTGGTCCAGTGGTTAAGACTTTGTGCTTCTACTGCAGAGAGTGTGGGTACAATTCCTGCATGCCATATGGTGTGGCAAAAAAAAAAATAACAAAAATTATATATAAAAAAAATTTTTTTTAAGTTTTAGAGGACAAACAGAAACAAAGCCAGACAAGCTGAATTTTGTTTTTAACTTGGCAGAAAAAGTAGCCTATGATTTTGTATGTGATAGTATAAATAAGTATCTTCTGGGTTTTATTTACTTATTTATTTTTTTACCAAATATTTCTCCATATTTAAATTTTAGAACAAAACTGCCCTCCACCCCAAATATCTACAGTCATCCTTTTCTTTGGGTTTCTAAGTGAACAACAACAAAAAAATTAAAAATCTTTCATTTGAAGCTTATATAATTCATGTCACATAACCTTAAAAATTATCTTGTTTAAGATTTCATCAAGATTAAAACTGAAATCCATCAGAGAATATTTTTCAGTGGGGCAAAATGTCCTATATAGACTTACATATACAAATGAAATTTTAGCTCTATTCTTATTTTGTGAGAAGTTTTTTAAAAGTAAATTTAATTTTATAATATTTTTAGACTTATAGAAAAACAGCAAGAGTAATACAGAGAATTCTCACAAACCCAATTTCCCCTCTTTTTAACATCTTACATTAGTATGGTACATTTGTCACAATAAAACAATATTGATATATTATTATTAACTAAATTCTATAATTTATTCATTTTCCCTCAGTTTTTATTTAATGTCCTTATTCTAAAAAGTTACTCATTTTTTCCTCCCTTTCCATATGGTCCTCTTTGGAAGTAAGTCACTAGGTGTAGCTCACTCTGAAGCAGTAGGGAGTCACGCTCTACCTCTTAGAGGGCAGTTTCTAGAATGAATTCTTTTGAATTCTTTTGCATAGCATATATGCCTATGTTTCTCATTTATTGACTCAATCGTTTACTTATATCAGTACAGATCCATGAAGACTTACACTTTAGGCTAGGTGGAGAGCTCAGCTACTCTGAGATATTGTTGCCTTGATAGCCATTCTGTATGGCCAAGTGTTAAACTGACATTAGCCCCTTCCTCCTGGCTGCAGAGTCACAAGCAAATACAGGTTTTGGATAAGGACTCCCTCAAAGACTCTCTGGATGGACACTTTTCCCCAGTGCTCTGCTTGAGGCCTTGTGCATCTTAGAAAAGACCTCCGTGGAGCTTATTAAAACCCTGCTCTTTTTGTTTTGAAGTGACCGATTTGGCTTTATCCCAGAAATCCCAAAGCATTCCACTCGTGGATCCTAATAAAGGCACATACGCCAGGTGCTGCCTTTCTCACTACCTGCACACGCCTTGACTTCTCCATGTGGCCCCTCTAAGTGTGCTTGCCAGGTACAAGGACACCAGACAGTCTTTGTAGAACAGTGGCTCACCATCTGATACCAGAGATTCCACTTAACAAATGCTCATTATAAAAAGCCATGACAGGCTACATACTCTAAAATGGTGTTTCCCTGCTATCTGAAAGTAGAGTGTTCCTATGAAACATTTTGTAAACCAAATTGGTGCAGTAGAGAGAAGAAGTGATTACCTTAGGACACATTTTGCTACCACAAGACAAACTGATAGAAAGCACGGATGTTCACAGACACAACTCAGAGCTAGGGCACTGAGGCGTTTAGTGTAGCGCTCAGGGAAGGAGAGTGGGGTTGCCACTCTCACATGCTGCCTCTGTAACTGCTCACTGTAAAACATGTGCTTAATGCTATTTTTTTCTTGCCCTTTTTTTTTTTTTTTTTGTAAAAATGGAAATCCTTTTTGGATTTCTTTTGGTTAGCAAAAACAGGTACTAGTGCAGATCTTTTGTAAAACTGAAATGCAGTAAAGTGAACTTTTGAAAGAGCCAGAGGTACCTGTAGTACTTTATTTTGTTGCTCTAATTGCTCCAGCTTTGGCCACTGGGAGCTCTTTCAGTTGGCTCCTGTGCCTCTTTAACATACCATCACTGTGGATTTTGGGCCTCTTACTTATATTCTAGCCCTACCAGATGCTCCAGATTCATCTTGTATATTTCCTGCCCTAGAGAAGGCAATGGCATCCCACTCCAGTACTCTTGCCTGGAAAATCCCATGGGCGGAGTGGCCTGGTAGGCTGCAGTCCGTGGGGTCGCTGAGGGTCGGACACGACTGAGTGCTTCCCTTTCACTTTTCACTTTCATACTTTGGAGAAGGAAATGGCAACCCACTCCAATGTTCTTGCCTGGAGAATCCCAGGGACGGGGGAGCCTGGTGGGCTGCCGTCTGTGGGGTCGCACAGAGTCGGACACGACTGAAGCCACTTAGCAGCAGCAGCAGCAGCAGTCCTAGAATCAGACATTTATCCAAGGAGCCCTGGTTCCTTTTACTGAAGAATGGAATTAGAAACCAAGACATGGAAAGAAGGTGTGCCCATTGCTACTGGGGTGTCAGCTGCTTCTAGGCCCTCAGAAGTCAGAGCAAGGAAATACATGTGTGTATATTGACCTGTGAATTCATACATACCTACCAATATTTTTACATGTAACCACATGTACATTATGCTAATCATTAGTTCATACCAATGTCAATGAGAAAATATTTGCCAGTTTGTTTCTCACACACTTCTGTTTTTAACTCAAAAGTAAACCTCAAAGTTGAAAAGAGTAAGTTAATGCTATATTTAAAATGGATAACCAACAACGACCTACTGTATAGCACATGGAACTCTGCTCAATGTTATGTACGAATGTATGATACATGCAACCAATGTATGGCAATCTGGATGGGAGGGGGTTTGGGGGAGAATGGATACATGTAAATATGTTTGAAGGAGTCCCTTGCTGTTCACCTGAAACTATCATAACATTGTTTATACAAAATAAAAGGCATTTTTTAAAAAAAAAAAGAACAAAAACAACAACCAAAGGGTAAGCTAAAATTATTACTTTTATGTTCCGTTTTCTTCCCCACCCCTTCCACCCCACCCTGATGGGGCATATGAGGCAGCCAGTCCTCTTATCTGCCACAGTCGTATGAATGCCTTACCCTGGGGACACTGCCTGGTTAGGCCTGCCGTTATTTCTCCCACAGCACGTCATACTGCCTGTTCTGCGGATTCCACTCCTGCTGACTTCCATCATAGAGGGTCATGTTTCTTTACAAAACTGACTCACAGTTGATGATTTACATCTTGACCATTTATCTGCTTCTGTGAAAAGTTCAAAATCTGAAGCCAAAACAAACTTCAGAATGCATCTAAGGCAAAACCTCTTGTTGCTTTAGACTTGCTGTAACTTACTCTGTCTGCCAAGATGTAGGGGAAAAAAACAAAACATTTAGTTCATGTGGGAAACAAGTTTTGCATATAAGTGGGTATGGGTATGTTCATTATCATCAGACACGGGAGCACGTCTTACTTGGGTGTGGCACTTAACAGGTTATAAAAAACTTCTGCTTAAGCTGTTTCATTTTTACTTCTATATAACAATCCTGAGAGGGGAAGACAGACTGGTGTTCCATTTACAGATTTAAAAAACTGAGGTCTGTGACAGTAAGTGCTGGTGAGGACACGGAGCAACTGCCTGGTCACACTGGGAATGGCAAATGATACAGATACAGACAATGGCAAATGATACAGACACCTGGCACAATAGTTTGCAAAATAGGTTTACCCAAGGGAAATTAAAACCTATCTTCACCTATTTGAGAATGTTTAGTGGTTTAATTCATAATTGCAAAAAAAGTGAAAATGATCCAAATGTCCTTCAGTTGATGAATGAATTAAAAAAACCATAATAGACATATATACAGTAAATACTATTCAGAACAAAGTACTGACATGCACAATAACAATAATGAATTTCCAATGCACTATGCTTAATGAAAAAAAGCCAACCTCAAAAGACTGTAAGATACTATGTACATGACATTCTGGATAAGGCAAAAGGATAAAGAGAGAAATCAGATAATTAATTCCCACAGGTCTGAAGATGCGGAGGAGACTGACCACAAAGGGAACTTTGGAAATGAGGGAAATATTTGTTTGTGGTGGTCATTACAGAACTCTACACATTTGTCAAAAATACAAATTGTACACCAAAAAAGGTAAACTCTACGGTGCGTAAATTATACTTCAATTCAAAAAAGAGAAGCGGATCATTTTGGGGAGGGAGGTGGGAGGGGGGTTCAGGATTGGGAACACGTGTACATCCGTGGCGAATTCATGTTGATGTATGGCAAAACCAATACAATATTGTAAAGGAATAAATAATTTAAAAAAAGAAAAGTGATAGTGGAAGGACTTCCCTGGTGGTCCAAGTGGCTAAGACTCCACACTCCCAATGCAGGGAGCCTGGGTTCAATCCCTGGTCAGGGAACTAGACCCCACAGGTGCAACTAAGAGTCCACAGGGCATAACAAACAGTTCACATGCTGCAACTAAAGACCCCACATGCCCGACTGCAGATCCTGAGCATGGCAACGAAGACCCCGTGCAGTCAAATAACTAAATAATTTTTTTTAAGTAAGAGGGTTAACTCTTCCTTAAGAGGGGAGGGGGCTGATGGTGGAAAGGAAAGTTTAAATAAGCTAAGTTACACATTGAGCAACTTGTTGATAGTTACCAAGCAGAACCAGGAATTGAACCCAGAGTTTTTCTATTCTTGTCTAGAAAACAACCGATTTTCTGTCTTTCCTGCTTATAGACATAATCCCCAGTTAGAGTGAGAGTCATAAGTGCTGATCCCTTTCTTCTTGTCCACACCTGGAAGCAGAGCTCACTTTCCCTGCCAAGGATACATATTCCTACTTAAGGATTTAGACTGACAATAGCCAATCTATAAAGGATGAGACTGTATCTTAGCGAAGCGTTTTCTTAAGATTTACACATGAATGTGCATAGCAGCATTGTCAGACGCGTTGTAAGGATTTGAATGAAAATTTCTCCAAAGAAGATATAAAAACATAAGCACATGACAAGATATTCAACATCATTAGCTATTTAGGGAAATGAAATCAAAACCATAATGAGCTACCATATCACTTCTGCTAGGATGGCTATAGTAGAAAAGCCATATAATATATATATGATATATAATAGAATAGAATAGAAAAGATTTTGACAAGGATGTAGAGAAGTTAGAATCCTCTTATTTTGCTGGTGGGAACGTAGAATGGAACAGGCACTTTGGAACACAGTTTGACAGTTTCTCAAAATGTTAAAAATTGAGTTAATATATAACCCAGTGATTTCGCCTCTAGGTATATAAATACTCAAGAGAATTCAAAACATATATCCACATACAAATGTATACATGAATGTTCACAGCAGCCTTATTTGTAATAACCAAAAAGTGGAACAACCCAAACGTCCATCAACTGATGAACAGATAAACAACATGAGCTATATCCACACAATGGGATATTATTCAACAATAAAAAAGTGAAGCATTGATATGTGCTATAATTCAACGTGAGTGAACCTTCAAAACGTTGTTTAGTCACTAAATCGTGTCTGACTCTTTCTTGATCCCATGGACTGTAGCCCACCAGATTCCTCTGTCCATAGGATTTCCCAGGCAAGAATATTGGAGTGGGTTGCCATTTCCTTCTTCAGGGGATCTTCCTGACCCAGGGATTAAACCTGGGTCCTGCACTGCAGACAGATTCTTTCCCACTGAGCTACCAGGGAAGCCCCCATTGAAACCATTATGCTAAGTGAAAGAAATCACACACGAAAGACCGCACACTGTATGATTCCATTTGTGTGAAATGCCCCGAATATGCAAATTCATAGAGACGAAGAGGAGATAGATGAGTGGTTTCCAGGAACTAGGGTTAGAGAGGAATAGGGAGTGATTGCCAGTGGGTAGGGGGTTTCTTCTGTGGGCAGGGAGCATGTTCTAAAATTGATTGTGGTGGAACTTCTGTGGTGGTCCTGTGGCTAAAATTCTGCACTCCCAATGCAGGGGGCCCAGGTTCAATCCCTAGTCGGAGAACTAGATCCCACATGCCGCAACTAAGAGTTTGTATGACACAATTAAAGATCCCAAACGCTGCAACTAAGACCTGGCAGGCCAAATAAATAAATAAAATATCAAAATAAAATAAAGTAAGATCGATTGTGGTGTTATCTGTACAACTCTTCTGAATATACTAAAAAGTCACTGAAGTATATAATTTAAATCTTTGTTTTATGGCATATAAACTGCATCTCAACAAAGCTGTTACAAAATGACAAATACTAAATATAATACACAAGAAAAAAAGTACTGCCAGCAGTAGAGAAAACATGCCAGAAGGAGGATCAGGCATCAGAGCTGGGCAGGCCCCCCTTAGTATGTTTGAGTGGGGCCCTTTCTCCCTCAGTTTCTCCCATGGAAGACAGGCTATTGATCCTCCTCTCTCATCCAAAGAGGATTCAGCTGGGGGTGTAGCTGTTTCTCCTGTGGGCTCTGCCCAGCTGTAATAACCAGGCTGAGGGTGGATCGGATAATAAGTCATTACCTCAAAGAAATGAAGAGCATGCCATGCTAAGATGTACAGTATGCAGCAGGCACAGAGCCCATGCTGTCACCACACCCCGTAGAAACCAAGCCACTGAGCCGAGGGCCATGGCTGTTGACTGGCAGACTCAGTTCCTGCCCCTTCCTTCCCTGAAAATAGGGGTGTAGCGAGTGTGTAGCACATACTGGGTACTGTGGATTCGGTATTACATTCAATCCATCTTATGTATTAAGCATCAGAGGACTATAACAATAGATGGCATTTATTGAGCCTAAAGGAAATCAGTCCTGAATAATCACTGGAAGGACCGATGCTGAAGCTGAAGCTCCAGTACTTTAGCCACCTGATGCAAAGAGCTGACATTGGAAAAGATCCTGATCCTGGGAAAGATGGAAGGCAGGAGAAGCGGGTGACAGAGGATGAGATGGTTGGATGGCATCATCGACTCAAAGGACATGAGTTTGAGCAAACTCCAGGAGATAGTGAAGGATAGGGAAGCCTGCCATGTTGCAGTCCATGGAGTTGCAAAGCATTGTACACAACTCAGTGACTGAACAAAAAAACCTGATCATTACAGAATGATGGGGGCATCAAATGGTCCCATCTAGAGGGTATTTGTTGGAGAAGGCAATGGCACCCCACTCCAATACTCTTGCCTGGAAAATCCCATGGATGGAGGAGCCTGGTGGGCTACAGTCTATGGGGTCGCTAAGAGTCGGACATGACTGAGCGACTTCACTTCATTTGCACTTTCACTTACAGAGCGTATTTGACAGAGGGGAAAAGAGAAGCTTAGTAATGGAGGTCACATAAACAGTGCAGTTAGGATTCAAACCTGGGGAGATCAGACTCCAGAGCTCAAATTCTAAGGGGTGCTAGAGATCGCCTGTTCTCAACCTTTGTCTTACAGGGCAGAAACTAATGTCCAGGGGTTAAAGGAGTTGCTCAGCATCATGTGACTGGCTAGCGGCAAAAGGAAGAATCTAGACTCAACATCTTGTTAAAAGCGCCCTTGGCCTTTTTTTCAGATTCATGGTACAGAGATGGTAGAAATTCCCTGAAGTCAGGATCTCACAGCCATAGTTCAGAGTCATGTAACTTAAGTCCAAACAGATGAGTGTTTATTGTTTTCTTTAGGATTTCTAAGAAAGAAGTTTTTAAAATCTTTAAGGAGTTATACAGCTGACAGAATGCCTTTCTGTGTGTGTGATTTTTTCTCACTAGTCTCATCTTCCCAGGAGAAAGGGAATCACTGGTGTGGCGCTACTCTCCTCAAAGATGTACAGTCATGTCACCTCCTCTTCCAAAAAACAGAAAAGAAAGAAAGTAAGCTTCCGATTCTTAGGAATACTTCTTTGTCATCTCATTGTGTCCTTTTACACAGGGACTTATTTCCTGTTAAGAGGAGGACTTGGATCTCTAGGGTTTCAACATTGTGTCCCCAAATCATAAACTGCCAGGGCTGGCATTATGGAGAACAATGTGGAGATTCCTTAAAAAACTGGAAATTGAACTGCCTTATGACCCAGCAATCCCACTGCTGGGCATACACACCGAGGAAACCAGAATTGAAAGAGACACGTGTACCCCAGTGTTCACTGTAGCACTGTTTATAATAGCCAGAACATGGAAGCAACCTAGATGTCCATCAGCAGATGAATGGATAAGAAAGCTGTGGTACATATACACAATGGAGTATTACTCAGCCATTGAAAAGAATACATTTGAATCAGTTCTAATGAGGTGGATGAAACCGGAGCCTATTATACAGAGTGAAGTAAGCCAGAAAGAAAAGCATCAATACAGTATACTAAAGCATATATATGGAATTTAGAAAGATGGTAACGATAACCCTGTATGCAAGACAGCGAAAGAGACACAGATGTATAGAACAGTCTTTTGGACTCTGTGGGAGAGGGAGAGGGTAGGATGATTAGGGAGAATGGCATTGAAACATGTATAATATCACATAAGAAGTGAACCGCCAGTCCAGGTTTGATGCAGGATACAAGATGCTTGGGGCTGGTGCACTGGGGTGACCCGAAGGGATGGTATGGGGGGGAGGTGGGAGGGGGGTTCAGGATGGGGAACACGTGTACACCCGTGGTGGATTCATGTTGATATATGGCAAAACCAATACAATATTGTGAAGTAATTAGCCTCCAATTAAAATAAATAAATGTAAATTAAAAATAAATAAACTCCCAGGGCAGGAAGAGGTCATGCAGAATCTGGACCATCCTACCACCTGTCAAGGGTGAAGGCAGTCTTGTTGCCCATTTGGGGCAGGGCAGGTAGGGGAGAGGAGAACACATGATATTTTTAAATGTATATTTTGCACTTTATTAAATGCTTTTATTCATGCTATCAATTATATTTTAAAATTTCAAATCACATTAAATGTAGATATGAATGTTTTTTAATTCTGAATAAAGAGCATGAGTTAAAAGTGTTATAACACTATGCCTTAAATGCAGTTTCTCTATTCTATGAATCCAGACAGTAGAACCACTCCTAATATCAGTATCTCTATCTGTCACTTTTGCAGTCATTCAAAGAGCCTGCATAGGTGTGTTGAACAGTTCAAAATGGGGACCTCCATTTTCCCAAACCTCCTGATAGCTTGTAAATAGAAATCTTATATATTATAGTATTGGAGACATTTTTCTTATCCATTCTAAAAGTAGTGGTTGAAAGTTACTAGTTTTCCTAGAATCATTATCTTCAACATTGTATGTGGGTGTGCTAAGTCACTTCAGCTGTGTCTAATTCTTTGCGATCCCATGGACTGTAGCCCACCAGGCTCTCCTCTGTCGAAGGGATTCTCCAGGTAAGAATACTGGAATGGGTTGCCATGCCCTCCTCCAGGAGATCTTCCTTGGTTAATATTTACTGAGTTCTTGAATTGAGGTAGATCACCATGGCGAATACATTCCCCCCAGATAGTCTCATAATTCTTGCAACGTCTACATGTTACATGGGTGTTATTAGTATCATTTCATGGATGACGAGACTGGGGTATACAGTGGTTAGGAAACTTGCCTGGGGTCCCACAGACACTCAGTGTTGGAACTGGGATTTAAATTCAAGCCCCAGGGCCAGCATTCTCCTCCAGAGCTGCTGTTTGGGGCACTAGGTGAATGCTGCCCTCCGGAACTTTGTAGGGTCCCTGCCTCTCCCAACAGAGCACAACAGTGAATCCTTGAGGCTGATTCTTATGAAAGGTGCATGAGGGATTACTCAGGGAAAAAACTGGACAGGTCTGTTGGACAGATGCTTGAATGCAGCTAAAAGGCCTGAATGCTATTTGGTCAGTGATAAGAAGCTATGAGAGAAGGACGAGCAGAGAGCTAGCTTCTGTTATTGCCACAGGGACAGGGAATAAACACAACAATCAAATGAATTACTGTTGAGTCTTGTTAAATACTCTGTCACTTAATTCTCCTGGGAAAGGATGGCAAAACTATTAGCCAAAGTAGGATGTTTGGTTCTGTGTGGATTTTTATCAGCAGAATATCTGATTCCTTCACTGGCAGAGATAATAGGTACTTTTCAGTACTGAAGGGCCTTCCAGGTGACGCAGTGGTAAAGAATCCACCTGCCAATGCAGGAGACACAAGAGACGTGGGTTCGATCCCCAGGTCAGGAAGATTCCACTGGAGTAGGTAATGTCAACTCACTCCAGTATTCTTGCCTGGGAAATCCCATGGACAGAGGAGCCTAGTGGGCTACAGTCCATGAGGTCGCAGAGTTGGACATGACTGAACACACACACATACAGTATTGGATTACATAATAGGTATCCTGCCCTGATTGAAATAACAGCAGTAACTAAGCTTGGCTTGAAATTCTAGAATATCATAATACTTCAAAACAATGTGAAGTAAACTTTTTTTTGTGTGTGATAGTTATGAGATGTTAAAAAGGAAATCACACTGTAAAAATCAGTAAAAACTTTGCTTTTTAATAAAGACAGTTTTGTACCACACTTTTGGTGGACATAGCATGCTTATCTCACCCTCTGGTTGGGGATCAAGCTTTTGAGAGTCCAGCAGGGAAGCCTGTCTTGTGTTTATGTGGCTGTAGAGAAAATTAGTTTCAACTCACTTGCAGAAGTGGATTTCAGAGGAAGGGATTTGACAGAGTTGTTAAACCCAGTGGAGGCAGAAGAGGAAAGCTGGGCTGATTATGTATCTGAGCGCTGTCATCTTGAAATTCATTTTGGCCCCCAGAGTATAAATACACTTCAGTATTTTTGTTAGGATTGCCAGAAAATCAGCAAGTGTTCACTTTCTTTGGCCAACAAAAGCATGACTCTCTGTGCAAAAATTTTCTGCACATTTATAAACAAGAACATTTAGAAAATCCCCTCTTGCTGAGAGATATTACAACAGATATATTTAACTGTGCCGTAAAATAAAGCAGATATTGAGAACACTGTTAAGTTCATCAAGCACAGGAAAAGGTTTTATGTCTCTCTTCTGACACAAATTTATACATGTCTCCCTATCGCCAGAAAAATACCTTCCCTGTACTGTGTTGGTCTGATGAGCATCATCCAGGCTCTCACCTTTGTGTTCTGACTTCCTTCTTAAACAAGTATTCCTGCCCCATCACCTACATTTTCTCACCACGGCACCCTGGTTTTCCATCCCTGCAGGTTACTGTACCAGTGGTCTCCAAGTGACCCAGGACCTCCTACCCAAATCTAAGGCAAAAACTTTTCTCCCTCACAGAATCTCCCAGTTGGAACAAAAAAGGCAATTGGATGATCTCAAACTTTTTGGCAAACTTTTTCTCTGAAAGACCAGATTATAAATATTTTAGACTTTGTGGGCCATTCAATCTTTGTTGCAACTGGCTTTGCAGCGAGAAAGCAACCGTGGACAATATGCAAACCAATAAGCCTGGCTGTGTTCTGGTGCAATTTCTTGTATGGACACTGATATTTGAACTTCATATCATTTTCAACCATCACAAAATATTACTCTTCTTTTTTAAAAAATCATTTAAGAATGCAAAAATTATTCATATTTCACAGGCGATACAAAAACAAGTGGTGGAATAGATTGGGCCCACAGGCCATAGCTTGATCTTGGACAACCTCCCAATCCAAACCATGAGTTTCTTCCCAGTTTTGCAGAGAGCCAGCCAGGCCCTTTTGTGAAATTTCTCCAGTTGTAGAAAGCTCACTACCTCCAAAGGCAGTCTGTTCCAAGGCCAAGATAAAATGATGGGCTCTAGTTTTGCCTGACCCTAACCCTACAGTCACAAAGAATAACTCAGTTTCATTTTCATGGTTACCTTTCAAATACTGAAATGTACCTATCTTGCCCACATCAGAAGTCTCCCATTTTGTCGAAACAGTCCAAGTTTCTTCAGCTGTTGCTCATTGCCATTCATTTAACCTATCTTGGGACTGTTCAGCCTTAACTGACCTGCAGCCCTCATCCTGGTGGGAGGAGAGGAGGAAGGCTAGAACATACATCAACTATCATGCAATTTAAATATTTCACGTGGGTACTTTTTTTTCCTTACTATTTTTTGTCCTTGGTTGTTTCAAGAGCAGTGTGTTCGCTGAAACTAGAGAAAGACCAAGTATATAAAGTTGGAGGTGAGATACGTTTGGGAAATGCTGATGAACTAACTCTAAGTGTCTTTATTGATGGACTTCTCAGGTCTTCAATACACTAATGTGCATTGGGAATATCAATACACAAGGGAGAAGCTGCAAAGATGTTTCTGGAAGGTACTGAACCATGAATCTTTTATCTTATTTTCTCCTCCAGAGCAGGCTGAAAAACCAGGATTCTGCAGCACAATTTTTAGGAAAAGCTACTCTCGGAATGTCTATCAAAATGCTAGGCTTGCAGTGGGAGTGAAAGGCAGCAATGATGAGGGGACGAGCTCTGAACATGGACACAGAAGAACAGACTGGATACCCAGAACCAAAATCAGAGTGGTCCTGTAAGGGTGAAACGAGATAACTCATGTGATGAGCTCTGTGCCAGTACAAAACAGAGTATAAATGTGTCACTCTATGACTTGGGGTTTTAAGGATACCTTAGAATTTTCCCCCCAAGACTGGTTGTAGGTTTTTCCAGTTAAAGATTAACAGCAAAAAATCATCTTATAAAACAATATGGAACTTTTAAGACAGTATTAGATAGAACTATAAATGTGTGTGTTGGTCAGTTGTGTCTGACTCTTTGTGACCCCATGGACTGTAGCCCACCAGACTCCTCTGTCCATGGAATTCTCCAGGCAAGAATACTGGAGTGGGTTGCCATTCTCTTCTCCAGATACTCCCAAACCAGGGACTGAATCCGGGTCTCCAGATTCTTTACCATCTAAGCCACTAGGAACGCCCAGAACTATAAAAAATTTTACAGTTTTTTAAATCTTTTATAAGAAGATTAAAAAAATAAACAATTACAATTTTATTTATTTATTTGGTGGCACTGGGTCTGAGTTGCAACATGTGGGATCCAGTTCCCTGACCAGGGATCAAATCTGGGCTACATGCGTTGGAAGCATGGAGTCTTAACCACTGGACTACCAGAGAAGTTCCATAAACATACAGGTTTTTATTTTCTCTACTTCCAGGGAGTAGATTTTACATTTATATATTCAACTGATCCAAATAAACCACAAACATATGGTGATTTTACTTTTCATTGAAGAGAATAGCATTTTACAAATTACAGAATGACTCATAACAAAAAGATAAGGCATCTTTAATATGAATTAAACTAAACATTGAAAAAACTAAGATTATGGTATCCAGTCCCATCACATCATGGCAAATAGATGGGAAAACAATGGAAACAGTGAGAAACTTATTTCGGGGGGCTCCAAAATCACTGCAGATGGTGACTGCAGCCATGAAATTAAAAGATGCTTGCTCTTGAAAGAAAAGCTATGACAAACCTAGTCAGCATATTAAAAAGCAGAGACATAAGTTTGCTGACAAAAAGTCTGTACAATCAAAGCTATGGTTTTTCCAGTGGTCATGTGTGGATGTGAGAGTTGGACCATAAAGAAAGCTGAATGCCAAAGAATGGATGCTTCTGAACTGTGGTGCTGGAGAAAACTCTTGAGAGTCCTTGGACTCCAAGATCAACCCAGTCAATCTTAAAGGAAATCAACCCTGAATATTCATGGGAAGAACTGATGCTGAAGCTAAAGCTCCAATACTTTGGACACCTGATGTGAAGAACTGACTAATTAGAAAAGACCCTGATGCTGGGAAAGATTGAAGATGGGAGGAGAAGGGGATGACAGAGGATGAGATGGTTGGATGGCATCACTGACTCGATGGACATGAGTTTGAGCAAGCTCTGGGAGTTGGTGATGGACAGGGAAGCCTGGCGTGCTGCAGTCCATGGGGTCTCAAAGAATTGAACACTACTGAGTGACTGAGCTGAATTGAACTGAAGTTCATATTAAATCCTTGCATCATGGTAGCTGTAGGTACCTAGGGGAGGGGCAGGAGGGAGAGAGAATAGAAGAGATGGATGTGGTGGTTGGAAAGGCCAGCAACCTTCTTGGCTGCATTTTTTGTCCAGGGCTTGTCCTTCATGTTTTCTACCCTAATGATTTCCATACAATGTTAGTGTCTATACAGCTTTTAAAGTAGGAGGTGTAACAATAAAGGAATGAAACCTGCATTTGTGTGAGGCTTATGAAATCTGAATCACAAGATTAGGGTCTCACCGTGTAAATTCATGTGGCTCAGACCCACGTGCCAAAGCAGGAGGGACCAAGACCTTACCTTCCACAGAATCTGCCCTGCTTTGACCTGGATTTGAAGCCTCACTTCCTTCCCTGCTCTGTCTCCAGCTCTCAAAGAATCTGTAGCCATGCAGCTTAGAGAGGCTAAGGCATTAAGCCAAAACCCACCTTCTCCTGTGTATGACAGACCCACCTACTTTTCCTATGTGGCAGTTTCTTAAAACATGTTTTGTGATAGGTACCAGGCCTACAGCTATGCCATACTCAAGTAAGTTTAAGAAATATTGCCTTCTAAGAGGGTTCCAATGTACATGAGCACAATAAATGACCTGAGAAGTCCTGCAATGTGTGGTATATGCCTATGCCACATGAATGCATACTGACTTCCTATACAACTCACTTTAGGAGATGCTGCTCTAGCCTGACTTGGTTACCCCTCAAATCCCTCAAACAAACCAGCATTTTCTGGCCTCATTTCTTTTTTTAAGAAAAAATTTATTTGTGCACTTTTGGCTGTCTGGGTCTCTGTTGCTCTGTGGGCTTTTTTCTGTTGTGGTAAGCAGGGGCTACTCTTTGTTAGAGTGTGTGGGCGTCTCATTGTGGTGCCTTTTCTTGTTGGGGAGCACAGGCTCTAGGGCGTGCCAGCTTAGTAACTGTGGCAGCTCAGTTGTTGTGGCGCACGAGCTCAGCAGCTGCAGCACATGGGCTCAGCAGCTGTAGCTCCCAGGCTCCAGGGCACGGGCTCAGTAGTTGCGGTATGCGGGCTTATTCTGCTCTGCAGCATGTGGGATCTTCCCAGACCGGGGACTGAACCTGTGTCTCCTGCACTGACAGGCAGATTCTTTACCACTGCGCCGCCAGGGAGGCCCTGCCCTCATCTCTTTATTCATGGTATTTCCTGGGGCAAGTATTTATTGTGTAATTAGATGCATAGCGCTACATGTCTAGCAATAAAACAAAGAGTTTGGGCTCTGGGGTCATGAAAGCCTGAATTTCATCTTAGTTTAGTCACTTTCTAGCTGTGTGATACTGGAAAAATTATGTAGCCTTTCTGAATCTCAGTTTTCTTATTTGTAATATAAAGCAGTGATTCCCGTCTTTCAGAGTTGTGTGAACTAAAAGTGATTAGGTATGTAAAGTGTTTGGCGTGGTGCCCAGTGCAAGGCACAGAATTAACAGTGGTTACATTATTAATTTCTCTGTAATCACCATTATTTAAATAAATGGAATAACAATTAGACATCCTCCAACAGCTATTTGTCAAAGTAACCAAATTTTCTCTTTCCTTTTTAGAGGATAATTTGACTTGCATATCAAGCATGTTTACTGGTTTTAAGAAATCATTTCACAGAGTGTCTCAAGCTATACCCAGAGACAAAATGAGGCACATCTGTCAGATGACTGTATTATGGAAATTTACATCTAGCTTAAAAACACTACATAAAGAGGGGATATGTGGTTTAAGGCAACCTGATGAGCAGTCTAATGATGTGCCAAAAGGCTTCCTATTGATTATTTGGTTTGACATGTTTACCAACAATTTGCATTTAAAAACACGAGACATGTGTATCAAGCCTGAATATAAAAAATATATATATCACAACTAATACATAACTTAATCAATATCCAAAAAAATTTTGACAGGTTTTAATAACCCAAAAGAGAACACTTGGTAGATTTAAATATCAAATACTACCTCCACATAAGAAAACAACAAACAGGGACTTCCTGGAGATCCCATGGCTAAGACTCCATGCTCCCAATCCAGGGGGCCTGGTCATGGACCTAGATCCTGCAAGCCAGACCCCACATGCTACAGCTAAGACCCAGCACAGCTAAATAAATAAATATTTTCAAAAAAGGAAACAACAAACAAAACACCTATGCACAGAGAAAACTTGAGCATGGTCTCTTTGTATGCTACAAGTCTAGGGGTTTTAGCTGATCATCAGTGGGCTAATAATTAGATGGAAAAAGTAAAGAGCAGGAGAATGACCCAGCTGCAAGAAAGAAGAGTCTCACTATTCAAAACAGATTAGGGAGCCTCATCTCTTAAGAGGGATGTTGAAAAATAATACAAGTTTGGGCAGTGTGAGGAATGCCCAATCTCGAGAGAAACAAACCAAAGGAAGGGAATTTCTATTAGCCCCCTGGGAAGAACAGGTAGAATTTATGAGGATGCAGATTTCAGTTTAAGGAAAAGTTTTAAAACAAATTGAGTTCCATCAACATAACAGGTTCATTAAAATGGAATGAACTCTGTCTTTGAAAGTTTTTAGCAAAAGCTGGGTAAGACTATGCAAGGGAGAGAGTCCTACAGTTGGTAGAGATAGGAGAACATACCATAATCTCTGAAACTTTATCAGTGATAAATTTTATACTTGTTTCTGGTAAAAGCCTTCCCAGCCTCTGAGGCTCTGAAGCCCTTGGCCATGCTCGAGAGAGATGTGCCTGTGACTCTCTTCCACTCTCATAGTCCTGTGTCTCTCACATAGCATGAATCCCCCTAGTTACTATTTATTGAGTACCTATCCTGTACTGGGAGATCTTATGCATATTAGCTTGCTTAAATGTCCCAATAATCATGTGAATTTGATAAAATTAACCCATTTCACAGGTAGGAAATATGAAGCTGATTATCAAGTAATGTGATCACTTACTTGTCTAGAGTCCCACAGTGAGTAAGGGCAGAACCTGGACTCAAAACCAGACTTTGAAACAGAATCATACTCTTTCCACTATCTATGGCACCTCTCCAACCACTCTCTCCTGTGACAGGTGATGCTTTGCACTGCCTTTTCCTAAATATGTGTATTTACTTAATATGTCATATCTTATGTGTCTAGAACTTGACTGTAAATTCCTTGAACAAAGGGACATGTCTTGCTTATTATGTCCAACAGCATCTATTTCAAGAAACAAGTGCTAATACTAATTAGCATTATTCATTTATTAACTATACATGAAAGCTATAAAGAAAGCTGAGCACGGAAGAATTGATGCTTTTGAACTGTGGTGTTGGAGAAAACTCCTGAGACTCCCTTGGACTGCAAGGAGATCCAACCAGTCAATCCTAAAGGAAATCAGTCCTGAATATTCATTGGAAAGACTGATGCTGAAGCTGAAATTCCAGTACTTTGGCCACCTGATGCAAAGAACTGACTCATTGGAAAAGACCCTGATGCTGGGAAAGATTGAAGGCAGGAGGAGAAGGGAACAACAGAGGATGAGATGGTTGGATGGCATCACCGACTCAATGGACATGAGCTTGAGCAAGCTCTGGGAGTTGGTGATGGACAGAAAAGCCTGGTGTGCTACAGCCCATGGGGTTGCAAAGAGTCAGACATGACTGAGCGACTAAACTGAACTGAGTTATTAAATATTTATTAAGCATCTAGTACTTAAACTCAACAGTCAGAAAACTAAGATCATGGCATCTGGTCCTATCACTTCATGGCAAATAGATGGAAACAATGGAAACAGTGACAGACTCCATTTTCGGGGGCTCCAAAATCACTGCAGATGGTGACTGCAGGTATGAAATTAAGACGCTTGCTCCTTTCCTTGGAAGAAAAGCTATGATCAACCTGCTTCTGCTGCTGCTAAGTCACTTCAGTCGTGTCAACTCTGTGCGACCCCATAGATGGCACCCCACCAGGCTCCCCCATCCCTGGGATTCTCCAAGCAAGAACACCGGAGTGGGTTGCCATTTCCTTCTCCAATGCATGAAAATGAAAAGTGAAAGCGAAGTCACTCAATCGTGTCCGACTAGACAGCATATTAAAAAGCAGACACATTACTTTACCAACAAAGGTCTGTATAGTCAAAGCTATGGTTTTTCTGGTAGTCATGTGTGGATGTGAGAGTTGGACTATAAAGAAAGTTGAGCTCCGAAGAATTGATGCTTTTGAGCTGTGGTGTTAGGGAAGATTGTTGAGAGTCCCTTGAACTGCAAGGAGATGCAACCAGTCCATTCTAAAGGAAATCAGTCCTGAATATTCATTGGAAGGACTGATGCTGAAGCTAAAACTCCAAAACTTTGGCCACCTGATGCGAGAACCGACTCATTGGAAAAGACTCTGATGCTGGGAAAGATGGAAGGTAGGAGGAGAAGGGGACGACTGAGGATGAGATGGTTGGATGGCATCACTGATGCGATGGACATGAGTTTGAGTAGGCTCTGGGAGTTGGTGATGGACACGGGGTCGCAAAGAGTGGGACAGGACTGAGCAACTGAACTGAACTGAACTGAAATGGCACTTGGCCAAGAACCAGACCTAGAGCAATGAACAGGGTAAGCAGGTTTCTGATGAAAAAGTAAACAAGTCAATGGCTTCCCTGACTTTTGAACTGAGACATGATCAAGAAAAAGCAGACACCAGCAGTGGGGGAGACAGTCTTTGGCAGAGGGAACAACAAGTACAAAGGCTGCGTGGGAAAAACAAGTTCAGCATCTTCAGGAACAGAATGAAATCCAGTGTGGTTGGAACAGAGCCAGGTACAAAGATGGTTGGAGAAGCTGACGGGGCAAAATCAAGCAGGGTCTTGCCATTTTGGATTTCATTCCAAATGCAAAGGGAAGACCTAGTGGAATTTTTAGGAAGTGGCTCAATAGTAAAGAATCTGCCTGCAATGCAGGAGAGAGTTTCAATCGCTGGGTCGGGAAGATCCCCTGAAGAAGGAAATAGCAACCCACTCCAGAATTCTTGCCCAGGAAATCCCATGGACAGAGGAGCCTGGTGGGCTATAGTCCATGAAGCTGCAAAGATTTGGACATGACTTAGCAATTAAACAACAGCAGTGATCTAATGCACTTTATATTTATAAAAGATCACGCTGGCCACTGGGTGGTGAAAAGGATTAAAGGTTGTACAAGCGTCAGAGTAGTACTGGAGGTGAGTGCAGTGGTGACTGGCTCCAAGGTGGTGGCAGGGGGATGCTAAAGTGAAAGGAGAGAAACTTAGCAGCTCAGTTGTGTCCAACTTTTTGTGACTCCGTGGACTGTAACCCACCAGCCTCATCTGTCCATGGACTCTCCAGATAAGAATATTGGTGTGGGTAGCCATTCCCTTTTCCAGGTGATCTTCCCAACCAAGGGATCGAACCCACGTCTCCCACACTGCAGGAAGATTCTTGACTATTTGAGCCACCAGGGAAGCTCCTAGGGGAAATGCTAAGGAGTGGTCCAATTCCAGGTGTATTTGTAAGTAGAGCAAATGTGACTTGCTGATGGTTTGGATGTTGGCAGTCTGGGTAGAGATAGTAAATCAAGAGTGACTCCTAGCTTGTTAGATTGAGCACCCAGGTAGCTGCTGAAATGAGAGGAAGGAGATAAATGGGGAGAATACTATGTGGTATGTGAAGAGGGTAGAGAGAAGGCAGTCGTTCTATTTTGGTCATATTTGAGATGCCTTTTGGACATTAGAATGTAAGCTCTGTGCATGGCGGGGCTCTGTCTTGGTTCTTGGCTATATCCTCAGCACACAAAACAGTGCCTAGAATATAAGATGTACCTTGCTAAAAATTTGTTGAATGATAAAAGCCAAGGCGGGGCATCAAGAAGGCAACTGGATTTATGAATGTTTAAATTACTTTGGCGAATGTAGATTCCTGGCAAAGCATAAATTTTCCGCCTTGGCTCCTACATGTGCAGTAAAGAGAGAGTGGTTTTTCAGAGAGTTGAATTAAACATCCTAACAGGGTCAGTTAAGGCAGTCCTGGAGAGAGACTCAAAATCCCAGTCTCTTTCCCACAGTGCTCAGTGTCATTCAGTGACATGCCTGATGGCAAAGAATATGGGGTCTTGAGAAGCTGCTGGAGTGTTTCTCTGAGCCATGTTCACTGTTTCCAGTTAAAAATAAATACGTCTCATGTATGCCAAAATCATATTTGTCTGTTTGCTAATTTCCACGGGACGCATTCTTGTTTTTATCAGTCCAGGGACTGAAGTAGTAACTTGATGCTTACTTTCAACAGAATAAAACAGGCCTCCAATGAATCTATGGCTTTGGCAGTTCTCTATCTAGAATGGCTAAATATTAAAGGCATGATGTGAGCCTTAAGCAGGGTAAATTAGAATAAAAATAGCCTGTCATAGTAATAAAATAGTTTGAATATTGAAGATTTCAAAACCAAGTCCTCCAGGACCAAACAATTAAAAAAAATACAGAAAGAGAGAAGGAAAGAGCAAACAGGCAAACAAGCAAGCCATCACCCTTGATACTTATGTTCATTTATCTATTCAGGCGATTTTCAACTATTACACCATCTCCAAAGACCGGAATCATTTCCCCCCTATTTGTTTTGGGATACAGCTTTATTCTTCTCTTTGAAAAACCTGTGCTCCTGAAGGTCTAGAGTTGTGATTCTCAACCATTGGCGGCATCAGTAATATATAGTGGAGCTTTTTAAAAATACAGATCCCCAGGCCCACCATGGATTCATACAGCCAGAATCTCCTGTGGACTAGCTCCAGGCATGTGTGTATTTACAAAATATTCAGATGCCCATTGCTTTCATTCTGCTGATCAGCAAAAGCCACTGTTAAAGGAAATCATGTTTGATGTTTAAAGCATGAACTCAGGTGTGGAGGGGCTGATTCATAAGATACTGAGCAGGTCCTCTCCAAAGCCTTCTTCTGCTGCCCCAAATCAGAGCACAACTAGAGAACAGCCCCCCCCTCAAAAAAAAATCCACAAAATAACTGTACTCCCAGCCTTTCAAGCAGTACAGGTGCAACCAAAGATTTTGAATTTCAAAAGCCATCCCTGTTGGGAGTATAAGTTTCATGCAAAATTGAAATACAGAAAAAGAGGAGGAAAAAGATTTGCAGGTATGGTGTGGTCAAGGAAGGAGGATAAAGAAACAAAGGAAAAAAAAATTTTTTTTTGGCTGCACCGCGCAGCATGTGGAATCAAACCCGCACCCCCCGCATTGGGAGCCTGGAATCTTAACCACTGGATGAGGCAAGTCCCTAAAGCAAAATTTTCATTTTATTCTCTTTTTGGCAGCCTACATTCTCAAGTACCCAGTACCTAAAGAGATTTCAAAGCCAAAAAGGAAGCTTTAAAAGCCAAAGACCTTAAATCCCATTTCTGCCTGGTACTGGGAAATGACAGTTTATTCTATTACTCTTCTAGGACAATGTTCTCAGACATCTTGCGATACCACTGTCCTACCCATTTCCAGCTCCACAGTCTGCCAGTTCAAAGGAGATGCCACATTTTCAATATCATGGAGCCAACAAGGAGGTCAACAGTATTACACATGCTGAAATAATAAAGAATATTTGAATACTGTTGGCGAAGCAAATGGTTTAATTCAGAATAAAAGAGCAAAGTGAGGAAAAAGGGCTCTTATGGCTTCTGATTCAATGGCACCAGGTTAATGAATCAAGAATATTGGCTTCAGAAGTCAGACCACCTGAGCTCAAACACTAACTCTGAAACCATGGGTCATTTACTTAGCCTCTCTGTGCTTCCATTTTATCACCTGCTAAGTGAGGGGATACTAATAATAAGTGGGATCTATTATCATTAGTTATTGTGAAAATGCAGCTATTTTAGTTTTGTTTGTAACTGACATTGAACCCAGGACTGTGTCTTGGGTCCGCACTAAGTGCTTTACCCACATCATCTCTCTGACTTATATCAACCATGTCAAGTAGGTACTATTAATATCCCCATCGAAAGATGAGGGATTAGGTACTTGGCTTGAGGTTCCACAGTGGGAAATGATGGATTAGAACCCAGGCACTGTAGATACGGAAACCTAGGATACTTTGGAAGACCACCATAAGCCAATGATTCCTCAAGAAAGCTATCAAAACTCCCCAAAGCAGGCTTGCTTCTATAAAGGCATAAATAAATGCACAAGATATACTCCAGGCCATTAGGTGAAAGAAAAATGTTACCACCCGTGTCTACTGGTTTGAGTAAGTGCTATGATAATCCTAGTTTGACCTCATAGGGTCAGACTCTCTCCTGCCCGATATAGGGAGGAGCCAGAAATCTAAGCCTGATATCTACTTAAAGAAGGTGTCTTTCCCCCCTCCCTGACTTTCCTTTGGTTATAAAATGGCAGCCTATTTAATCCTTGGGGTAGAGCCCCCATGCCTTCCTGCTTGCATCTCTCACAAGTGTCCTATACTCATAAATCAGTTGGACATAATCGAAGCGACTTAACATGCACATATTTCTTTAGTCCAGAAACTTCTGAACTAAAATTTCTGTTCCCTGGGGAATGTGGCATGAAATTTCCAGGGAAATGAATACCATTTCTGCTCTCAGAGGTATGCCTCTAGGGAGAAGTGCTTTCCCAAGGAAAACTCTAGTTTTCCAAAGAGAGCTGAAATTTCCGTTACCCTGAGAGAGCTGTATTACTTACCTCATGAGTTTTCCAATATGAGGGAAAATAGTTTGTACAGCAGTCCTGAGCAGAGGATTTGTTTGGCTTTCTGAATGAAAGAGTATGAGTGTGGGGGACAGGAAGCTTTGATAGGAAACTTTCCTAACAAGGCTGAATGTACAAATTCAAAACAAATATTTCTTTCTAAAATATTTCAAGTGAAGGAACAATTTGGTCATTGTTTTTGGTTTAGTCACTAAGACATGTTCAACTCTTTGCAACCCCGTGGACTGTACCTCTCCAGACCCTCTGTCCATGGAATTACTCAAGCAAGAATACTGGAGTGGTTGCCATTTCCTCCTCCAGTGGACCTTCCTGACCCGAGCCAGGGATCAAGTCCTGGTCTCATGCATTACAGGTGGCCTCGTGCATTGCAGGCAAATTCTTTACCAGCTGAACCACAGGGAAGTTACCATTGGTCATGATGATATGTTATGCTTTTTTCTTACTATGCTAAAATGGTCTTTCCTGGGCTATGAACAGAGAGACTGGGATGTTGGAATTTGTCAAAGTGATCATGATCCCTTAAAGATTATATTCTTTGCAGCTGAAGATAGAAAAGCTCTATACAGTCAGCAAAAACAAGACCAGGAGCTGACTGTGGCTCAGATCATAAACTCCTTATTGTCAAACTCAGACTTAAATTCAAGAAAGTAGGGAAAACCACTAGGCCATTCAGGTACGACCTAAATCAAATCCCTTACAATTATACAGTGGAAGTGACAAATAGATTCAAGGGATTAGATCTGATAGACAGAGTTCCTGAAGAACTATGGATGGACGTTCCTAACATTATGCAAAACGGGGTGATCAAAACCATCCCCAAGAAAAAAAATGCAAAAAGGCAAAACGGTTGTCTGAGGAGGCCTTACAAATAGCTGAGAAATGGGGAGAAATGAAAGACAAAGGATGAAAGGAAAGATATACCTGCCTCGAGCCAGCGTGAGGAATCCCACCTGTGACAAGGTCATGTGGCAGAGATCTGATGCGCAAGGCGAGTTAGATCTCAGGGTGTCCCCCTGGTATTTACTGAGCATGTACCCCCCAAACCAAAAATCTGCCGGCCTTTGTACTCTGCTTTTCCACTCTTCTGACACACTCTGGAAAAAGTCAACTCAGGGCTTTAGTCTTCTGCATTTGAAAGGGTTGTTTTAGTTAAACCCCCTCTGATAACTCTCTAGCTTGCCTAACAGGTTCCCCCGGACCTCTTACAGCTTGTGAATTGCTTGCAGCCCCCCAACCGCGAGAGGCACAAAGCTTAAAGCATCTTAAAGATACAGAGCCTTTTCTAAAGAGCTAAAAATCATATTGGTGACGGGTTTTCACTATTGACTCAATGATTGCTGCCAGGCCTCCATATTCTTTATCTTTTAGGCACCTGGGAGGATGTTAATCAATGGAAATGGGATATGGAAAAAGATATATAGTAGTTTTGATGTTAGCAACACTAGACTTTTGGGTTAATTACTTTTCTTTTGTTATAAATCACTGTACTCCTTTTACTTGTTATAAATTGCTGTATCTTTGCTATGTAAGAATGTAACTTTATTTAGTGCTTTCTGAGAGTGGCACCAGACTTTGAGAAGAACAACACATATAAGTCTTCTAGTTGACAAACCCTTATCAAAAAAAAGGCTGTAAAATGTTAATTGGCCCTTTTGGCCGGAAGATGATGTAAATCACCTAAGACTTGTGTATACAACTAGGTATGCAGAGAGAAAAGCCTGGTTTTGATAAGAGCCTGGGCTGCTAACGCTGCATAATTTTGTATTACCCATTGATCTCTATGTACAATCAAAAAGGTATAAAAGGCCTTTCTAGACAATAGAGGCCGGGCCAGTCATTGGAAGGACTGGTTTCCCCCGTGTCTTCTCTTTACTCTAATTTCTGGCTGAATTCCCATCTGGGGCATGGAGGCTCGCCATGTCTACTTACTTGTCCTGACTTCTAAGATCCGTAAGAGAGAGAGCCCAAGGCGGGGCACTCTCCGATATTCAAACGGACGCCGGTGGCCTAACGTAGATGGTGCAAGCTCCTTGTCTGGAACTTTATTGGCTTTCCACGTAAACCAAGTTATTCAGCCTCTTTTCTCCACTTAATTTTCCTACTACACTATTTCTTCCTAATCTAATCTTATATTAATAAATAAATAAGTTTTTTCCCTCGCCAATGCCGTCCCCGCTTCAAATTCCCTGGATCCACCAGGGCTGGACCCCGGCATATACCCATTTGAATGCAGAGTTCCAAAGAATAGCAAGGAGAGATAAGAAAGGCTTCCTCAGTGATCAATGCAAAGAAATAGAGGAAAACAATGGAATGGGAAAGACTAGAGATCCCTTTAAGAAAATTAGATACCAAGGGAATATTTCATGCAAAAATGGGCTCAATAAAGGACAGAAATGCTATGGACCTAACAGAAGCACAAGATATTGAGAAGAGGTGGCAAGAATACATAGAAGAACTATACAGAAAAGACCTTCATGACCCAGATAACCACAATGGTGTGATCACTCACCTAGAGCCAGACCTCCTGGAGTGCAAAGTCAAGTGGGCCTTAGGAAGCATCACTACAAACAAAGCAAGTGGAGGTAATGGAATTCCAGCTGAGCTATTTCAAATCCTTAAAGATGATGCTGTGAAAGTGCTGCACTCAATACGCCAACTAATTTGGCAAACTCAGCAGTGGTCGCAGAACTGGAAAAGTCAGTTTTCTTTCCAGTCCCAAAGAAAGGCAATGCCAAAGAATATTCAAACTACTGCAAACTGCACTCATCTCACATACTAGCAAAGTAATGCTCAAAATACTCCAAATGAGGCTCCAACAGTATATGAAGCAAGAATTCCAGATGTTCAAGCTGGATTAAATGCCAACATCTGTTGGATCATTGAAAAAGCAAGAGAATTCCAGAAAAACATCTACTTCTACTTCATTGGCTACACTAAATCCTTTGACTGTGTGAATCACAACAAACTGTAGAAAATTCTTAGAGACAGGAATAACAGACCACCTTACCTGCCTCCTAAGAAACCTGTATGCAGGTCAAGAAGCAACAATTAGAACCAGACATGGAACAACAGACTGGTTCAAAATTGGGAAAGGAGTACATCAAGGCTGAATATTGTCACCCTGCTTATTTAACTTATATGCAAGTACATCATATGAAATGCTGGGCTGGATGAAGCACAAGCTGGAATCAAGATTGCTGGGAGAAATTTCAATAACCTCAGATATGCAAATAATGCAACCCTTATGGCAGAAAGCAAAGAGCCTCTTTAAGGTGAAACAGGAGAGTGTAAAAGCTGGCTTAAAACTCAACATTCAAAAATGAAGATCATGGCATCTGGTCCCATCACTTCATGGCAAATAGATGGGGAAACAGTGGAAACAGTGACAGACTTTATTTTGGGGGGCTCCAAAATCACTGCAGATGGTGACTGCAGCCATGAAATTAAAAGACACTTGTTCCTTGGAAGAAAAGCTATGACCGACCTAGAGAACATATTAAAAAGCAGACTCATTACTTTCCTGACAAAAGTCCATATAGTCAAAGCTACAGTTTTTCTTGTAGTCATGTATGGATATGAGAGTTGGACCACAAAGAAGGCTGAACATTGAAGAATTAATGCCTTTAAACTGTAGTGTTGGAGAAGACTCTTGAGAGTCCCTTGAACTACAAGGAGATCAAACCAGTTAATCCTAAAGGAAACCAACCCTGACTATTCACTGGAAGGTCTGATGCTGAAGCTGAAACTCCAATCTTTTGGCCACATGATGGAAAAAGCCAAGTCATTGCAAAAGATCCTGATGCTGGGAGAGATTGAAGGCAGGAGGTGAAGGAGATGACAGAGGACAAGATGGATGTATGGCATTACTGACTCACTGGACATGAGTTTGAGCAAACTCCAGGAGATGGTGAGTGACAGGGAAGCATGGCGTGCTGCAGTCCATGGGGTTGCAAAGAGTCAGACATGACAGAGCAACGGAACAGCAAGGAGATTCTGGCTGAAAGAACTCAGGCCTACACAGTCTTTCTCTGGTCAGATGGCTTATTTATTCTTATGATCTTTCATAGAGAGTTAAGCTGCACCTTGGCACTCTTTATAGAGGGGATGCTCTTTACACTGTTGAACTGACATCTGGTGAAACTAGATGGAAGGGACAGGCAGCACCTGAGTGTCACTCTGGGCTGCCTACATTTGTGTGTCTAGAGAAGCAGGTTGATGATGGCTTAGGCTGACCAAACAGGGGATGGTGAGGGAAGGTCACCTAGGGTAAAGAGCCAGGGAGAATCTCTCCTGAGCCTCTTGGGGTCTCAGTTTAACCAAGGGCTCAGTCTTGGGCTCGCCACCTGCCGCCTGCCCTTGGATCAGAGAGGAACTCTGAGAATGGTCTTGCTAAGACCTACTCGAAAAGAAAAACTGCTCTCTTAGGACATGGGATGATGAATTCTGACCCCAAAGGCCATCAGTGGGTGGACAACCAGACAAAAGCAGGCCATACTGAGGAGACATAAGGTTTGAGAACTAGTGACTCATATACCGCTTCCCCAAACCATGTTCCATCACAGCCCTTCGAAAGAAAAGGGCATGAACTCAAAGCAAGTAAGGATGCTCATCCATCTGTATTTGCCTTTCATCTCTTCTTAAAGGCACGTGATAAAGTATGTCATCTCTTTGGGAAAATTATCTACCAAAAAATGCCTCTCTGTCTCCTTCTTGAAGAGATAAACGGCTCTGGAATTAATTCGAAGAGAAACTAAAAACAGTAAGATCAAAAAGAATGAGGACTAGAAGTAGAGGCGGGAGAAAGGAAGAAAGAGTGGAGAAAAGAAAAATATGATTTGAGACTGTCAGAGCAAGGGACATTGAGGGTGGCCAGGAAGTGAGCCTGCTGAGCCTGAGACGAAGGAGAGGGAACACTGGCTTCTCGAGCTTCAGAACAAGAATATGACTCCAGAGAGGCGTCTGGGTCAAAAGGGTTCAGCAAGCCCTGCCTTCCAAACCAAGGGGAGCAGGACTGAGCCCACCCCTAGGACCCCCTGGTGGTTCAGATGATAAAGAATCTGCCTGCAATGCCGGGTTTGATCCCTGGGTCGAGAAGATCCTCTAGAGAAGGAAGTGGCAACCCACTCCAGTATTCTTGCCTAGAAAATCCCATGGACGGAGGAGGCTGGTGGGCTACAGTACATGGGGTCACAAAAAGTTGGACATGACTAAAATTAGAGATACCAAGGGAACATTTCATGCAAAGATGGGCTTGATAAAGGACAGAAATGATACAGACCTAACCGAAGCAGAAGATATTAAGAAGAGGTGGCAAGAATACACGGAAGAACTGCACAAAAAAGATCTTCAAGACCAAGATAATCATGATGGTGTGATCACTCACCTAGAGCCAGACATCCTGGAATGTGAAGTCAAGTGGGCCTTAGAAAGCATCACTACAAACAAAGTTAGTGGAGGTGATGGAATTCCAGTTGAGCTATTTTAAATCCTAAAAGATGATGCTGTGAAAGTGCTGCACTCAATATGCCAGCAAATTTGGAAAACTCAGCAATGGCCACAGGACTGGAAAAGGTCAGTTTTCATTCCAATCCCAAAGAAAGGCAATGCAAAAGAATGCTCAAACTACTACACAATTGCATTCATCTCACACGCTAGTAAAGTAATGCTCAAAATTCTCCAAGCCAGGCTTCAGCAATATGTGAACCGTGAACTTCCAGATGTTCAAGCTGGTTTTAGAAAAGGCAGAGGAACCAGAGATCAAATTGCCAACATCCGCTGGATCATGGAAAAAGCAAGAGAGTTCCAGAAAAACATCTATTTCTGCTTTATTGACTATGCCAAAGCCTTTGACTGTGTGGATCACAATAAACTCAGATATGCAGATGACACCACCCTTATGGCAGAAAGTGAAGAGAAACTAAAAAGCCTCTTGATGAAAGTGAAAGTGGAGAGTGACAAAGTTGGCTTAAAGCTCAACATTCAGAAAACAAAGATCATGGCATCTGGTCCCATAACTTCAAGGGAAATAGATGGGGAAACAGTGGAAATAGTGTCAGACTTTATTTTGGGGGGCTCCAAAATCGCTGCAGATGGTGACTGCAGCCATGAAATTAAAAGACGCTTACTCTTGGGAAGAAAAGTTATGACCAACCTAGATGGCATATTGAAAAGCAGAGACATTACTTTGCCAATAAAGGTCTGTCTAGTCAAGGCTGTGGTTTTTCCAGTGGTCATGTATGGATGTGAGAGTTGGACTGTGAAGAAAGCTAAGCCCGAAGAATTGATGCTTTTGAACTGTGGTGTTGGAGAAGACTCTTGAGAGTCCCTTGGACTGCAAGGAGATCCAACCAGTCCATTCTAAAGAAGTTCAGTCCTGGGTGTTCTTTGGAAGGACTGATGCTGAAGCTGAAACTCCAATACTTTGGCCACCTCATGCGAAGAGTTGACTCATTGGAAAAGACTTTGATGCTGGGAGTCCCCTCCTGCTGGGGACAGGAGGAGAAGGAGATGACAGAGGATGAGATGGCTGGATGGCATCACTGACTCGATGGATGTGAGTCTGAGTGAACTCCGGGAGTTGGTGATGGACAGGGAGGCCTGGCATGCTGCGATTCATGGGGTCGCAAAGAGTCGGACACAACTGAGTGACTGAATTCAACTGAACTGAGGGACTAACACTTCTTACTTTTCACTAGGACCCCCTTGAGTACCATTGGCTTGGGGGCTGGCCTCTTGTGCCTGCTTCTGCTTACTTACAAGGATAAAGAAAAGTCACTGGCAAGTACTAGTTTTGACATCGGCCCGGAGAAGGGGAAATGGGGAGAAATTTTGCTTCCAAGCCACAGTCTAAATTGATTTTAAATGATTTATCTCCTGGCCTTCCTTAATGTAAGCCAAACCCCTTTCAGCTATTTCATGACTGTACTTGGAGTTGCATTTTCACCATATTTTCCTAAGAATTAGTTATGCAACACTGCCTGAAAGGCATCAGGGATAGTCTTCCCTTTCCCCAACATTACAGTTAAGTCCTTATGTAAAGAGTTGTTAGGATTTGGGAAACTTCTAGCTCATGATCACATTCTCCTGACAATTAGGAGCAAGCCGCCTCAGACCATGAGGCTTTCCTGCTCATGACAAGAACTGGTCGTATTGTATTCTTGCCCAGAATGGCCTCCTCCCCTTTCCTGAGATGGTCCCCCTCTATCCCAACCACCCCTCAAGGCGTGGCCGCAAACACCAGCGTGAAGCAGAGTCTGATCGCCCACCTGGATACTTCAGCTCCCACCATCTCTGTCACTCACACTGCACATAATTTCTGCCTTTTTTGGTATAGATTTGTGCCCCTGCCTGACTACAGTCTAAGACTGGTAGCTTCTGGCAGCCACAGACTGTTACTCACTTTCCTTGGTGCTTTTCCACTATGGTCTCCTGCTTCTGAGAAGTGCAGAAAACATGTCAACTGAAAGACTGAATGCGGGAACAGATGCATTTGCCTTTCTCCTAAGTGACTAGCAATGAAGCGAGTATTCTCTCTTGTCTTTGAGATTCTCCCATGTTCAAGAAAAATATATCTTACTTCCATTGAGGAAATTGCACTTATTTTGTATATCCAATTCTGAAAGAACCTAAGCATGGGATAATAATGCTGTAAATTTTCATCATACATTGTTGTTCAGTCGCTAAGTTGTGTCTGACTCTCTGAGATTCCACGGACTGCAGCCCACCAGGCTTCCTTGTCCTTTACTAACTCCTGGAGTTTGCTCAAATTTATGTCCATTGAGTCGGTGATGCTAATTTCTTATTTAAAAGAGATGTTTGACACACCAGTTTAAAAAAGAGAAGGTTACAGGATAGTAGGTGCTCAATAAATAAATCCTGAGTGAGTGAATGAATGAATGAATGGTAATAGGAAATTGGGTAAAAATAGAAATGGTAGGAGAAGTAGAAAAATAGTAGACGCACAAGAAGTTAAAGGAGACCTTGGGCTAATTAAACTCCAAGTCAGAAATGCTTATTTACTACAAACTTCAAGTTGGTAATTCAACAAGAAGAGAAGCAAGGCAATTGGTTGAGGAGAAAACATACTTTAAAGACAGACATCTGGATCCTGACATCACTCAGCCACTGTGTGACCTTGGACAAGTGACCCAACCTCTCTGAGCTTCACTATTTTTTTTTAAAGATTCTTTTAATTTTGAAGTAATTTTAGATTTACAGGAAAGTTACAAAAATACAGAGAGTTCCTGTACATAGTTCACCCAACTTCTTCCAGTGTTAGCATCTTTCATAACCATAGTCCCATTATCACAACAAGGAAGTTAACATTGATACATTCATACAAATTAAACTAGACGCATTATTGGAATTTCACCAGTTTCCCATCAATATCCTTCTTCTAGTCCAGGATGTAATAGGACCCCAAACTACATTTAGTTGAGCACAAAATTTCTGGTCTCCTCTAGTTTTTGACAGTTACCGTTCATGACCCTGACACGTTTAAAGAGTAGAATGTCCTTCAGTTGGGGATTGTCTGATTTTTTTTCTCATGTTTTGGTTCAAAGCCCAGGCTCTGAGACCTGACTCTGTGGGTTTCAATGTCGCTGTTGCTACCTGCCACCTATGTGACCTTTTGAAAAGAATTCCATCTCCTCGTGTCTGTTTCCCCTTTGGTAAAATGGGGTTAATGACAAGAATCTGTCTCCCAAGGTTGGTTGTGAGGAACAAGTAAGTGGCACATGTTAAATAATTAGCATGACAGTGCTAGGTGACTACTAGCAACTCCTGTGAATCACGGATCTCCCTTTGAGGAATGATGCTCAGGGCATCTCTGGAACACAGAACTGTTTGGGCTCAGCCTCTAACACTCTCTTCATCCACTGGGCCTCACTGTCATGATACAACCATCACCAGGGTCATGATTGACAGGCTATGGAGGCTGCAAGGTGAGCTGCTATGGTTGGAAAGTGTTTAAGTAACAAAGGTTGATTGATCCTTTGCCAATCAGAGATATATGAGACCTAGGATATTCTCTTAGCATTTAGGTAGTTTACTAAATGACGAGGAAACTACTGTATTTGTGGAATTCAACCAACCAACAACCACCAAACACACAGACTGAAATTCTGTGTTTTAATATTCAAGACAAGGAAATGAAGTCTAAAAGAAATAAAATATAGAACAGAAAGCTCTGGGTGTGGGGTTAGGCTATGGAGTGAAAGTATTCTTTAAGTCCAAGAGTGCAGCATTCCCTGACCCTAGCACTTCATAGAGACCTGCCTCTCTATCCTGTCATTCATCCTTGGTCCAAGGTCACAGGGTGTCCAGCCATTGGCTCTTTTGCTCCCAGCAAGCTCCTAGACTTCTTATAATACCTCCCTTCTAGGTGTTCCCAGACTCTGGTCACACCTGTCCTCTTTAGAGGTTGCTTCTGGCAAGGTCTTGGAGGCCTTGGAGGGACTTTCTGGGGCTGAGAAATTGATGGTATACAGAGGCCAGGAATGAGGCAATTCACTGTCCTTCAAGACAATGTTCCTCCCAGATCTCCTGACCCAGGTGTATTAGTGTTTAATTTCTGTGGGGAGAGAACTGACAATAGAAGATGGAGTGGGCTAGAAGGACCCCATGGGCAAGGAATCATGTCATCAAACTCCAAATTAAGACATCTAGGCTTACAAGCACCAGGAGGAGATTATTTGAAAATGAGCCCAGGAAGAACATTTTGGCAAAGGCATACAGAAAATGAGGGGTTCTGGTTGTCCAAAGGGTGAAAGCTTGTAGAACATGGTTACACTATGGGATCAATTAGGTTGAAGGATGGAGTGGAGTGAAAGGGAGGATGACAGTGTGTCTATCTCATTACCTGGAAAGAAAACAGTCATCATGGAAGCGTCAAGACAGACAGGTAGATGAGATAGCAGTAACAAACAAACCTAAAAGGAGAAATGCCTAATGGTCACTTACTAGCAGTTAGACAAAGACAAATATCATATGACATTGTTTATGTGTGGAATATAAAAAAATGGTACAAGTGAACTTATTCACAAAACAGAAGTAGTCACAGCTGCAGAAAACAAACTTACGGTTACCAGGCGGAGAGTGGGGGAGGGACAAATTGGGTGATTGGGATGGACATACACACACTACTATATATAAAATAGATAATTAATAAGGACCTATTGCATAGCACAGGGGACTGACTCTACTTAATATTCTGTAATGTCCTATAAGGGAAAAGAATCTAAAAAGACATACGTATGTGAATAGCTTATTCACTTTGCTGTACAGCAAAAACTGATACATTATTATCAATTATATTTCAATTAAAAATGAACTAAAAATGAAAACAATCACTTACTAGTGATTCAATCACAACACATGTGAGAGTGGCTTCTTACCTCATTAAACCTCATCACAAGATCTTCAAGGGCGTTGTGCTCTCCGTTCTGGGAGGTAAGAACGGATGCCGAGATGGATGCTTTGAGGCAGGGCAGGGACCTCTGGCGTTCTGTTGTGCCCAAGCCCCGGGTCAAGAAGAAAAGATAGTCGACTGGCAAGACCCTTCGGTAAATGTTTTGCTCCTGCTCCATCAGGATGCTGGCGACTTCCTCTGGGAACTGGATGAGGGGCTTCAGATCAATCAGTTCCTTGCTGATCCCAGCTGAACTTGAAGGAAGGGCACTGGAATTGGCCATCGAGGTGCCTGGTTGGCGTTCTGAAATAAAGCAACAGAAGCCACGGTTACGCTGTGATTGGTAACCCCTACCACAGACATCTGGGCTTCCCAGGTGGGGAAGAACGCTAAAGAGCCAGGAGATGTAAGAGACTCGGGTTTGATCCCTGTATGGGAAGGTGCGCTGGAGGACGGCATGGCAACCCACTCTAGTATCCTTGCCTGGAGAATCCCATGGACAGAGGAGCCTGGCTGGCAACAGTCCTTAGGGTCGCAGAGAGTCGGACACAACTGAAATGATCTGGCATGCATGCATGCGCAGCCATTCAGAATCTTACAGCCTTCTCCCCAGATGTACATCGACAGATGAAGGGATAAAGAAGTTGTGGTACATATACACAAAGGAATAATACTCACTCATCAAAGGAACAAATTTGAGTCCGTTGAACTGAGGTGGATGAATCTAGAGCTTGTTATACAGAGTGAAGTAGATCAGATAGAGAAAAACAAATAATGTATATTAACACATATATATGAAATCTAGAAAAACGGTACTGATGAATCTATTTGCAGGGCAAAAATAGAGACACAGATGTAGAGAACAGGCTTGTGGACACAGTGGCAGACGGTGAGGAGAGGGTGAGACAAACTGAGAGGGCACTAAAACTTACACATTACCCTATGTAAGACAGATAGCTAGTGGGAAGTTGCTATGTAACACGGAAGCTCAACCCGGTGCTCTGTGACAACCTAGCGGGGTGGGTTGGGGTGGCGGGGGGGAGGGAGGTTCAAGAAGGAAGGGATGTCCGTATACTTATGGCTGATTCACGTCATTGTATGGCAGAAACCAATAGAGCATTGTAAAGCAATTATCTTCTAATTAAAAATAAATTGTAAAAGATCTTATAGGTTTATCAACTCAAGTTTCTGCTTGGTGAATAGTTCTATACTATCTCTCCTGTTACGGAGACCTTCCTGACATCTGTCTTGCCCCCCTCCCACTCTTTGGTTTTCCATTTTCAGAAGCAGAAGTGATCCAGCACACGAATCCCTAACCAGTTCACTGCGACACTCTGCAGAGTATTAGTGAAGGAGAATGTACTATTTGCTTCCTCACCCTCCAGGGCTAACCGCCAGTCTGAAAGGGAATGAGGGTGGGCACAGGCAAAGCAACTGAAATGGAAGAGGAAAGAAGGCTGTAGGGGGAGGAGGCCTTACACACACAGGGATGTGCACCCTGTGTGCGAACACACCAGAGAACTAGGGACCCTCCGCACACCAGATTTCAGAACTTCACGGTCTACCCTGCCAATATCCCACCCTCAAAGTTGCCAGTTCCACTGAGATTTACCTGGGGGTGTGCAGGAACAGAGAGCTTCCCTGATGCCTCAGACAGTAAAGAATCTTCCAGCCATGCAAGAAACCTGGGTTTGATCCCTGGGTTGTAAAGCTTTCCTGGAGAAGGAAAGGGTAACCGACTCTAGCATTCTTGCCTGGAGAATCCCATAGACAGAGGAGCCTAGAGGGTTATAGTCCATAGGGTTGCAAAGAGTCGGATACAACTGAGCAACAAACACTTTACTTTCCTTACAGGGACAGAACCACCTATACAACTAAGGAAGAAATAGGTAATAAGGAGATATATCTAAATAAATAAAATAAATTTTATTCCCTGCTTCACAACTGATAATAAGAAGGTGGTAGCAGGAAGGAAGGTAGCAAGTGCATTAGACAGAAGTCCCAAAGGCATTCATAGACTCAAAATTATTCCCTTAGCACACGTTCACTTTGCCACAGTGGGTATCTCCACCTTCCATCTCTTCCTTTCCACTGACTCTTCTTTGCCTAGAGAGATGTTAGTTACCTTTATCCTTAAACACAAACTAGTAAAATACCCCTTCTCCCTTAAACTCCAACTAGCCTTACTCTGCATTATCTACCTTCTCTAAAAGGTAGTCTACTTTCCCTGATTCCTTCCTCTACAAGTATGGCGACTATATCATCTGATTCAAAAACCAGGCCATGCATGATTCTGCTCAAATTAATAAATCAATAAGGATGTGGATGGAACAGAAAAGTGGAAACCAGGTCTGTCTTAGATGACAGTGTTGACGTGGAATACCAAATTATATCTGGTTCTCTCTAAGCTCATATTTGAAAATAATTCAAATAAGGCAGGTACTCAATCAAGCCTACAAGACCTCATTCTCCAACTTGCTGAATGGTTGAGAAAGTGACCAGATTTCCTCCAAACTGAGCCAGAATATGCCCTGAATGATGATGGAGGCAGATTTCAGTATCTGATGCTGATAATTTATGTACAGTGGAACTAGCCATATATAGTAAATCTTCCCAGAAGTAACCAGGTTTAAGACATTTCAAAGTATAGCATTCTGTGAAGGAAATAAAAGTAATGCCCTAATCTTATGAAATAGCTGCTTATTTAACTTACATGCAGAGTACATCATGTGAAAAAAACTACAAGCTGGAATCAAGATTGCCAGGAGAATATCAATAACCTCAGATATCCAGATGATATGACCCTAAAGGGAGAAAGCAAAGAGGAACTAAGAGCCTCTTGATGAAGGTGAACGAGGAGAGTGAAAAAGCTGGCTTAAAACTCAGTATTCAAAAAATGAAGATCATGGCATCCAGTCCTGTCAACTTCATGGCAAATAGAAGGGGAAAAAGTGGAAACAGCGACAGACTTTATTTTCTTGGGCTCCAAAATCACTGTGGATGGGGACTGCAGCCATGAAATTAAAAGACGCTTGCTCTTCTGAAGGAAAGCTATGACAAATCTAGACAGCATGTTAAAGATCAGAGACATTACTTTGCTGACAAAGGCCCATCTAGTCAAAGCTATGGTTTTTCCAGTAGTCATGTAAGGATGTGAGAGGTGGACCATAAGGAAGGCTGAGCACTGGAGAATAGATGCTTTTGAATTGTGGTGCTGGAGAAGACTCTCTTGAGAGTCCCTTAGACAACAAGGAGATCTAACCAGTCAGTCCTAAGGGAAATCAACCCTGAATATTCACTGGAAAGACTGATGCTGAAGCAGAAGCTCCAATAGTTTGGCCACCTGATGCAAAGAGCTGACCCACTGAAGAAGACCCTCATGCTGGGGAAAACTGAGGGCAAGAGGAGAAGTGACAGAGGATGAGATGGTTGGATTAATTCAGGAGGTAGGTAATATTACTGTGTGATACTCATATAAGGTAACATAAGTGGTCAGCTGGGAAGTTGGGATTGGAATTAGGGTCTTTTTGACCTCAGAGTTCGTGTTCTTCATCACTCAGCATATGATCTTATGTAGCAACAGAATAGCACATTGGCATTATGGATTTTAAATGCATCGCACGTGATTTCTGTTAGTATAAGTCAACTTTCTGTGCTTGCTTACTTGCAGTGGTCTGATGAGATGAGCTCTTCAAACTCCAAAGGTAAGGATTTGACTCTAAAGAGCTGACAGTTCCGTTCTTTGGTCAGCCTGGAACCATCGTGTCAATCACAACATTACAATTACATTAGAATGTAGCAAACAGTAATGAAAAAATGCCCTTTCCTTTCCTTCTTACAAATTCGTATGAAAGTCCCCGTGCTTGAAACCAAAATTTTTGAAAGTGTATTACACTGAATTTATGCAAAACATGGTTCCTTTGTTAATAATTTAGAGACATACTGGGTTAAACAAAGTTAAACAAGCTTTCTTTTTTCTATTTTAACTGCAGGACTTCTCAGAGCCTTTAATCATCCCATTAGGGGAAAAACTATCATAGCACACAGTAGCTATCCTCAATTTTGCTACCTATCTCTATATCATTTACATGGGAAATATAGTTTCCTCAAAACTTTTGTCACCTGGGGGAAATAGGGCCTTGGGTACTTGTGAGGTTAGTGGTTCCAAAGAAGCATGGTCTGCCATATTGCCAAAGACAATATATAAAGGTCTATGTAAAGATCCAAGGGTAAAGGAGAACACTGCTTATTTAGGAAACTGCAAGTCATTGCCCAAGACGGTAGCATATATTAACAGAGATGGAGCATCTGTACAGAAAAGGAAGGAAGCTTTATTTTCTGGAAGGCACTACAGAACAGGTGTGGCTCATGAAGGCACAATGGGGGTGGTAGGAGGATCCAAACATATACGTGAAGAAATGTACACCCTAAACTTTTGGGTCTCTGGGTGGACCTATGCAATCACCTGACCTTGAAGGAGGAGAATCTGGGCCAAGTCTTCCCTTGAGGGATGCTGTGGTGAGAGACATCCACTTAACCCTTGGTTCCTTCCTTCCTATGACCAGAAAGCCCTGATCTGCCGATAAACTTGTACTCCCAGGGACTGTCTACTATTTCATTGAACTTTTTTCTAATGTAATTTTACAGTATTAAAAAGATATATCAAAATGGTATCTGAAAAATTCAGCCAGAGAACAAAATTCTAATCTTCTCATGGGCACAAACTGGTTTGGTATTTGAGCAGTTTTTTCCAAATATTGCAGTATTGTTTTTGAAAAATTAGTTCAAATTGCAATTAGGGAAGAGTGAAGAAAAAACTTTTATTATATCTACTCTATCCATTTTTCTTTGATCTGAATTCATTTTGTAGGCAGTCCTTTATTTTTTTAACTGAAGCCCTGGATTCATCAACCTCACACTTAGTAGTCTTTGAGTGATGTGATTCCAATCATATAAAATAAGACAGGTCCTGAGGAAGGATGTTGATTTCTTTCTTCTATTTAAGATTCAAAGTTGACTTGCAGACACTAAATCTCAGGCAGAGTTGAAAATTATTTTTCAACAGGGAAGTAATAGACTTAGATCGAGACAGCTCAGCTAGTTGGTGATACTTCCTCATTATCTGTTATTGGTTTTTAGAGTAACAATCAATCTTGCAACAACTGTGTCCAGTCCTCAGTACTGCATGATTTCGTGAGTTCACAAATCAACGAAGCATATTATTTCTAAGCCGTACTTTTTTTAAAAGGGGGAAAAAACCAATATGCATAGATTGAGAATTAAACCATAGTCAGATAAAATATAAGTGATGGAAGAGCCTCATTGAAGAAGAAAATATGACAGAATTCCTACTAGTAAAAAATAACTTCTGTGCTCACTCTGACTTCCAAAGAGATATGAGCCCACCATGAAATATAAAAAATTAGAGAAGTATAAAGAAGAAAATTAAAACAATCAATAATCCTATACTCACAGAAAATCTCTGCTAATACTTTTGTTGCAGCATTTCATATTTTTTCTAAAAATGTACAAAGCATTTACAAAATTAGGATTGGAACACATGCTTTTTTTTTTTTTTTGAAGCACACAAACAAACAAAAAACCCAACTTATTCTACAGTGCACATTTCCCCAACTTTGAAACTAGTTTTATAATATTTGACCTTAGTGGCTCTTTAGTAGTCAATGTTATGTTTACCATTTATGTCATTATAAATAACACTGTGATAGAGTTTTTAAATATATCATTATATGTGCTTATTATATTTTCCAATAACATTGAAACAGAGAAAAATTTCCCACCCACACTGGGAAATTTCCAGGGAGCAGTAATTTCTTTTCACAGCACACATTAGTCAAATGTTTTAGCCATATTTCTCATTGATCACCTATTGTTTCTGATTTTTTGGGTAAACAAAATTAATTGAGCCAAAATTCATATGGTAAACTATAATAAGATGCCATGCTTACACAGGAAAGTGGCATTACTGGCTCAAAGTTAACAAGAGGGAAACTCTAGAGTGCCAATGACAATCTAATGCCCTTGTTCCCAGCAGGCCATTCCTGATGGCCAACCCAGTAGATGTGAATATTTCTAGAGCAGAGCCCAAGCAGGTCACCTGAACACCGGAGTCTGATCTGGCTGAGCAACTTAAACCTATACTATTTACCCTTAAGGGATTCTGGCTTCTATTTTATAATGATAATCATCAACAATAATACTAAATAAATTATAATATCATTAAATAATGTATAATAATCACTACTTACAGTATGCTAAGAATTGCTGTAAGTGCCCTAAAGAGATCTCACTCAGTCCTCACAAGCACTTTATGCCATAGCACCATATGCTATTACTTTTTTAAAGCTTATTTCTTAAAATTATTTATTTATTTGGGAGTACCAGCTTTTATCTGAGGCATGTGGGATCTAGTTTCCTGACCAGAGATTAAACCCGGGTCCCCTGCATTGGGAGCACAGAGTCTTAGTCACTAGAAAGCCAGGAAAGTTTTATTATTATTATACTCATTTTATATTATTATATACTCATTTTATTATTATACTCATTTTATTTATACCCTTTCCTATTATTATACTCATTTTAGCATACGGGGACAGAAGTTACAGAACTTATTCAGTATCATCCTGAGATTAGTGATGGAAGCCATGCCACATCAGTCTGACACCCAAGTCCAGGCTCCCCAAATCACCACCCTCTCCGGCTTGAAGGATTTATTCCTCTTAGTGTCTCTAGACAACTGGTTTCCTAGTGGTAGGTAAATGAGGTGGGACTCAGACCAAATGATCGAGCTGGAAGGACTTCATTCAGGGCCAGCTAGGACAAATTTTCCACACCTTACACATCAGGAAACAGTGCCTCTAAGAGACCGAGCTTCTGGTATAAGGTCACGGAGCTGAATATCGGCAAAGTTGGTCTCCGACTCCCAGTCGAGTATTCCCTCTCTACTCCACTGTCTCCCCTACTTAGTTTGTGTAGAATCTCAGGTGTTGTACACTCTTGGGGGGAATCTCCCCCAGAGGAAGAAAACAAGGTAATGGAGAGTATAATCCAGCGGTTACAAGTGGCGTTCTAGCAGTCACACAGGAGTGGGGCTGTAGCCCAGCTCAGGCACTGACTTGCTGACTGACCTTGGGTAAGTTCTCTACAACCATGTCACTATGATGATGGGGAAATTAAAATGAGAAAATGCACGCAAAAACGTTTAGCACATATTCAGCTCTCAGCAGTTAGCTGTTTGTTTTTTTTTATTGTCGTGAATTTATCTTTTGAAAGAGGAAGGAATCTTGGGGCCTTTCATCTTGGAAGTCAGATGGAGAGACTTAGTCATATATCAAACCATTTCAGGGTATGGAAACTTTTGCTTTGTTTTTATAACCTGCAACTTGTACCCTCTGGTATGGCGCCCACCATAATCAAGCATTTTTTAAAAAAAGATCCTCATTTATTCATAGGAAAATATCCATCACATTTTGCCATACATTTTAATAATAGATTCCCCACTTTAAAAAAAGTTATCCCTCCCCCACCCTAAATTTGCTGTTCTTAACTTGGCAGCTGTCCCCTCTATGAACAGTCACATCCCTTCTAGTTCGGCATCATCAGCAAACCTCATTGAAAAGTCAGAATAGTCTCAGAGTTAAATCCTTTTATGCTAAAATACTGCTGAGTTATTTATGTCCAGTCTTTTTTTTTTTTTAAAATGAGATATAATTCACATACCATAAAACTCATTTTTGAAAGTATACAATTCAGCGGTTTTTCAGTATGTTCATGGAGTTGAACTGTTGTCATAGTTACTTTTGGAACATTTTTTATCATTGCTACTTCCTCTAAGGCTCAGCAAGTAAAAAATCCACCTGCAGTGCAGAAGACACAGGAGACGCGGGTTCGATCCCACATCAGGAAGATCCCCTGGAGGAGGAAATTGCAATCCACCCTAGTACTCTCACCTGGACAATCAATCCCATGGACAGAGGATCCTGGCAGGCTATCTAGTCCATGGGGTCACAAAGAGTCAGACACGACTGAGCAATAATATTAGAATATATGCACTCACATTATCAGTCGTTCCCCTTGGCCAACTCTTATCAGCCCCTGACAACCACTACTCTTTCTGTTCTTACGGATCTGTACATTTTCTAAGACTGAATCATACAGTATGTGGCCTTTTGTGTATGGCTTCTTTCAGTTATAATCTTTTCAGGGTAAATCAATGTTATAGCATGGATCGGTACTTCATTTCCTATTTTGGCTAAATAAGATTCCACTTATTATATACCAAATTTTGTCTATCCATTCATCAGGTAATGAACATTTGTGTTGTTTCCACCTTCTGATGATCATGAATAATGCTCTTACGAATATTTGTGTAAAATCTTTTGTGTGAGTAGATACCTAGGAATGGGATTGATGGATCATATTGAAGGAGGAAACAGACAGAACAGGCTCCATCTTGAAAGCAGGACTCCATCTTGGGCTGGACTGTGGACTTTGAGCTATGTGCCCACTATTTATGGAAACGACATACCAACTGGAAAACCAGACCCACCCCACCCCCCACCCCCACCCCCCCGGATGGAAGAGCCCCAGAGCTTGTATCTAGACTCTCCATCACCTAAAAGAATACACTAATTATCTGTGTAACCAAATAGAATCATAAATTCTATTATGCTTATTGGGGTATGACCACAGGCCTATTGATAATTGTCCACTGTTAACTACCTAGGCTTAAGGCATACGAATCACGGGTTTAAGGCATGTGAATCACGGGTTAACTTTGATTTTATCTTTCTTTTCCTTTGTTCAGACTA